>NW_011889060.1:522058-524385 GCF_000151845.1 Pteropus vampyrus | reverse complement strand
GACACGTCACATCCCACAGAACACACTGGGAAAGTCCGCTGTGGGCCTGTGTGACACGTTTTGCTTTGTCACCTGTATCTATCTATCTGAGTGCTATCCTCGAAAACTGCTTAAAACCTGAACTTTCCCGAGCGTGTGCCCCTGTCTGGAGCCCGCGCCTGCCTCTGGGGCCTGACCCCTGACCTCTACCCCCTGCGTGCCCTTTGCAGCGGCCATACCCAATGGTTGGCAGTTCCCTGATCGAGCGAGCTCTCGTCATTGTTACCCGCAGAATCTTGCCCTGTGACATTCTCTCCCTGACCCTGTCCACGGGTTTCGGGCTCCTGCTTGTTCCTTTGGACTCGGCCGGCCTCCTCCGCTCCCGTCCCCCAGCGTCGTTGGGCACATCTTCCTGTGACCCCGGAGCCCCAGGCACAGCTCCGTCATGGACCCTTCCCCCGGCTTTGCCATGTTTCACCCCCTTTCGGTCTTCCCATCCAGACCGTGAATTCTCAAGAGCAGGGACCGTGTCTTTTCACTCTTTGTAGCTCGGGGTACCACTTGGCGCGTAGGAAAGATACTGACGTCGGGAGAGCATCTTCTCTGTGCCTGGCCCTGCGTGTGTTATCCCACGTAGTCCTGACGTTCGTATGAAGTGGGTGGTTTCATCTGCGTCTTACGATTCAGACACCGAGGCTTAGAGAACTTAAGTCACTGGCCAAGGTCACACACCGGGGATGAGTAAGGGTTTGGATCCAGGTCCGTTTTCTCCCAAAGCTCATGTTCCTTCTCGCCGTATGTTGCTTGAGTTCGGTGAATTATGCCTAACGGCGGATGTGCTTGACTCTGCTTAATGGCCACGGAAACAAATTCTAGGGGTAAGAGCCACCAAGTTACATGAGATTTAGGGCACCGTCTGGAGGTACTAACTCTATTGTTTTTGGTTAACCTTGAGGTCACAGTGATGCAGAAGGTATTAATTACTTAGAAAGTTTCATGTTGACATAGCCTTAGAGATATTTAAGTAGAGTTATCCTGGAATATTTGGTTTTCGCTGCAGAAGTACTTCTCGAATAAGGTGAGGATACTGTCATCTCTGTACTTTGTATGTATAGTCTGGTGAGTAGCACATTCTAAGATCTGTAGATATTTTCCTGAGTTAACTGAATTTCACCTCCTCTTATAGAGAAACACATTCCAGGCTGTCCTGGCCTCCTCTGATTCCAGCTCCTATGCCATTTTCCTTTATCCCGAAGACGGTCTGCAGTTCACGACGACGTTCTCCAAGAGGGACGAGAGCCAGGTTCCCGCCGTGGTCGCTTTCAACCAAGGTCAAGTGGGATTTGTGTGGAAGAGCGACGGCGCTTATAATATATTTGCTGATGACAGAGAATCGGTTGGAAATTTGGCCAAGTATGAGCCTTCGTTCTTCAGTGGATTCTCCCCTCAATAAGATTAGCACTTTTTTTATTTTATTAAGACTAATGTAATGGGCATTACAGAACATTACCTCAAAGTGTTCTCATGGATTTAAATTTTATGTATAGTTTTTATATTATGTAGTACTTTTTTTCTGATAAACTCAAGGAAATATCTTCTTAGAATGACAGGTATCCTACTTTTTCGATAGAATCCTCATTTGAAACAGTTTCTACCATCTCCTCTCTAAGTATAAAGTTAGAAATAAAAGTTATTCAGACCCATCTCTTGCTATGAAACCAAAAACCTTTTCTCCTGCATCGAGTAGGCAGGAAATTCTGACAACAGAAAAAGTGCTCTCTAGGGCTATTTTGTATTTTGAATTTGGCAAAAAAGGGGGAAAGCTCAGACTGCATTTTCTAAAATTAAAATCTTTTTTTCCCCATTATTCTTTAAAAAAAAAAAGAAAAAGATCCCCTCCCCAGTTTCATATTGTCAAATTGAGTCTACAACTCCCCTGCCCTCTACTTGACGCTGTGCTGACAGATGCTTACAACGCTTTACAGATGCTCATTTATAGCAAATGCCTGTTTCCGTGGTGTAAATACTTTTGCCGTGGCCAGATTCCAGCTATTCACGTCACGTCGCTCAACGTCGAGTTGAGAAAAGATGAACCGTTAGGTAGTATTCTTAACACAGAGAGGCAATAGATGGTCAAGTTTTGGGGGGGGGCGTCAAAAGTTATACATGAATTTTCCATGGTGCGGAGTTGGCACCCCTAACGCCCACCTTGTTCAAGGGTCAACTGTATGTATTTCTTATTATATCTCACCATGCCGTGGAGAGAGTAACAGAGAGAATGCATGACTCCGGTCAACAGGTCAGACACGTGACCGGCGATCAGCATAAGTCACGTTGTAAGGCCTGGC
>NW_011889060.1:517996-522008 GCF_000151845.1 Pteropus vampyrus | reverse complement strand
GCCTTCGTTCTTCAGTGGATTCTCCCCTCAATAAGATTAGCACTTTTTTTATTTTATTAAGACTAATGTAATGGGCATTACAGAACATTACCTCAAAGTGTTCTCATGGATTTAAATTTTATGTATAGTTTTTATATTATGTAGTGCTTTTTTTCTGATAAACTCAAGGAAATATCTTCTTAGAATGACAGGTATCCTACTTTTTAGATAGAATCCTCATTTGAAACAGTTTCTACCATCTCCTCTCTAAGTATAAAGTTAGAAATAAAAGTTATTCAGACCCATCTCTTGCTATGAAACCAAAAACCTTTTCTCCTGCATCGAGTAGGCAGGAAATTCTGACAACAGAAAAAGTGCTCTCTAGGGCTATTTTGTATTTTGAATTTGGCAAAAAAGGGGGAAAGCTCAGACTGCATTTTCTAAAATTAAAATCTTTTTTTCCCCATTATTCTTTAAAAAAAAAAAGAAAAAGATCCCCTCCCCAGTTTCATATTGTCAAATTGAGTCTACAACTCCCCTGCCCTCTACTTGACGCTGTGCTGACAGATGCTTACAACGCTTTACAGATGCTCATTTATAGCAAATGCCTATTTCCGTGGTGTAAATACTTTTGCCGTGGCCAGATTCCAGCTATTCACGTCACGTCGCTCAACGTCGAGTTGAGAAAAGATGAACCGTTAGGTAGTATTCTTAACACAGAGAGGCAATAGATGGTCAAGTTTTGGGGGGGGGCGTCAAAAGTTATACATGAATTTTCCATGGTGCGGAGTTGGCACCCCTAACGCCCACCTTGTTCAAGGGTCAACTGTATGTATTTCTTATTATATCTCACCATGCCGTGGAGAGAGTAACAGAGAGAATGCATGACTCCGGTCAACAGGTCAGACACGTGACCGGCGATCAGCATAAGTCACGTTGTAAGGCCTGGCAGTGTCCCTAGAGTGCACCTCTCAAACGGCGGAGGGTAACTTTGCTAATCTGTGCCCATTTGGATACAGCCTCACCCAATAGCTCTGGATGGCCTCAGCTCTGTGATGACCAGATGTGACCGCGTCTGGCCTCACACCCTCCGGCCCAGCTGTAGGCAGAGGCGGGCGCTGGGTTTCACATTGACACAGATGCCCGGGGCTCCTGCTGCTTGGCACGCGGGGGCTCTTGCTGGGTTGCTGGCCTAGTCCCAAGTCTGTCCTTTCTTCTAGGAGCAGCAACTCGGGGCAGCAGGGCGTCTGGGTGTTTGAGATCGGGAGTCAGGACACAGCCAGTGGCGTGGTGTCCTCGGATGTGAACCTCAGACCGGATGACGGAGAAGAGTATGATGACGAAGATTATGACTCGGTGACGAGCCTGGGCCCGGAGGACGTAGGCACCACGTCCTTCCCTTATGAGGCTCCGAGAAGGGGAGACACTGGCACGTACAACGTGCGCAGAGTCCTGCCCCCCCGCCGCCTGGCCACCGAGAGGCCCGCCGGCCCTTCCACCGAGAGGACCAGGTCCTTCCAGTTGCCCGCGGAGAGGTTCCCCCAGCAGCCCCCGCAGGTCATAGACGTGGACGAAGTCGAGGAGACGGAAGTTGGTAAGTCCGTTGGAGCTGCGGTTGTATGTTCTTGGACACCTCGCTTTCCAGACAGGACAGCTGCTGGAGGGGTGTCTGCTGTGTGCCCCGCGGTGGCCCGTGAGGACGAGAGCCTGGGAAGCAGAGTAGGAGCTCGCAGCTGCCTTGGTGGACAGGCCCCACGGCTTCAAAGCCTCCAGTGGTCTTTGGGGATTAGGGCTGCGGTTGTGGAGGCTGTTGAGTGTGTCTTCTTTCAAGTTCCCTAGTATCCTTTTCTGTCTGTTTGAAAGAGGAAAGCGCTTTAGAATGATTTTGAAAGTCAGATTTTCTTATTTGCGACTTCTGAGATCAGAAATATATTCACCCACCTGAAAAAACATTTTAGAAGCTCCTTTGGCTGCTTCTAAAGCAGTTTGGTTGCAGTTTATCTTTGACATTTATTTCCGCTCGGTTTTGGAACGAGAATGGTTATTTTTCCTCCCAGCTCCTGTCCGTTTCGGAGTTGGTTTGTGAAGATTTAAAAATACAAAATAAGTAGGTCCCCCTTTTAAAGGTGGCTTTAAAGTTCAATGTATTCTAGTCAACTCTACGACATCATGTTTTTGCTACATTTTGAGAGAAAACCATTTGAACCCCAGCATGCTTTGATTTTTCTTATAGAAGACGTTCAAACTAAACTCCGTTCATTAATTTTTGCTCTTCAGGTTGACACATAATCCACTGAGATTCATATTAATGGGATGGTCCAAGCCTTTAAATAACGTTTACTATGACTCTACTGTTTCTGGTACAAAGTTATCATAAGGCCCTCAAAAAATCTACTACGTTCCGTGTAGTCACTCGTTTTTATTACGCTATGCTTGTTCTGATTTGTGTCCTAACAATAGTCGTACACGTTTGTTCTTGAGTATCCCTAAGCGTGGACAAGACTCGGTGGCCAAGGGCCCATCACTTCCGAGGCACAGGAGTGAGGACACTGCCCTTGAGCGGCACGGCGAGGACACAGGTCCATGTCTCAGGGCCCTGCGCACCCACACTGCGCCTGCATGTCTTGGGGCGACGCTAACATGAGTGCCAGGCACGCTCCTCTCACAAGCAGGTTTCAGAGGGATCTCCCCAGATGGGTCGGGTGTGTTTACTCGCAGATGTTGAGTTTTAGGCTTCCACCCCAACTGTGTGCCTTTGAAATTCTTTGCGAAGCCATCACGTTGAAATGAAATCATATCTCGCCCCAACACGTGGTGGTGCATTACCTGGTACTGCTAAAAGCCTGGATTTGAACCCAACATGTGTCTAAAACATGGTTTTCTGTCTCTCTAGCCAAGTTATTTCACTGTTTTTATTAGAAAGGTCAGTCTCTCGTAGCCAGCAGTGCATTCCTGGTGTTTCTGAGTCGTCGCCCACAGATTCGCCATAGGGACCCACTGGGAGCTGGGCCCACAGCTGGAGCCCAACCAGTCAGTGTTCAACTCAGGGTCCAAATATTTTTGGCTCCAAATGCTGCCTTTCTACACAGTGGAAATTCCCTTCTGAGCACGTAGGACATGACTGAGTCTTCTTGGGTGAAACTTTACCTGTATCTGCACCCCTAACATCAATGATAAACTGGATCCCTATTGTCTCTAAAAGTTCATTCCGTCTTGTGCGTTTGAGCTTCATTCCAAATTAATTTGCTCTGGATTATTAACTGTAATGAGTTAGTTCCTAATTCCAATAAATTGAACCTGGGAGGTAGAAATTTGAGATAGGCAGAAATTCTTTTACTTTCTTAGGTCAAAGGCTTTTAGACTAAGTGTAACGGAGGAATTATTTCTGATAAGCTTTTGAGTATAAGAGCGTCTGAGTTATCCCCTGGGGAGAAGAGAGGGGCAAAAAAGTTTTAAAATATTTTAAGTTCATTAAAATGGCAAAATTTGTCATATATATATTTCACCACAATAAAAAATAGTAAAAAAATATTTTGAGATTTCCCCCAAAACATGAAGCTGGTCTTCCCGACTGCGTTGGATGGACACCACATTAAGACTGATGTTGGACAGTAGTCACGTAATACTGATGCGGCGGTCCTGAGCGCACCGGATTATGGCGTTTTTTAATAATTCACCTCCGTGATTTCTCAAACCCCTTTGAGCCCCGTTTGCCGCGGTGGTTTGAGTAATGGAGCCGCCACACACTACCTAAGTAGCTACAGGCAGTGAGTCCTGTCCCTGGACCACCCGAGTACATGTGAACCCTGTCCCCACGGCCGGGCATGGTGTGGCGCCCCCGGGCCCGGAGCCCGTGGCCGCTCACGGGGCGCCCGCTGTGTTTCCTCCGAGCAGTTTTCAGCTACAACACGGATTCCCGCCCGACGTGCGCCAACAGCAGACACCAGTGCTCTGTGCACGCGGAGTGCAGGGACTTCGCCACCGGCTTCTGCTGCAGCTGCGTCGCCGGCTACACGGGGAACGGGCGGCAGTG
>NW_011889060.1:511407-517946 GCF_000151845.1 Pteropus vampyrus | reverse complement strand
TAACGGAGGAATTATTTCTGATAAGCTTTTGAGTATAAGAGCGTCTGAGTTATCCCCTGGGGAGAAGAGAGGGGCAAAAAAGTTTTAAAATATTTTAAGTTCATTAAAATGGCAAAATTTGTCATATATATATTTCACCACAATAAAAAATAGTAAAAAAATATTTTGAGATTTCCCCCAAAACATGAAGCTGGTCTTCCCGACTGCGTTGGATGGACACCACATTAAGACTGATGTTGGACAGTAGTCACGTAATACTGATGCGGCGGTCCTGAGCGCACCGGATTATGGCGTTTTTTAATAATTCACCTCCGTGATTTCTCAAACCCCTTTGAGCCCCGTTTGCCGCGGTGGTTTGAGTAATGGAGCCGCCACACACTACCTAAGTAGCTACAGGCAGTGAGTCCTGTCCCTGGACCACCCGAGTACATGTGAACCCTGTCCCCACGGCCGGGCATGGTGTGGCGCCCCCGGGCCCGGAGCCCGTGGCCGCTCACGGGGCGCCCGCTGTGTTTCCTCCGAGCAGTTTTCAGCTACAACACGGATTCCCGCCCGACGTGCGCCAACAGCAGACACCAGTGCTCTGTGCACGCGGAGTGCAGGGACTTCGCCACCGGCTTCTGCTGCAGCTGCGTCGCCGGCTACACGGGGAACGGGCGGCAGTGCGTTGCCGAAGGTACGCCATGTCTCCGTGTCGCCATGTCTCCGTGTCGCCGTGTCACCGTGTCGCCGTGTCACCGTGTCTCCATGTCTCCGTGTCGCCGTGTCACCGTGTCACTGTCTCCATGTCTCCGTGTCGCCGTGTCTCCTTGTCACCGTGTCTCTGTGTCACCGTGTCTCCATCGCTGTGTTACCGTGTCACCATGTCGCCGTGTCGCTGTTTCCATGTCACTGTCTCTATGTCATTATGTCACTGTCTCCGTATCACCGTGTCTCCGTGTCGCTGTGTCGCTGTCTCCATGTCACTGTCTCCGTGTCATTATGTCACCGTGTCTCTGTGTCACTGTGTCTCCGTGTTGCCGTGTCACTGCGTCACCGTGTCTCCATGTCACTGTGTCACCGTGTCGCCGTGTTGCTGTCTCCATGTTACTGTCTCCGTGTCACTATGTCACCGTGTCTCCCTGTCACCATGTCTCCCTGTCGCCGTGTCGGTGCCCACCCGCGGGGCAGGAGGGGTGGAGCGGGGTCGTTCTGGGGCTCGTTCTGAAGCGTCGCCTTCACCCAGCTCTCCCCAGGCGGCGATGACGTTTCATCTCATCCCCACTCTTCCCTGTACTTCGGATGGGTGTTCCTGGGGGTCTCTCTTTCCTGTGCCATTTCCCCGCCTCGGAATGACTGCCGCCGGGAGCCCATCTCCACAACTGCCCGCAGCGGGACAAAGGCCGAAGGGGCGCTTATGCGGCCCGGACCAGGACGCGTCAGTGCCCCTCATTTTCCTCAGTTTCTCTCAAACTGCTTAGTCGGCGTTGCTCACAAACCTCAGTCCCGACGGTCGTTAAGCCCCAGCAGGACCTCGGAGGGTTGGCGTAGACCGAAGCGTGTGCCGCGTGACACGCTTGGTGTTCCACCCCCCGCCCCCTCAGGCCCTCCTTTCCTCGTGTCCTGAAGTCACAGCACGGCGATGGCGGAGCATACGGGGTGCACACAGCTAATTCTAGAGCACTGGATCCATTGTGGGGCTGATTCCAAAATGGATTCGGCTGCAGGCGACGTCACTTCTGAGCTCTGCTCCCAGAAGGACCGAGCAGTCTCTGTGCTCTCAGTGGTCAGAAGAATCTTCTCTGCCCATGTCCCAGGGGTCTGGATCCAGCTGGCTCAGAGTAGCCCTCAGGGAGCCTGGGGCCAGAGACTCGAGTTAAAACAAAAGCAACAAAAACCCTGCCATTCTGAACAGGTGTCCCTTCGGCACTGGTCATTTTCCTTGTGTTTAGGGAGGAACCTCAATTGCTTCGCAAAGTTTGACTAAATAAAACTCATTTGGAAGAAAGTTTTCTGGTTCCAGATCCCACCGCCATAGTTATCGTTAAATCAGTTGTTTTAATTTGCTTAAAAAATTTTTTTTAATTAAAAAATTTCCTTCTGGGTCACAGTTAGATAAAGTGAGTTTTGTTAAATACTAATCTTGGCAATGAAAGAAAATTTTGTACACTTACCATGTTCATTTTGGAGGGATGTTTTTAAAGTCTATAACTGTTTTGTTTTCTTCCACATCCCCAGGGGTGGGATGCTTATGCTTCTTGGTTTTAGGCTTTTGTACTTTCCCCACCCTGCGAGAAGCTTCCAAAATCCACAGCGAGAGCTTGTTTTCAGAGCGTGGCCTCATCAAGCCCCTGCCCCCCAGCCCCCCAGCCCCGTGCTGCCCCGTAGAGCTGGAGACGCAGAGTGGTGTGTCTGGCAGCAAGTTCAGATGTGACAAACCGTCTGCCCCCACATTGTGACATTATATACACCCCTCGTAAAAGTTTCGTGGTCTAAATATTTGTTGGATTCTTGTGATTTTGAAACATTTTTCTAGCTCAAAGTCTGGTTGAAAAATTTGTTTGGTTTCCCTCACTTGGCTTTCCTGCTTCTTTCTGTAATTCTTTGGGGATGCATTTTTTGGATATTAGTCTTCTAATGTCACAGCATTCCCCAGCATCGTGACACAATTTATGGGCAGAAGTACTCAGTATGTCGAGTGGCCTTGCTTGCCGGCAACCCCGTTAGCGGCGGGGGCATACCGAACACGGCAAAGGTCTTCAGAACGCAGGTGACAGTGCCCAGGTACAAGCCCGCCTGTCTAAGGTTATTCGACAACGTTGCTGAGAACTGGGTGCTCAGCGAACCCAGCCACGGCCGAGTGAGCGAGCTGGGTGAGAAAGCCCTACATCTGGTAACTTCTAATCTAGGAAGAAATCAAGACCTGTACAATCGATAACTGATCACATTTAATCTACATCAGACCTGAACAGTCCAAGGTGACTTATTTAGCTTTCCAACTTTTTTAAAGGTAAAATTAACGCCCTTGTTTAAAGTAGACAATTTGGTGGGTTTTCGTACATTCACTAAGTTGTGCAACTGTCACCTCCATCTCCCTAGCACGTGTTCATCACTCCAGAAAGAAACCCCGTATCCAAGAGCAGTCACTCAGTTCCCCCAAGTCCCCCAGCCCCTGGCAGCGACTCGTCTGCTTTCTGTCCGTGTGGGTTTTCCTGTTCTGGACATTTCACAGAAATGGAATCACACAATATCTGACCTTTCTCGATTGGCTTCTTTCACTCGCTGTAATGTTTTCAAGGTTCATCCATGTGTTGGCATCTATTCGCGCCTCAGTCCTTCTTCCTAAATAACATCCCATTGCATGGATGGACCACACTTTGTGGCTCCATTCAGCAGTCGATGGACATTTGGGCAGTTCCTATGTGGGCTACCACGAGTATGCTGCCGAGAACATTCGTGGACAAGGTTTTGTGTTTTCTGTTCCTTTGGGTAACACACCCAGGACTTGGAATTGCTAAAATTCCACAGTGGAAGCTTATTCTTTAAGTGACAGAGGTCACGTGGTAAACTTCCGTTTTCTTATTCGACTACAAGAACAACTTTTTAAAGATCTTTTCCTGATTAAACAATCATAAACATATGCAAGCTATAAACATTCAAATGTGTACATAGGATAGAAAAGAAGGTTCGCCTATCGCCCCGAGTTAGCCGCTGCGAGCAGTTTTGTGTACATCTCTTTAGATATTTTCCCTTAGGTAGATGCTTTTATTAGTAATATAAATTTTCAAACAAAAACGATATCCTACGTATACTATTCGGTAATTTATGAAGAGAGCTCTTAAATTTGCCATAGGAGGTCTCCCATCTTTCCCGATCACCGCACATGCCCTGTCCACAGAGGGTCCTGGGTCGGAGGGCGTATTGGGGTGGCCGCGACTCTGCCCGCCATGCCCACGTGCGCTGGCTCGGGCTGCATGAAGTTCCCAGACTCAGACTGGCACTCCAAACCCGGGCCATGCGACCAGATTCCAGCCAGAGATGCTTGCTCAGTGTCACGGGTCAGGCAGCCAGAGGCTCTGGGCTTTTCGCACCCTCCAGTTCAGCCTGTGGCCCCAGCGCAATTACTAATTCATTCTCCAACATTGTCAAAAGTGATCAGTTTTATGGTCACTTAGTTTTAACAACCCATGACCCTATTCTTCTGAAATTACTGCTTTTGCCCCTGAAGTTCCTCCATCACACACGGGTCCCCCTGCAGCCCCTCCCCCGTCCATGACCAGCCAGCCTGGGAGGCAGACAGGCGGGACCTGGCACTTCTCGGGCTCACAGGCAGGCGTGGGGACTGTCCTGTTGGAAGAATGACCTCACCCTAGCACTGTCTTCCCTCTTTGCTCTCTGGGCACGTGTCCTAGCAGACATTTCGTTTTGTGAAAAGTTGGCCTCTCTCTGTTTCTCATTCAGGCTCGCCGCAGCGAGTTAATGGCAAAGTGAAAGGAAGGATCTTTGTGGGGAACAGCCCGGTCCCCGTCGTGTTTGAGAACACTGACCTGCACTCCTACGTGGTAATGAACCACGGGCGCTCCTACACGGCCATCAGCACTGTCCCCGAGACCGTCGGGTACTCCCTGCTCCCTCTGGCCCCTGTTGGAGGCATCATTGGATGGATGTTTGCAGTGGAGCAAGATGGATTCAAGAACGGTTTCAGCATCACAGGTACTTACACCGGACGTTAGAGCCAGCGGGCACGCGGGGGGCCCGGGGGTGAACGAGAAGGAGCCCCGTGTCTGCCAACAGCTTACTGCTAAGCATTTTGTGGCTCCGGAAATAGGAAGTTGGGGGAAATTTTTCAATATTTTTTTCACTAATATATATTAACTGAGACTGTGGAATTGCATTTGGATCAGGGAGTGATGTGGTGCTGGGGATTTAGAAGTCTCCAGCAGAGGAAGTGATGTCATCTCATATATTCTTGCCACCCAAAGTGTGGGGCTCACCAGTCCCTCGTCGTCCTGGTCCTGCCTGCACGTTCCAAACCAGTCTGAAACTGGTATGTGACACTTCTGCAGTATCTGCTGGCAGAAGGGAACCTGTCGTTTCTAGCTGTTGAATTTAGATGGTAAATTAAGCCTGATAAACATAGTCCTCATGACCCAAGAAACGCAAGTTTCCTTGGAGCTTCTCAGGCACTGTGCCCCGTCAGGGGAATTTGGAATTTCACGGACATGCAGGCAGATGGTTGGGAGGACATTCTCTGAGTGTAGTGACGGCCTCTCCCATGCTCTGCCCGCCTGTGCGTGCTGGAGGTCCTCTCCTGGGGACAGTCCTTCATCGGCCACTTCCAGGACCTGGAGCCTGTTGTCTGGGGTACAAGTTCACAGCCACTGCCCCCGCAGACCTAGACCTGCCCTCTCCCCACCGCCAGCTTCGCTGGAGCCTCAGCCCGGCTCGACTGTGGAAACACTGCTCAAAGTGTGGCCATTTCCAGAAAGAGGACCTTTGTATTTGAAAAGGGGTGAACCTGCCCATCAGACGTCAGATTTACGGTCTGCTGTGTCTTCTCCCTGTCCTTGAGGCGTATGTATATCCTGAGTACCATCACCACGTTCACGCCCTCTCCTCTGGAGACACAGTGGGCTTTGCGGTCAGGCCCACAGACCCTGCTCCTCCCTTGCACGGCTTCTCGTAGGGGGTGGCTTCGTATGTGCCTTACTTTAACTTAGTGATACCTTGTGACTTACACCAACTTCTGGGGTGCTGACGGAGTCCTTACAAACTCCCTACAACAGCAGATCTTTGTTGCTGTGATGGTCCTTAGTCGCCACAGGACCTGTTGTCAGCTGGCTGTCTGCCTGGAATCTGGGTACTAGAAGGCAAGAGCTGTCAACCCTTTCTGCAGAGGGCCAGACAGCAAATAGTTGAAACTCCTAAACTCTGCCATTGTAGAGAGAAGGCGACTACAGATGATATGCAAAGGAATGAGCATGACTGTGCTCTGATAAAACTTTAATGGCTTTGAAATTTAAATCTCATGTAATTTTCATGTCATGAAATACTTTTGAAATTAAAAACAAAACAAAACATTTTTTTAAAATGTGAAGGCCATTCTTAGTTCAAGGGTTGCCAGCTAGGTTTACCCCTGGGGCCACAGAATGCCAGCTCCTGCCCCAGTAGAATGCCCATGAGTTAGAGGGGGGAAGCTGGAGGAGGGGCAAGTGCTTTTCCTGCCTGTCTGGGGACGATGGCCTGCACAGACCCATGGGAGCCCTGAGCCAGCAGCCTCGTGTGCGCTCCTGGGTGGCTCCTGGTACTGCTGATGGTTTGCCCTGAACAACTCCCTCAGCCCGATCAGGAGTTGGCCGGCATCTTGGAGCAGCACGTGACGTCTGTAGAGCACCATTTAAGCTACTTCATGTCATCTCAGTTCCACGAGACGGATCGTATCCCCGTTTTATCCTCAGGAGTTGGAGGTTCAGGGGGGTTGAGTTCACTCGACCGGTACCGAGCACAGTTGAGTGTCAGACTCTGGTCCCTTGCTTTTTCCAGCACAACCCCTGAGCCAA
>NW_011889060.1:505927-511357 GCF_000151845.1 Pteropus vampyrus | reverse complement strand
GGCTGTCTGCCTGGAATCTGGGTACTAGAAGGCAAGAGCTGTCAACCCTTTCTGCAGAGGGCCAGACAGCAAATAGTTGAAACTCCTAAACTCTGTCATTGTAGAGAGAAGGCAACACAGATGATATGCAAAGGAATGAGCATGACTGTGCTCTGATAAAACTTTAATGGCTTTGAAATTTAAATATCATGTAATTTTCACGTCATGAAATACTTTTGGAATTAAAAAACAAAACAAAACATTTTTTTTAAATGTAAAGGCCATTCTTAGTTCAAAGGTTGCCAGCTAGGTTTACCCCTGGGGCCACAGAATGCCAGCTCCTGCCCCAGTAGAATGCCCATGTGGAAGAGGGGGGAAGCTGGAGGAGGGGCAAGTGCCTTTCCTGCCTGTCTGGGGACGATGGCCTGCACAGACCCTTGGGAGCCCTGAGCCAGCAGCCTCGTGTGCGCTCCTGGGTGGCTCCTGGTACTGGTGATGGTTTGCCCTGAACAACTCCCTCAGCCCGATCAGGAGTTAGCCGGCATCTTGGAGCACGTGACGTCTGTAGAGCACCATTTAAGCTACTTCATGTCATCTCAGTTCCACGAGACGGATCGTATCCCCGTTTTATCCTCAGGAGTTGGAGGTTCAGGGGGGTTGAGTTCACTCGACCGGTACCGAGCACAGTTGAGTGTCAGACTCTGGTCCCTTGCTTTTTCCAGCACAACCCCTGAGCCAACCTGTCTCAGACGCCGGCTTGTGGCTGGGAAGCAGCTTCTTGTGCACGACTCAGTTGGGCTGCGTGGATGTCCCAGCTCTGTCCTCAGTGTCACCAGCCCCATTTCTACCAAGCAAACCAAAGCACACTCCCCTTGGTGACCAGCACCGTGAGCCTAGGGTGGGTACGAGCGTGGCTTCCCTGAGGGCGAAGTGACAGACTGACCTTGCTTTCCAGGAGGCGAGTTCACCCGCCTGGCGGAGGTGACCTTTGTGGGGCACCCAGGCAAGCTGGTCATCAAGCAGCGGTTCAGCGGCATTGATGAGCACGGACACCTGACCATCGACACGGAGCTGGAGGGCCGCGTGCCACAGGTGCTGGCGGGCTCCACGGTGCACATCGAGCCCTACACGGAGCTGTACCACTACTCCCGCGACGGTGAGGGGACAGCCTGGCGCCCGCCGCGGGCTCCTGGCCACTGCGGCACCCGAGCTGGCGCAGTCTCCCGGGCTTTGGAGAGGGACACGTGGGCGATACCTTATTAAAGTCACCTTTCCCTAATTGTAGACAGCACCCAGTCACTGTAGAGAATTTAATGCAAAAAGAAAATGAGCATAAGTTATAGTTGTCAAACCAGGATATAATTATTATTAAATATGTGCATTTCCGTTCAGCTTTTTCTCTTCTATATATGTATATATATTATCCCCATACATATACCAACATAGATATAATATCCCGATATAAATATCTCAACATAGTTTACAACTTCAAAATACAGTAATATAATTTTAATATGCTGTATATCTATATGAAGTTTTAACTTTATTTTAAATAATTTCAAATTTACAGAAAACTTGAAAATAGCACAATTTCCACATACCGTTTTCCCAGCTTCACCAGTTAACATTTCGCCAGATTTCCTTCATTATTCGCATGCGTGCACAAACACATACGCACAGTTTTTGAGAGTAAGTTATACACATTGTGATCCTTTATCCCTTAAATACTTCACGTGTTTTCTTAAGAAAAAGAACATTCTCTTACACGGTTTCAGTACAATGATCAAAACCAGGACATGTAACATTGATACAATACTATTATATAATCTACAGTCAGGTGTATAGTCTTTATTTAAATGAAATTGCAGTTATGTCACATTATTATGGCTTTACTTTTCCAGTTGATGTCAAATTATGAATATTTTATCGTTTTATTTAGTAGGCTTTGAAAACACTTTTTAATGAATCTGTATGAGTCTATTGTGTGGCTGTTAATTTAAACCATTCTGTTTTCTAAAGCTTGGGTTATTACCAATTTTCCCTTCTCGTAATAAGTTGAAATGACCATTTTCATCATAAATCTTGACCAAAGTTCTGATCCTTTCTCGACTCAATTCTTAGAAATAGAAATGCTGACTTAAACAATGAGAACTTCTTCAGGGCTCTTATGAAGTTGCCACTTGGAGGGCTGTACCAGTTACCACGGCTCTGTGGCTGGATCGGCTCTCCTGGGGGGTGGGAGTGGGTGACGGGACCTGGCATGAGCATCAGGACCCCGGTCCACAGTCAGCGTTTCTGGCAGCCCACACGTAGGAGCTGGACCAGAGGCGGCTTACAAGAAACTTTTATTTGTCCTCTGGCTTTATTTTGAACTACAGCAGAGCACACAGATATAAAGACTCTTTTATACTTTTTTTTTAAAATAGGAAGTTGGGACTTTCGTGGCAGGGGTGAGAAGCAGCTCTCTTGAGTGGGAAAGACTGTCTATGAGGTTTGCTCACAGCACTTAGCAATTTGTCAGAAATTGAGTGCTGAAATGTCTTATTTTTAAATATCAGACAACTGCTTAATCTGGGGTTATACCTGACAACTGCTAATTATTGAATCCTAAGTGACATAGTTTATATAAAGCAGTTAGCACTGTGCTAGTCACATGGTTAATGTTCCCTAGGTGGTAGCTGACCTTAATAACAGTATTAGCTTGCTCAGTCCCAGAAACTTCACATAGTGTCTCATCCTCACCCCAATCCACGCTGTAAAAGAAACTGAGGCTGGTAGTGTGTCCCACAGGCTGTGACAGTGTGAGGTGGGACTTCCCGTGTATCTCTTTCCACCAGACCTTAACCTCTAGGTTGGTTCTGGGTAGCTTAGGAGCTTGTAGAGCAGCACTTGATGAGAATAAGCAACAAATATTACCAATGCAAATAATACCAATAACAGTATGAGAAGTCTAGGTGGCAGAATGAATCCCGACATAGGAATAAATGGTCTAATTCACCTGCCCCATCTGCTCTCCCTCTGGTCGTGCTGTGGGCGGGGGATGCTGCCAATGGTTTTAAAGCCCTCGGCGAAGGCCTCTTGCATCCTTACGCTCTCGTCTCTGTCCCCCTCCCTTGTCACCCTCCTGCCCTCCCGCGCCCCAGTGATCACATCCTCCTCCACCCGGGAGTACACCGTGAGAGAGCCTGAGCGGGATGGCGCTGCCCCTTCGAACATCCACACCTACCAGTGGCGCCAGACCATCACCTTCCAGGAGTGTGTCCATGACGACTCCAGGGCGGCCCTGCCCCGCACCCAGCAGCTCTCGGTGGACAGCGTGTTTGTCCTGTACAACCAGGAGGAGAGGATCTTACGCTATGCTCTGAGCAACTCCGTCGGGCCCGTGCGGGGTAAGAGATGGCAGCTCAGACTGTGCACCACGTGTGCTCTGTGCTGTGTGACACTGTGTTTCGTCTTCTACTCTCAGTAAGAAGAAAATGATGCTAACAGATCTCCTAACAGAAAGGACACGTCTTGCCATCTGTTTCTGTGCAGCTAACCTGAGGCCTGCTCGTCATCTGGTGTGGGGAGGGATGCAGGACGCTCACCTGTGAGTGACCTCGTAGAGCAGGCCATCGGGGCTGCAGCGGGCTTGGGCAGGGCTTTTAAAACACTCCACTCTAAAGCACTCAACTCTAAAAGGAATGTGTGCTCTGCGCCTGAGGAAATCGAAATAGAATCTGATGGAAGTCAGGCTCGGAGCCGATGGCTGTGGGTCTGAGCTGAGGTCCGTGGGCGCTTCTGGCTGCCTGGAAGGAGCTGGCACTTTGTGGAGCTGCTGCGACACGTCAGTGTCAGACTGCACACTGTCCACGTCTCGGAGCCCCAGGGGTTCTGCATATTCTGAATCTGGGGGTTGAGCTCTTTCTTTTTCTCAGTTACCTTGGGTCTTTTGTCACACCCAGGTCACCTCCAGCTGATCAGGCGTGTCCTCGTGCAGCTCCATGGAGCAGGAGGAGGGCAGCTGTCTCCCTCCTTGACAACTGTAGCTCTAGGCATCAGGGGTCGGCATATTTTTTTCTTCAGTGATTGGATAGTAAATACTTTAGGCGTTGCCAGCCATCCAGTGTCTGTCGCAGACCTCACTTCTGCCATCGTGCACAAACGCAGCCACAGACTGTGCAAGCGAACGGTCGTAGCCGGTTTCCCGTGGATCTTAATGAAAACAGGCGTGGGGCCCATGGGATGTGCTTTGCCGATCCAGACCCGAGCGACACAGGCTGGTTTCCTGTCCAGTACTTTTGCCGTAGACATCTTTGTCGCAAACACTTTGGCAGCAAACATTTTCAGTCCATAACTAATTGGCTGTTAGGCAATGTTGTAACACGAGGTAAAACACAGGTTTCCCTGCTGTCCGAAAGCGTGACGTTCCAGTAGAGCCTTCCGTAAGCGGAAGTGGCCTGGTCTGCTTCCGGAAGTTCACGGAAGTGGCCTGGCTTGCTTCCGGAAGTTCGCGGAAGTGGCCCGGCCGGCTTCCGGAAGTTCGCGTTACCTGCTCAACTTTGATGAACGACCTTGGTTAGTGAGGGAATGGCTTTTGAGAAAAAGCGAAAGCCTCTTGGGATTTTTTTCGGTTAACAGAAATGGGTGCTAATGTGGATCTTTCAGTGGCAGAGAAGATTAAATAGCGGTCGTCTTAAAACAGCATTTCGTCCAGATGACGTGACTTTTTACCCCAAGAGTTTGCTGGTTTCTTCTTTTGAAACAACTACATGGGAGGAGAAAGGGGGGGTGCCGAGGGGAACCCACGGTTCCCGTAGAATGAGACAGGTGCTTAGTACAAGCGCAGAGATCAGTTATTTGCACAATGCTGCCATGAGTCTATGCATGTTTTAAATGTATTCAAACAGTTCATATTTTGCAATAAGGTCTTTTTACTTTTAATGATGTCCTTTTTAATGTCCTCTTTAAATGTCCTGTCCTATTTGTCGTGATTTAATCTCTTTTACAACTAAGTTGCCCTCTGGCCAGTTAGTGATGTGCTGGTGGCAAGCGTGCCTAGGGGGAGCCCCTGGCACTACCCAGGACCTCCCCTGACCCCCGCTGGGCCCCCGTCTTGCCTTCCTCTCCGGGAGGGGGAACCTGCAAGCGTTTCTGAGGACTCACCTGGTTTCCGTGCCTCTGCCTCCGCAGACGGCTCCCCTGACGCCCTGCAGAACCCTTGCTACATCGGGACTCATGGCTGTGACACCAACGCGGCCTGCCGGCCCGGCCCGGGGACACAGTTCACTTGCGAGTGCTCCATCGGCTTCCGCGGAGATGGACACACCTGCTACGGTAGGGCCCTCGGTTCTGCCTTGGGGTGGCGGGGCAGACCCTGTACACCAGGTGTCCGGGGATGGGGGGGGGAAGCGAGCTGTGATGGGTGTTGACGGGGTGCCAGGCCCACACTCGGTGTCCCCTCGCACTGTT
>NW_011889060.1:493936-504187 GCF_000151845.1 Pteropus vampyrus | reverse complement strand
TTCCCCAGGGCCGTGGAGAAGGAGACGGACACCCCTCAGGAGCGGGGCCCCTCGTTTCTCAGCGTAAGCATATATCTCCCGAGTCTTTATGGAGCCCCGCTTCGACTTCCTAAGCCAACTGAATGTTAGTAAAGCACGCAGGCACCCCAACCTGCTGCCACCAAACCCCAGCCTCTGGCCGATCCCACTCTCGGTGCCTGAGCCGGTCGTCGTGGGAGCGTTTGCTTCACTTCTCAAGGCACGACCAGCCACGCGTGATATAACCCGCTGCTGTCACAGAAAACACTCTGATGACCTCGCCCAGGAAGACAGGCGGTCATGTGTGGGCTTGCTTTTGTCCTGTGGTTGGTCCTTATTCTGGCGGATTAGCACTGTGGAATGCGGATATACTCCCAGTCAGGCCATGTTTTGTTCGGGGTCACTAGAATGTGCCTCAAAGTGTTAATGCAGTGAGACAAGCCGTTGGTAGGGAATTGCGTTAAGCAGGTCACTTGCCGTGTTGTTTTGGCCTGGATAGGGCCCTAGGGGAGGGTGAGGATGGGCCTTTGTGAGTGTGCGTGCACGGTGTTGATGTATGGTAGGTGACATTCGCAAAGCCGGCGGCGGTCAGGCGCTGCAGAGTGACCCTCCACGGGAATTTGGGGAGAACTTCCCGTTGAATCACGGAGATCCGGTGCCTCGCAGAACGGCCTCCATGCATTTCTCCGTTGGGCGTTTGTAGAGAGAGTTGGATGATCTCTCACTGAGTAATTTTGGGGATGCACAGGTGTTTAATCGGTCATGAGACTCTTCTTGAAGAGGTGGGCCTTTATGAAAAGGGCTACATGGGAGAAACTTAGAGTTGTTGAAAGTATGTGGAAAGCAGCCACTCTGAAAAAAGTCAAAAGGGAAGCGGTAATTACAAGAATAATCCAGGATTTTCCGATTGGGTTAGGGTATGACATATGAAAGGAAATCTCTTCCCAGAGAAGAGGTTGAACCGACGTTAAGTAGTAAGAACAATAATCTTCAAGCACATGTTGTGATGTCTTATGAGGCACAGTTATCACCAAGTCACAATTTCCACTAAAGAAAGGGTTAAAGTCTTGGCCTCATTTCGTGGGAGGGAAGATATAAATTAGACGTTAGGGAGAACGTCTGAGCTGCAAGGACCGAGGGATGTTCGTGGGGAATTGCTGGGCTCTTGCTGTAAGGAAAAGGTGGCGCCCTGCTTGGGTCGTCTGTGTAGGCGGAGGTCGTGCTGGGGGCCACCGTCCCACGGTCGCCAGGCCCGTTCTGCCAGTGCTTTTCCAGACAGAGGGCGTGAGGGACACGCAGCCTCCCTTCCCGTAAGCTTCCCAGGGGGCATGGAGCTTGGACGAGCTCTCGTGGTTTTGCTCTGGCCTTGGACTGAAAATGTGCTCCGTGCTAGTCTGCTTTGGCAGGCGAGCCGGAGCCGTGGGGCCCTGCAGGCTGCACACGACGTCCAGACAGACAGCTGTGCCGGGACGTCCTCTGGGCTGCGGAGAGAGACCGCGGGGCCGGAACGGCCTTTTCCTGTCGAGTTGTTGGAGCAGCAGCTGGTGGCCGGCACTGTGTGGTCCACGCTCGGTGGACCCCCGCCCCAGCCCGGCCCGGGGAGGTGTGGAAGCGGCCGCCTCGGGAGGGGCTTCGTTCTGTCACCATCCGGCTGTGCCTGGAGCCCCCTCTCGTCCGAAAGCTTGTGTCTGAAACATTTCACAGAAACACTCATCCCAGCGTATTTTCCAAAATGCCATTTGGTTCGGGTTTTGGTCTGGGTTTAGGTCTTTTTATTGTATTACACCTAGTGATGTATGAAGAGGTTTAAAACAAGTCTTCTTTTTCAAACACTCGCTGTAGATATCGACGAATGCTCAGAACAGCCCTCGGCGTGTGGGAGCCACGCCGTCTGCAATAACCTGCCAGGGACCTTCCGCTGCGAGTGTGTGCAGGGCTACCGGTTTTCAGAGGCGGGGACGTGTGTGGGTAAGTTAGGCCCGCGGGGCGCTCAGGATCTTCATCCACGTGCCGTATGTTAGCGCCTGCGTCAAAGGCCTTGCTCGTAAGCATCCTGACCCAGGCGGAAGGTGCCGGGTTCTGGAGTTGGGCAGCCGCGGTCTATGAGGCTGAATCCAGCTTTGCCCCTCCCCCCCAGCTCCCTGGGGTGTCATGTGCCCCAGGAATGAGCGCTGTTACCGTCTGCACTGGTGACTCCGTCACCTGGCCTGCCGCAAGCTGCGTGTTACATTCCCTTCTTACAAAATTCCTTTTAATTCTTTCCGTTGTTCCTATAACAGCTATTCAAACAATTAGAGTCATTTCTCCTTAAATTAGTGGACTCGGGATTCACGTGGAAGGATCGTCGCCTCATAGGCACTTGTGTCGTTACGTGCCTTGGATTGAATTCTTTCCGATTTACATCTAAAATTCCATTTTGGGTCATTCTACCCATGGATTTTAATTTTACAGGCCACAAGTAGTAACATAACTTAGGCTTATTGAAGTAGGTGAGTCGAGGGTGTTAATTAGGCCAATTATGATTTAGGTTGATGACGATTTTGGTGATGATGATGGTGGGCCAGCCACAAAGAGCCAGATTGTTTGAATTTTTCCACTTTTCCCTACTGCTGCACTTTGACCTGTTGGTTGCAAGAATTTTCAGTTCAAAGATTCTTAGAGATTTTCAGTCTGGAGGGCAGTGTGCTGAATGCGCCATCTGAACCTAACGTTTCTTCCCAATTTAAAACAGATTTCTCTTTTGCTGCCTGAGCGACGCATCTCCTTGCCCTTCCTTGCTTTTTAGTAAACCCTAGTGCTTTGTTTGCTCCATCTGGAAGCTTGGACGAGGCCACCGAGGTCACAGGGTGAGGCAGAGTCCTGGGGGCGGGAGGGAACAGGCAGTTCTCATATTTTGAGAATGACCCAAACAGCTGTGAATTGAGAGAGGCCAGTTTTCTTTGCACAGAGTTGAGATTTCAGCTCTGCGAAAGTTACTCCTTTTATTTTTTTAAAATAGAGAGCAACAATTTCTATGTTTGGGGCCTGATTTCCTTTTCTGCTCTTTGAGATTAAGCAGATTCAGAAGTTTATTTTTCCTGGCAGCACCATTTACATTACATTTGGGCTCAGACTTGGGTAGTGATCTTTTACCGTTTGGGTGGCAAAGCACACAGTCCTGGGGTTCTGGATCCAGCCATTCCTGACATCCACCCTCACTGGAGGTACAGATGTCTACTCGTAGGCATTTGGTTTTGAGGAAGACAATTAACCTCTCTGGGTCTCTGTTCCTCACCTATGAAATGGGGCGACCAGGCTAGATCACAGGTTTACTGTGTCCCAGGAGACCTTGGAGCTGCCGAGGAGGCTTTAAGGAAGCCGTGGGCTCTTGTCCTCCAGACTTCTGTTTTTCTATATAACAGATTCTGAGTAAGATTTTTGTTGAGACCCCATTGCTCAGAAACAGGTGTGAAAAGTGCCCGAAGACCCTAAAGTTCCACCAGGACCGGGTACCGTGAGGCTTCCCGCCCCTTCCCCGCCTGTAGACCCTGCGTGTTCCATCCGCTGGGCGCTTCGTCCCTTTCGGTCACTCCTCCCTGGGTCAAACCGAGCCTGCCTAAACACACCCCAACATGTAGCCCAGGCTCCCCACTGGCTAACTTGGTGGTTGGCTTCTCCGCTCCTGGAGATCTTTATTAGGACCGACCGTATCCTGGAGGGGAGGTTGGGGGTGGGGGGAGGCCGCTCTGGACCACCCTGGTCAGCCTTTCATTTGGCACAGTCCTTTGAGGGGTGCCCCTTCTTCACCTGCCCCCAACAGTGCTTAGCTCGCTCGTCCTCGAAGCACCGGAGGCCCGATCAACTAGATTAGTCTTGGAAGGATCCAAGGGTGTCCTCTTGCCTCTGGGGTCATCCAGGCATCGAGGCCTCCTCAGAGGGAAGGAAAGTTTCTGTTGTGACCTTGCGAGGGACAGGGCTTTAAAACCAAAAGCTAAATGGTGCCCGGGAAGCCCCGGAGTACCTCAACCAGCCATTGGAAGTCACTCCCGGAGCTCAGCCCTTGACCCTCATCCTGAGGCAAGAGCACAGGTGGTGTTGTCGGCTCACCTCCATGTCACTCCCCCCTTCCTGAGCCTTCATTTCACAAGTTCTGTCACCAGGACCCATAGAAAACAGTAGTCCCATCTGCCGGGCCGCCCTGTGCTCGGCGTGCCGGAAGTCATTCCCATTCCACAGAGGAAGAACTAAGACTCCGAGACTTGTGGGACTTGCCTAGAGCCATGTGGTGGACACATGTGCCTGGCAGAGACCCAGGACCGCCCGCCCCAGAGGCCCATAGCCTTTCCACCGTACCTGCTCACTGCACCCAAAGGGCATTTCTCCGTCACTGGTGAGGAATGGGTGACCTCGGCTTCTGCATTTGTAGTGACTGTTCCATCTGCTCAGTGGGTCGGGGTTAAAGGTACCACGCAGAAGTCTCAGATCCTTAGCTCCCGACGCTCCGCCGGCAGAGCTGCCCCAGGAGGCGTGTGCGCCCGCGACGTTCCTCCTCCAGGGCAAGTCGGGCGTGGGGCCTGGTGGGGACAGTGGCTGAGACAGAACCTGGCGTGAGACAGGTTGGAAGCCAGGCTGAGTGACTGTCCATGGTGTCCAGGCGGGAAGAAACAGGAGGAGAGATGGGGACACCAGCCCAGTGGGGAGCAGGGGGTGAAGCCGAGGAGGTGCCCGGAGGTCTGGGGTGTCAGCGCCGTCCCAGGAGCGGACTAAACTGCTGGCGTGGAGGGAGCTCGGAGGGCACTGGAGCTGCTCAGGGGACTCTTCACACGTGTGTCCACCTTGTGTTTGAAGCGATCGTGGACCAGCGCCCCATCGACCACTGCACGACGGGCCTGCACGACTGCGACATTCCCCAGCGGGCCCGGTGTGTCTACACGGGGGGCTCCTCCTACACCTGCTCCTGTTTGCCAGGCTTCTCTGGGGACGGCCGGGCCTGCCAAGGTGCGTGTGGCTCCGATTATTCTCCGTGTAACCTGAAAAAACTCCCTAGGTGGTACTTACGCTAATTACTGATTCACTCTGAGTTTCGAAGTTATTCTCTCAACTCTGTAGGTAAATTTTGTCTGCATTTTGTCTCTGTCTAGTAGTTTGAAGTGTGCGTTTTCTTTTGGAGGCTGTTCTCATGGGGAAGACACTTGGCTTCCTCTGACTGTTTTGTTCCATGTAACTTTCTCATTCAGGCAACAATTAGACACCCTGAGATGGTCTTTCACGAAAAGTCAAATCATCCTTGCCTTCGTCCAGCCATCTGTTTAATAAGATACGTATAGTTGTTCACCTGGCCGGCTCTAACCATCCGCGTGATGGTTTTCAATAAAGGGAAATCCCTTTATTGAACCAATGAGCACAGAGTCAGAGAATAAATGACTCCGTAGAATTCTTTCAGACCTTTCAGAGGTGAGTCCATCTTGGCTGCCAGGGTGTTCTAGAGATAATTTTAAGTAGACAGTTGTAAACACAATACCCCGGTCCCTTGGTTTGCAAAATTACCAAACGTCATACCATAGAGTATTTCTGAAAAGCCCCAAATTGTCTAAGGTAGATTATAATTTCTGAGAGGCTGTTTTTTATTACTGAATATGTGAATTTTCTCTGGTGTCTGAGGTTTTCCTGTCGAGCAGTTAGTCTGACTGCAAACTCTCAGACATTTTTGAAGCTCTCATTTATGACGAAGGATCATTTTATAGTGCAAAAGAATCCTCCCTTTTTATCTTTGCAAGCTCGATTTTTCACGAAAATGTTATCAAAATGAAACACATTAGTAAATGCCCAAGATAGAAATTGGGAAGTTAGTGTTTTGATAATTAATGTTGAATGAATTCTAAATCATCGTGCCCGGGTCAGAAATAGGGCCTTATAGAGTTGAGCAAGTGGCTTAAAATAGTGTGTGAACCATGAATTCCAGAAGGAATCTCACTGTCCCTGGGTGCTGTTTTGCAGATGTGGACGAATGCCAGCCAAGCCGATGTCACCCCGATGCCTTCTGCTATAACACTCCGGGCTCCTTCACGTGCCAGTGCAAACCTGGTTACCAGGGCGATGGCTTTCGCTGCGTGCCTGGAGGTAAGCTGTGGGTGGGCCAGTGCCAGCTCTGGGAGCACTGACGACATGGCCCTGGGAGGGAAGGTGAGGTGGGGAGGGGCGAAGCTCCATGGAGAGTCCCGAGGGTCGTCGAGGTCGGAGGTCAGAGCACAGCTGACGTACAGCCATGCAGCCCGTGCACTACACAACTCCGGGGCGTGCCACACGGACCACAGCTGTGCTGGCAGCCTGGAGTCTGGTCATCCCGGTCACTTGAGCAAGCAGTGCAGGGTGACAACGTGTCTGTTTTAGCCAGGGCTCTCCAGAGAGGGAGAACTGACAAGGCGGGCAGAGGTGGTGTGTGTGTGTGTGTGTGTGCACGTGTGCGCATGCGCGTGTGTGCGTGTGTAGTATATATTGTGTATATATATAATATTGTAAGAAATTGGCTCACGCGATCATAGAGGCTGGAAAGTCGCCAGCTCTGCGGTCCGTAAGCCGGAGGCCCAGGAGAGCTGACGGTGCAGTTGCATCCTGAACTCCGGCAGGCTCAAGAGCCAGGAAAAGCCAGTGTTTTCATTTGAGTCTGAAGCAGTTTGGGGGTCATCAGGCAGGAAGGGTTTTCTCTTACTCGGGGAAGGGTCAAACTTTTGCTCTGTTCTGGCTTCCCACTCATCTGATTGGATGAGGCCCACCCCCTTCAGGGAGGGCAGCCTGGTGTACTCAATCTATGGCGTTAAAGATTAAATTCATTCAAAACGCCCCAAAAGATGTTCGACCAGATATCTGGGCACCCGCTTGCCCAGTCAAGTGGACACATCGAATTAACCATCGCTGATTCCTAGGAGTCATGGGGAATAGAGCTAGACCGGGGCTGGGGGCCGGGGGGAAGGGCCACCAGTTTGGAAGATGCGGGCTGGGGCCTCCACAGAGCTGTCCATATGACCTGTGATACCTGGACTGTGCAGCTTCTAAAGTTGCTCGCTGACCTGAGACTTGAGTGGCATCTCGTTGGACGAGAACGGCCGTGGTAGCCCGTGGTCAGTATCGGAACTCGGGAGGCACCCAACGAACGCCGTTGAATGAATACGTTTAACGGGCTGTCATTTGTGTAGAACCTACTGTGCGCTCGTGCTTAACCTGTGCTCTTTCATGTGCTGTTCATAACTGTCTTTTAAATATTTTTTATTTGCGTTCATTTCAGGTGTACAGTGCATTGGTTAGACACTCACGTAGTTTACGCGGTGGTCCCCCGGTTACTTAGCGCCCGTCTGCTCTACGCGCAGCCATTACAGTGCTGTCGACCATATGCCCTGCGCTGTGCTCCGCGTCGCCGTGACAGTTTTGTAACTAAGTCGCACTTCGTCATCCCGTCACCTTTTCCACCCAGCCCCCCGCCCCGCCTCCCCTCTGGCAGTATCCAGATTGTCCTCTGTATCTGTGAGTCTATTTTTGTTTAGTTTGGTCCTTTTGTTCCTTAGATTCTGCATATAAGTGAAATCATATGGTATTTCTCTTTTCTCTATATGGCTTATTTCACTCAGCCTAAAACCCTCTAGGTCCATCCACATCATTGCAAATGGCAGGGTTTCAGTTTTTTTAGGGCTGAGTAATATTCCATTGTACATATGAACCGTAACTTCTTTAATCGAATCGCCTATTGATGGGCATTTAGGGTGCTTCCATATCTTGGCTACTGTGAATAGTGCTGCCGTGAACATAGGGGTGCACAGACCTTACAAATTAGTGTTTTGTGTTTTTTCGAGTAAATACCCAGAAGCGCAATTACTGAGTCAAAAGGTAGTTCTATTTTTCATTTTTTCCAGGAACCTCCAAAGTGGAGGTTCCATAGTGGCTGTACCATTTTGCAATCCCACCAGCGGTGCATGGGGGTTCCCTTTTCTCCACATCCTCACCAGCACTTGTTGTTTGTTGATTTATTGATGATAGTCATTCTGACAGGTGTGAGGTGATATCTCATTGTGGTGTGAATTTGTGTTTCTCTGATGATTAGTGACCTTGAGCATCTTTTCATATGTCTATTGGGCATCTGTATGTTCCTCTTTGGAGAAATACCTATGCAGGTCTTCTGCCCATTTTTTAATTGGATTTTTGTTGTTGTTGTTGTCATTGAGGTATATGAGTTCTTTTTAAATTTTAGATATCAATCTCTTATCAAATGTATCATAGATGAATATCTTCTCTCATCAGTAGGTTTTTGTTTCATTTTCTTGGTGGTTTCTTTTTCATCTTAATTTTATTTTATTATTAGTTTCCAGTTTGTAGTACATTGGTTAGACGCTTCTATAGTTTATGAAACGATCCCCGATTCCTTTGTTGTACAAAAACTGAGTGAAGGAGAAACAGAATATCTGAACCGACTGCTTAGTACCAGTGAAATCGAATCAACAATCAAAAAACTTCTAAAAAGCAAAAGTCCTGGACCGGGTGGCTTCATAGGTGAATTTTACCAAACATTCAAAAAAGAATTAATACCTATCCTTCTCAAAGTATTGCAAAAAATTCAAGAGGAGGGAAGACTCCCCAATTCTTTTTACAAGGCCACCATTACCCTGACTCCAAAAACAGACAAAGACATTACAGAAAAAGAAAACTATAGGCCAATATTCCTGATGAACATAAATGCAAACCTCTCAACAAAATATTAGCAAACCGAATTCAGCAGTACTTTAGAAATATCGTACACCATGATCGAGTTGGATATATTCCTGGGACACAAGGTTGGTTTAACATCTGCAAATCAATTAATGTGACATACCACATTAACAAGTTGAAAAGTAAAAAGCATATGATCATATCAATAGATGCAGAACAGCATTCGACGAATTCTAGCATACATTTATGATAAAAAACTCAGCAAAGTGGAAATAGAGGGAATTTACCTCAACATGATAAAGGCCAGATATGACAAAGCTACAGCTAACATCACATTCAGTGGGGAAAGGCTAAAAGTGTTTTCCTTAAGATCAGGAACAAGACAAAGATGCCCAATTTCACCCCTTCAGTTCAACATAGTATTGGAAGCCCTAGCTACAGCAATCAGACAAGAAAGAAAAATAAAAGGCATCGAAATTGGAAAGGAAGAAGTAAAACTGCCATTATTTGTAGATGCCATGATACAATAGATAGAGAACCCTAAAGATTCCATCAAAAAACTGTTAGAACTGATAAACGAATTCAATAAAGTAACGGGATACAAAATTAATATTCAGAATTTGGTTGTATTTTTATACGCCAATTATGTACTATCAGAAATTAAGAAACAATCCCATTTACAGTTGCATCAAAAACAACAAAATATCTAGGAATCAAATTAACCTAGGAGATAAAAGGCCTGTTCTTGGAAAATTATAAGTCATTGAGGAAAGAAATTAAAGAAGACACAAAGAAATGGAAGCATATACTGTGTTCATGGGTAGGAAGAATTAACATCGTTGAAATGGCCATACTACCCAAAGCAATCTATAGATTCAGTGCAATTCCTATCAAAATACCAATGGCATTTTTCAGAGAACTAGAACAGATAATCCAAAAATTTCTATGGAACCGTGAAAGATCCCGAATAGCCACGGCAATCTTGAGAAAGAAGAACAAAGTAGGAGGTATCACACTACCTGATATCAAACTATACTACAAGGCTACAGTAATCAAAACAGCATGATACTGGCATAAAAACAAACACACAGATCAAGGGAACAGAATAGAGAGCCCAGAAATACATCCACGCCCATATGGTCATTTAATCCAAGACAAAGGAGGCAAGAATGTACAATGCGGTAAAGACAGTCCTCTTCAACAAATGGTGTTGGGAAAACTGGACAGGTAACATGCAAAAAAATGAAACTGGACCACCTTCTTACACCATATTCAAGAATAAACTCAAAATGGATTAAGGACTTAAACGTAAGACCTGAAACCATACACCTTCTAGAAGAAAACATAGACAATAAACTCCCTGATTTTGCTATTAGTAACATTTTTTTCTGATATATCTCCTCGGGCAAGGGAAACGAAAGAATAAACAAATGGGACTGTGTAATCATCTTTTAGAAGTAAGTGCTTTACCTTCCCAGGTGCAGTTGAGGCGCAGTGGGCTGGACCTGAGGCTCAGACCCGGACGCAGTCCTCCGGCCACACGGGATCTGTTAATGCGGT
>NW_011889060.1:487954-493886 GCF_000151845.1 Pteropus vampyrus | reverse complement strand
CTTACACCATATTCAAGAATAAACTCAAAATGGATTAAGGACTTAAACGTAAGACCTGAAACCATACACCTTCTAGAAGAAAACATAGACAATAAACTCCCTGATTTTGCTATTAGTAACATTTTTTTCTGATATATCTCCTCGGGCAAGGGAAACGAAAGAATAAACAAATGGGACTGTGTAATCATCTTTTAGAAGTAAGTACTTTACCTTCCCAGGTGCAGTTGAGGCGCAGTGGGCTGGACCTGAGGCTCAGACCCGGGTCTGTCACATGAACCCCGACCCGGACGCAGTCCTCCGGCCACACGGGATCTGTTAATGCGGTTCACGATGTATTCGACTCCTCAGACTAGATTCGGCCAGTCGTGTTATTCATGATTTTTAATTACTGCTGCTGTCGTTGGCCAGATATGTTTATGGCACTGTAGATGTTTCAATGAGAGATAAGTGGAAAATAGCATTTCAGCTGACTTTCGAGATCTCCTGGCCCTGCGCCCCCGCCCCTCCCCCCCTTTTATCTGGCCCTTCTCTTCCTTGTCTCTCTGGTCTCCATCCTGCTGAATTTCGCTTCCATCCCCGGCGTGGGGCCCTGCCAGCCACATCGGCACTGAGAATTCCTAGGCGCTAAGTCCCCAGCCCCTTCAGGCTTTCCGTCCCCGTGGAGTAGAAAACCCACCCAGCTTCAGCGTGGCTCTGCTGGGCTTTCTCGCTGAGGGCGGCTAGGTTTTGGGGTTCTGCTGTTCCCGGAAGTGTCAGACGCCTCGTTGCTTCCTTCTCCTTTCTCCATGCGGACACCGATGCCAGGTGGGCCTCGTGGGTGCTGGCGTGTCCTCACCTGCCTGTGACTCCCTTTATTTCATTTTCCTTTCCTTCTCTTTGTCCCCAGACTCTAGACTTCCTGCTCTTCCCCAGGTAAGTATCAGGTCTTGAATGCTTCCCCCCCAGCAGACCAGACCAGATGAGGAAAAAGAACCCAGCCTGAGTTATTTCATCAACCAGAAACAAGGCTGGGAAATGTGTTCCCACCCCACCCACCGGCCCTTAATGGAAAGTTCCCCATGGGGCCCGGGGCTCCCACTGAGCTGCCGCCGCAGCCTGTGGGCCGGGCTGAGGAGCCATCCCAAGAAATCCAATGGTGTCACAGCTTTGCATTAACACACTTGAAATTTCGCTTCTGAGTCACAATCGAGGTTTTTGATGTCTTTGTATAAGTTCAAGATACAGCACTTAAAAGTTCCACTGTGCGTCCTAGAGCGCTCGTGGTTTCGTATGTTGGCACCACGTTCGCCCCAAACTGTCCGCCACGTGGAGCGGGGCAACCCCTCCTCCCCGGGAAGGTTGGCGGGCTCCACAGCGCCTGGAACACCGGGCTGTGCACAGCTGGAAGGCGGCACCATGTACAGATGTCGACGGGAGAAAGTGAGCCCGTGGGCCACAGATCCCCACAGCGAGTGTGTGAGCCATCCTGGGTGCTGGGCTTGTGGGTGCAGGGGGGCGCGGCGGGGGCTAGAAACCCAAAGACCCGGGTTCTGGCCTGAGCCAAACCACTGCCCGATCCGCATTCAGGCCTCTGACTTGGGTGTAGAAAGCATAGTCGCCTGTCGCATGGGATCATGGTGAGAATTCGGTGAAACCACGAAGGGAGACAGCTATGTGGAAACTGTAAAGCACTGTGCGTGGGATTGCGAGGAGGTAAACACGCTCTGCTTCCCGGAGTGAACACAGACCAGCATGTTTGTTCTCGACCAGATGGCTTCCTTCTATCTTTGTTTGGCTCTTGCTACATCAAATATGTTTGGGGATTTTTTCAACATCAGCCGTTGAGACGAGAGAGAAGGCATGCCTGTGTCCCCTAGATGGGTTCAACAGCGCTTTCCTGGCCTGCTCACTGCGACGGTCGGGAGCAGCCCTGCTCGGCGGGCAAGTGTGAGGACTGGCCACAGAGACAGAAAGGACTCCGTTGGCATCACGTCCTAGTTGAAATACAGGCTTCAGAAGCCCAAGGCTTTTGTCCATGGAGACTGTGGAGTTGGAGGAGGAACATTTTTATTTCATAGGGAAAACGCTAGACAGCTCCCGAGGGCAGCACACGCACCGGGTGTCACTGTGCAGATACGGTCACGTAGGAGCACGTGGGCGCAGCACTTAAATGTTCCGTCCGCACGTTGTCTTGTCACGTTCCGCTCAGTCCTCAGGACGTTACGGTGAGACGAGGGACTGCGGCCATCGCCGTCCCGCAGCCGAGGGGACACAGCTCGTTGACATGCTCAAGATAACACCGGGGTGGTGGAAATGGGAATTAAAGACATTTTTCAGACAAAAATCCTGTGAAATCTATAATACTATACATTTTATTACAACGTATTGTTAACATATTAATATATGAACACATGTTAATTAATATATGAATTAGCATTTTTATGTAAAACTTCCCTTTAACGTAACTATAATGCCCTAAAGCAACAGTAGACAACTACAGTCCCCACAGAACAAATCTGACGCACCGTTCATCTTTATAAAGTTTTATTGGAACAGTCATTTATTTACACATTAAACTTGGTTACTTTAATGCCACAGCCGCAGAGTTGAGTCGCTGTGACAGAGACCACATGACCTGCAAAGCCAAAAATAGGAGCTCTTGGCCCCTTGACAGGAAGAGCGGGTGCAGCCCTGCCCCGGGTCTCCAAGGCCAGGATCTTCCAGTCAGGTCAAAAGGACTTGACGCCTCTGCTCTCCGAGTCTCCTGTGTCCTGGGCTCGCTCGTGTCCTGCAGACTGCGCGTCTGCGGACGGGCCCCGGTGGGGTTTTCTGCGTGCACACCCCACACCGCCCACTGGGTGCCTCCTGAGTCCAGGTTAGGGAGATCCACTGCCCTCGGGGAGGCAGACAAGGAGCCGTCTTGGTATCTGTGCCCCAGAGCCACAGGGTGGAGGAGCCCCTGAGCGGCCTGGGAGCACCGCCCAGCCTGGAGGGCCGAGGGGAGGAAATGCCTGAGCTGCGTGAAGGCTTAAGTGGGAGGATGCGGGGGTGGGAGGGGCTCACAGGACAAACAGCACACGGAAAGCCCTGGAGGAGGGAGGCAGCCACGGCGTTCAGTTCTCTTTCGTGCAGCTCTCGGCAGCCAGCGATGTCCCCGCCAGTGCCTGGGCGTGGCTCGTGTGGTGCGGCAGTGATGGCACCGCTGCTGGCCCTGCTGGTGGCCGACTCTGGCCAGTGCAGACCCGGCTGCAATGCTGCCGAGTCGCCTACTCCCGGCCATAGCTTGTTATCAGCAGGCCCCACGGACGCACAAGTATTTCCTGCCTTGCGGTCTGAGTTGCACAGTTACGGGCCTAAGGGCCGCGCTTCGTGCCAAACACGAGCACGTCACTAAAGGGAAACACACACGTTGGTAAGTGTGCCGCCCTGCGTCTTTGTCCCTAAATCTCTGACCCTCACTCAATGCGGATAATCAAGAAGCTCGAATGATAACAAAGACAAATTTAAGAAAAACAAAATTAAAAAAAAAATTTTTTTTAACTTAAAACAAATTTTGGTGCCGTCCATCAGCCCATGAATGGATAAACAGAATGTGGTACAGCCATACAACAGAATGTTACCTAGCCATCGAAAGGCATGGCGTGCCAGTGACGCGACTGCCATTTGAATTAACCTTGGAAACATGCTGAGCGAAACCCGCCAGACGCTCACACGTTGTCAGGTTCCATTTATGTGAAATGCCCAGAACGCGTAAGTCCGCAGCCGCGGGAAGCAGATTGGTGGTTGCCCGGGGCCGGGGGCACGGGAGGGGGCCGGGGGCACAGGAGCCGCCGCTCAGTCGACGTGGGGTTTCATCCGGGGACAGGAAGGTGGTCGCACAGCACGGTACCAAATACCACTGGGTTGTTCGCTTTAAAATGGTTAGTTTTGTCAGTTTTGCCTCAATTTTTAAAAACTGGAAAAAAAAAAACACCATTGCAGAAAATGTAAGTATAATCTTCTTGACCGCTAAATCCGTTAAATAATAATGATGTTTTAAATTGTCAAAAATTAATCAGACCCAGCGGCTCTGCGTTCTGAGTCGGACGTGGGGACTCAGGCACCCGTGGGACGCGATGGTGACACGGCTGCCGTATCCCTTGCTTGTGTCTCTAACAGAAGTGGAGAAAACCCGCTGCCAGCACGAGCGCGAACACATCCTGGGGACGGCGGGGGCGGCGGACGCACAGCGACCCCAGCCACCAGGGCTGTTCGTCCCCGAGTGTGACGAGTACGGGCACTACGTGCCCACCCAGTGCCACAGAGCCACTGGCTACTGCTGGTGCGTGGACCGAGACGGCCGAGAGCTGGAGGGCACGAGGACCCGGCCCGGGATGAGGCCCCCCTGTAAGTCGGGGGCCAGAGTCCCCAGCGCGTGAGTCCCGCTGGGGGGCCTGCCGAGCACGCGGTCGGCACCTTCCACTGCCCTAAACCCTGAGAGCCCCACTGGCCGGAAGCCCATTCCCCCCTTCCTCCCTGCTGCACCCCTCTTCTCTGTCTCCCCTGGCACTCACCCCACACCCCTCTGTGTCTCCCCCTCGCCCTCTCCCCTCTGACCCTCTTCTCTTCCTGTTCTGTGCAGATAACCGGTGGCCCTGATGCCACCACCGCTGCGGCGGGTGGCAGAGAGCTGTGGTGCTCTGGGCCCTGGGCGGGATGCTTGCAGTGGGCGGCCTGGTCCCCTGCGTCTGCCCTGGACCCTCGTGGGGACAGCCCTGCCCCTGGTGGCCTGGTCCCCCGTGTCTGCCCTGGACCCTCGTGGGGATGGCCCTGCCCCGGGCCTGGCTTCCTAAGACCGGGAAACTGCTTCCATCCGCGCACACGCGCCTCCCTCATGGTTGTGCCCTGGGCGCTGTAGGTACCGGGTTCTGTAGTGCAAAGAGGCATACAGCCACAGAGGTTCTGAAGGGGCCCAGGTTTCCTGACACCTGCTCTGCGCCCCTTACCCTGTCGCACAGGCTGCCTGTCCCCCCACCCCGCCCCCATTACCCAGGGCCTTGTCAGGTGAGCCAGGTTGCAGCTAGGAGTCAAGGCCAAATCTGAGAGAGAACCAGCCCTTGGCCGGCAGGTGTCCTTGAAGCCCAGAGGGCCTTGCTGCTGCTGCTGTGGTTCTGAGGCCGCACATTCTGGGGCGGGCCTCTGGACACGTTCGCTCAGATGGTCCCCTCTGCATCACAGAGCTCGCCACCTGCAGGCAGGCCTTTCGGGGTGGCCACATTGCTACTGTTCCGTTCAGGCTGTGGCCCGCGTCCGGAGCAGGCATGCACAGCGAGGCCGCCCCATTCTCTAGCGAGGAGGAGGTGAAGCTGTTTTTTTCTCACCTGCCCTTTAACGTTACACTCAGCCCTGCATTTTCTTCTTCACAAAAGCCCTTTGATCAAGGTGTTTCTGCTCCTGGTGCTCACAGATATAAAATGGCATCAGCGGCTGTGGTCTTGGTGCCACAAAGGGGACGCGGCCCAGCGTGTGGGTGGATGCATGGGTGCTTGCATGTGTGTGCGTGCGTGCGTGTATGCGTGCGTGTGTGTGCGTGTGTGCGTGTGTGTGCATGTGCGTGTGTGCATGTGTGCGTGCATGTGCGTGTGTGCATGTGTGTGTATGTGTGCGTGCATGCATGTGTGTGCGTGCATGCGTGTGTGTGTGCGTGTGTGCGCGTGTGCGCGTGTGTGTGCGTGTGTGTGCATGCATGTGTGTGCGTGTGTGCGTGCATGCGTGCGTGCGCATTCCTGCCGCACACAGGCCTTGATCACTGACATCTCCTGCCACCCAGGTCTCAGCACAGTGGCCCCCCCAATTCACCACGGCCCCTCGGTTCCTCCTGCCGTGATCCCTCTGCCCCCCGGGACCCACTTGCTCTTCGCCCAGACCGGGAAGATAGAGCGCATCCCCCTGGAGGGCAGCTCCATGAAGAAGA
>NW_011889060.1:483911-486957 GCF_000151845.1 Pteropus vampyrus | reverse complement strand
CTGTTTTCTTCTAAGAGTTTTATAGTTTTAGCTCTTACATGTAGGTCTTTGATTCATTTTGAGTTAATTCTTGCATATGTCAATTCTCGCGATCTGTTTGACCTGACCTGTTAAGGGGACGGTGGGGGGGTGTCCGCCGATAACTCTGATTTTCCCAGTGAAAGATCTTCCAGATGCTCCCCTCCTGTGGTCCCCAGGATGAAAGCTTCGCTTTCATTTCCATTTCTGTTATAGAATAAAATTAGAAGCTTTTATCCCCCTCCCCCACCGAGATGAGCCCACTGGGGTTTCGATGCAGATGGCATCGAATCTTTAACTCTAGAGACATATATCTTAGCAAGATTAAATTTGACGATCCATTAAGCTACTTTCTCTCTATTTGGGTTTTCTTCGATTTCATTCTGCAGCGTTTCGTAGTATTCAGTGTAGAATATTGCACATTTAAAAGTATTTATTCTTAAATACTTTGTTTTTGATGCTATTATAAACATTATTGTTTTAAAGTTTTATCTTTTGCTAGTAGAAATACAATTTTGTATTGATGTCGTATCCTGCAACCTTGCTAGATTCGATTATTAGCTATAATAGTTTTATAGACTTTCCAGGATTTGGTACATTGACAATCATGTGGTCCTAGAATAGAGTGGTTTTGCCTTTTCCTTTCCAATATTCATCTTATGTTTCTTTTTTTAATGATCTTCAGGTAGGAAAAGATTTCTCAGAAGATATACAAAAAGCATTAGCCATGAGAGAAAAAAATAAATTGGACTTAATAAAAATTTTAAGCTTTTCTCTTTAAAAACACCTTTTAAGAAAATTAAAAAGTAAGCTACATACTGACATATATATAGACATATATACCATATATGTCTATATATACCATATATGTCTATATATGTCTACATATAGACATATATACCAGCACATATGTATACGATAACAGATTTTTACCTGGACTATACAAAGAACTCTCACGACTCAATAATGAAGATTTTTAAATGGACAAAAGACTTGAAGACACTTCATTTAAAAAGGTGTCTGAATGCCTATAGCACTTGAGAGATGCTCACCGTCACTGGTCACTCAGATGCTAGTGGGTGGACCGCTCTCACCCCTGGTCTGCACTTCCAGGATAAAGTCATCATTGGACTGGCCTTCGACTGTGTGGACAAGATGGTCTACTGGACCGACATCAGTGAGCCCTCCATTGGGAGAGCCAGCCTGCATGGCGGAGAGCCAACCACCATCATTCGACAAGGTGGGCACGGAAATGCCATTCCTTCTTTGTGGTTCTGCTTCTAGCAGCCCACGTGGCTCTGGGGGGAGAGCGAGGGTGGGAGTGTCTAGCTGCTTGTAGAAGGTGGGGACTTGAGCGGGGCTGGACGCTCGGCCTCCAGCACCACCCTTCGCAGCCTTCTCTGAAGCATCCTCTGAGGCCTCAACGTTAAATCATGAACACCTGAGCTGGGGTTCGTTGCTAGATTCAGAAGGACAAAATTAAAGCTGAGGGAGCCAGTTTTAATGAACAGTAAGGGCCACATTCAGCCGTCCGGGTGGGGTTTGCATTTCTGCGTCTGGCTGGTGAGCCTGCAGTTGGTTCTCAGAGTGTCCCCTCACTGCGGGCTCCGTCTGGGGTTTCCCACAGGCCTCAAGCACATGGATCAGACAGTTGGGAGGGTCGCGAGCATATTGGCAAATGTGGCCCCTGATAGTCGAGTCCATTCCCCATTTTCAGGTTACAGGGTCGTCACTTTACCCCGTAACCTCTGGCGTGTGAGGGGTGTCTCCTCTTCTGTGCCCCGCACCTGCACACGCTCAGGTTGCCCGCTCCCGAGGAGGACAGCAAACCAGCCATCCCTCAGTTCTTCGTTGCGTTACTGATGGTACAGTTTAGGGCGCTTGGGCACAGGCCGCCCCTCAGCATTGGATCCCAGTGCCTTAGTTTACGGATGTTTATTTAAGCCAATGACTGTCTGCATTATTTTAATGCTTACAGTCAATAAGTCAAGACCATTTTACAGGGATGTGTTTTATCAACATTAAAGACCATTACAACAAAAACCCAAGGACTCGTAAAAATTCGTCTGTACTGAAAAGGTCAAATATGACACATTGCTGAGTCAGTGACTCATCAGTGACTCATCAGCTGATTTTTGATCCAAGGACTCTGTCCTGCTGGTGATGTTTGTCGTATAAAATCATCTTGCTTCCTCCGCAAAATTCTCAAATCAAAGACACACTTTTAAAATATATGAGCCTCATTTAGTATTTCTTTTTCCTTGGGGCCGAATGTAGCTTTTCCAATTTCCAGTTTAACATCTCCCTAACAATTGGTGCTCTGGAAGGTTCCCGAGCCTGTGGAACTGCCCGTGGGGCATTATCTCCATCCTTGGCTCCCTCACCAGAGAGGCCGCCTCAGGAATGAAGCCGAGGTGGTGATAGATGCCTCTGGCTTTGGACAGAGACTCCACATCCTTCTCTGGAAGCCGATGTGCTATTTAAGTAACTTCTGCCAATTTTCATGGTTTGGTTTAATGGACACAAGTTTGAAAACGCCTTTTTGCATCTTACCTCTCTGTTAAAAATGTCGTTGCTGTTGAGTGCGATTTGACCTCGGACCCAGTGGAAGAGGGAGCAGATCATTGCTGCTGTTAATCTTCCCCTTCCAGCCGTCATTCATGACCTTTGGTCCTCTATGTGTGACGGGGAAAGAGGTCCGAGTGACACCAGGAAAACCGTTCTAGGGTTTTACCTTTTAACTGGGTTTTACTTACAGTCAGGAAACCACTGCGGTCTTGACCTTCCGGTTAGCAGGGCGGCCACCGGGGTGCATGTTGTGGTCGCATACCTCGTGGCGGCCCCTGGCTTGAAAAGCAATTACTCGTGACCTCGGGGAGACTTCCAGGAGTGTTGCTTGTGGTCACTGACACCCCTGCTTTGTACTCCTAATAATTGTATAAAAGTAGTAACAGCTACGATTTCTGGCATATATTATTTCTCTGAAATGACCTTCCCCCCAGTAATTAAAGAATGTGTTAAGTCTGTT
>NW_011889060.1:480995-482731 GCF_000151845.1 Pteropus vampyrus | reverse complement strand
CTCGTGGCGGCCCCTGGCTTGAAAAGCAATTACTCGTGACCTTGGGGAGACTTCCAGGAGTGTTGCTTGTGGTCACTGACACCCCTGCTTTGTACTCCTAATGATTGTATAAAAGTAGTAACAGCTACGATTTCTGGCATATATTATTTCTCTGAAATGACCTTCCCCCCAGTAATTAAAGAATGTGTTAAGTCTGTTTCTTCTGTTGCTCATCTCATGCCTCCCCTTTGCCGGTGGAATAACCTCATTCATACAGGCACCCGAACTTTATCTCTGGCCACCCCTCACTCCCGTGGTCTCCGGCCGTACAAAGCTACATATGGGTCACTTCAAGCCACGTCCAGTCTTTCTGTATTACCTGTGTCTGGTCCCACTACCTGAAAACCCACATATAAGACCTTTGCCTGACAAACTCCTGTCGGTCCTTCAGAGCCAGTTTCACAAATGTCACTCCCCAGGACTCCTGCCCGCATCCCCAGGGGGAGTCCAGTGTCCCTCCTCCATGCTCCCGAAGGACCGGACTCAGTGTGAGTTGTGATTGGCTGCGATCTCCTTGAAGGCGGGGCCAAAGCTTAGGTCCCCTTAGGGACCTGGTTCCCAGCGTGGTGCACAGGGTGGATGTCTACCAGGTATATGGGTGGCATTTCTTAATTGGTCACTTTGAGTGTTGCTTATCTTGCAAACAACAAGCGTATCGCGTTCTGCTCGTTTTCTCAAAGTGCAGGGATTGGACGCCATGTAAAGCGGCACTGAGCCGTCGGAGAAGCCGAACCCTGCCGGCCTGAAAAGATCAGACATTTCTCTGTTTGTGTCTAGACCTCGGAAGCCCAGAAGGCATTGCCCTTGACCACCTGGGCCGCAACCTCTTCTGGACGGATTCTCGCCTGGATCGAATAGAAGTCGCGAAGCTGGACGGCAGCCAGCGCCGCGTGCTGTTCGAGACCGATCTGGTGAACCCCAGAGGCATCGTGACAGACTCCGTGGGAGGGTGTGTTGGTGTAAAGCTGCGTGTGTGTCTGTTGTGCTTGCTTGTGCCCTTTGGGGTCTTGTCAAACGTGAGGCTCCGACTCCTGAAGCGAATGCGTAGGGATGAATGATCTAGGTCGGTGGCTTGTGGATATCTACGGTGACGTGTCAGAACGTTTGTTACAGCCCTCTGATCATGGACACGATGCCGTGTTCCACTTTTAAAGCTCTTGCCAAGAGACTTTGTAAGTCGACGGCCCCTAAATGGGACATTTCCGTGTGGGTTGACTGTGGGTCAACACTCAAGTTGTATCAACCCCAGAAAAGTCTCGAAGTCACATAGGTGTGCCCCTCACGCTGGGGCCACCCAGCGCGAACACCTCTTAGACCCTTCTGAGGGTTTCGTCAGCACCTCAGCGCTTTCTCCCCCGTCCCCACTGCAGGCTCTGAACCTCATAGCCAGTCTCTGGGCTCCTTGACACTTTGATTTCGTCCCTTTGAGGCCACACTCCTGTTCTGCGGCCACTCGGCCACCTCCCCAACCGCAGTGCCTCTGCCAGAATCCTCTTGGGTGCCTCGGGTCTGCGGTGTGGGGATTCTCCTGCGTTTACGCTGGACTCGGCCTTCCGTTTTGGCTTTCTTTTTGAACAGCTTGTGTTTAAGGGAGGCGAAGTCGTTATTAACAGAATAACCGAATTCAAGCGAAGAATCAAATCCCAGTGTCTTTGCAAACGCAGGAGTTTCTTAGCATCCCTAGACCCTTTGTAGCC
>NW_011889060.1:467220-480108 GCF_000151845.1 Pteropus vampyrus | reverse complement strand
GAACAATGAGCGAGTTGTTCTGTTCACACAGGCACCAGCCGGGCGGAGTGCCTGAAGCCGGGTCAGCCCAGTGGACGCAGGGTTCTGGAAGGGCTCCCGTATCCTTTTGCTGTCACGAGCTTCGGGAAGAATCTGTATTACACGGACTGGAAGACGTATGTCAGCTGCCGCGGTGCGGTGTGGGGGAGGGGCCTGCCCCGCCACCCGGGGCCCGTGGGAGGCCAAGCCCTCCCCATCCGCCTCTCGGGGTGACCTTCCAGCCTCCGAGATGCCCCTCGGCCTTGGCTTTCTGGTGGTCAGGAGAAGGGTGAAGACAAGGGAGGCGCCATCTATCGTGTGGACGCTGCAGGAAGGGCGGCCTGTAACTTGGGCCTCTGAGCACGTTGTTCTTTCCCCAGGAGCTGGCCCAGGGTCCCTGGCTGGCGGGCTTCGTGCCCGCTCCGTCCCCTACTTCACCATTGTTCTTAAACTGCAGGGTGCCACAGTCCCTTCTGGACCTCCCCTTCCTGCAAAAGGGTCAGACTAAGCAAGCGGCTGAGGCCAGACGCATCTGTGTAGAAAGCAGATTTCCCAGCTGGGAATTTAGTGCCAAAGGGGAGAGCCAGCTGATCTTTGTCCCTTTTTAAGACAGGAACGCAGGCTTGACCTGCCTCAGGAGGAGGGAGGGAGGGCTCGGAAGCAAGGCCGGTGCCTATGGCCTCCAGTTCATCCCCAAGACCACGAAAGAGGCTGCTCTTTCCTGGGGCGTCAGGGGTGTCTTACTCTGCCTTCGGTTTTCTGTAGGAACTCCGTGGTCGCTGTAGATCTCGCTATTTCCAAAGAGGTGGACGCCTTCCACCCCCACAAGCAGGCCCGGCTGTACGGCATCGCCACCGCCCTGTCTCAGTGTCCCCAAGGTAACTCCCCTGTGCCCTTGCCATCCGGGGCTGAGGGCGCCCACATCTGGCTGCTCCCCGTGCGGCCTCTAGCGGCCCTGACCACATGGCAGGGGAGACACAGCCTCTTCCATCGAGGGTCTTCGTTATTTCATGGGCGAGCCAGATGAATCAGTAGAAGACCTTGGGGAATGCAGTGGACACGGGTGGGCCTGGAAATCCATGGTCTGTAGGTTCCTGACAGGAACGTGAGCCGTGGATCTCCACGCTTTGAAGTCCATTCTTGGGCCTAATGGCACCAACAATGGTTAACAGTAATAGTAATTACAAACGTGGACGTGGCGTTTACTGCGAGCTGGGTACTTTACATAGATGAACTCCCTTAGCATTCTATGTGCTTTGTATTCATTAGCTCATTTAATCGTCACTGCAGCCTGTTGAGGTAGGCACTATTATTATGCCCATTTTATAAATAAAAAAAACTAAAGCCACTAGCCCAAAGGCACACAGCTCACAGTAGGGAAGTGGGTGTCTAGGCAGCCCGCTCCAGAGTCTATGCTGCCTCTCCCCTAACCCGCTCTCCCTCTTGGCTTCCCTCCTCCCCACAGTCAAGTGCAAAGCCAGCGGGCCAGCCAGATAAAGGGTACTTTGTGCTTTAAAATTCCAACTCCAAGTTACAATCAGAGTAGGATATCTCCCTGAGATCTGTTAATAATGGCAGTGGTGAATCTGCAGAGGCCCCAGATCAGGAATCGGGGTGTTCGCCCTTCAGGCAAATCCCCAATGATGAGGAAACAGCCAAGAACTAAGCTTAGCCGAGTGCCTGGTGCAGCCTTCCCTGTTCCCCTGGAGCCCCCCTCCCCACCGAGACTGGCCTCCCGGAAACCAAAAACGGGGTCTGTCGTGGAGGCCACACTGTTAGAGGGCTGTGGAGCTGACCTCTGCCTTTCCCAGGTAACAACTACTGCTCAGTAAACAACGGCGGCTGCACCCACCTCTGCCTGGCCACCCCCGGAAGCAGGACCTGCCGCTGCCCTGACAACACCCTGGGAGTTGACTGCATTGAGCGAAAATGAAGAGAAGCCTGTCTCGTTCCCTCTCCAAGTAGTTCACAGCACCCTACTTGAAAGGGTCCAGACGAAAACTGTCTGACCTGGGGGCTGCGTGGCCACCAGCCGGAGCCTCGACAGCGTTCCCCTCACTGTTCCCCCAAACACATGCTTCTGGAATGGGAGTGTCTCTACCCCTAGGCAAAGACAGAACCGCGGCCCCAACCCTCACACAAGTGTATACGCCCAGGCAAGGGTAGCTAAAGGCGTAAATCAAGGGAATGTCTATAGGAATTTCAGTGGGTAGTCAGATGTCTGAGGGTAGGGATTCTTTTGATGTGCCTTAAATTACACCAAAGATTACCAAAATACTCCTTTTTGCCCAAAGTGCCTGGATCCCAGCATCTGGTCTCTTGGGCAGAGCGGCCCCCTGCTGGCACCTGGATCCAGCCTCCCTGAGGAGACCCCGCTGAGACCCAGGCTGGGCTGGCGCCCGTGATGACCACTCAGCCCCTCACCTCTCGCCTCCATCGTGAAAGCCAGGCTGCAGTCGACCGTGAGCCTGCTGCCCGCTCGTGGCCCCCTCCACCCGTGGCCCTTGGTGGGTGAGTTCTCCTCCAAGGGCACAGTCCGGGAGGGCCAGATCGGGCATTTACACCAGTGATCTGGACCCTCTACTGCTCACTGGTGTGATTCAAGGGACCATCGCCACATTTCGTGTTTCTGCTTCTTCGATTTGAGCTGATGATCAGCTAATGTCATATTTTTATCGGCCTCTTCCCGGAGTCCTAAAACAGTAGATTTTGAATAGAAAGTTGAGGTGAGGAGTTAGATTCAGTAAAGACTAGGAGCAGGGAGCAGAGAAGGCTCAGTGGGAAGTATTGCAAAGGGACCGACCAGGAGCAGGAGTGGGGGACCCAAGAGGAAGGTGGGGGACGGGATTCAGCAGTGGCAATAAGAAAAACCCTTAAATAACTCCAAAGGGAAAATGGTACGTTTTGCCCAAGAACACTTATACCCGAGGACATGGACAGATTTGCCTGATCTTCTCCTAGGGAAGAGAGGCCCCGCCCCCCATCTTGTGCAAGCCCCGGTCACTCAGCCCCTGGCCCCCACTGTCCCCCGGCCCCGACCTTCCCTCAGCCCCCACTGCCGCAGCCTTTGGAACCTAAAGGGAGAGAGCCTTTCTGTGAATAATCAGAGTTTGTTTTGAGAGGCAAACATATCCCCAAAGAATCACAAGGTTTGGGGAACACATGGGTCTTTTATATAGCTCGACCCCTAAATTAGTTTCACTTTCTGTTTATATTTATCATTCATTCCATATCAAGCCTTGTATATCAAATGTTTTGTCATGATTTTGTATAATTTTTTTATAACTTCATGTTACTAAATTCATTCTAAAGTTTTTTAAATGGTAAATTCTTAAGCTGTGGAAACCACTGAAGGTGCTTAACTGGGCCCCAGACTCACAGGTGTTGGGCGATTCCTCGAGTTTACAGCCAAATAAGTACTAGTGCAGAAAATAAAAGAAATTTTTGTTAAAAAATGTGTCTCTAGTTTGAATGAAGATCTTTAATGTCAGAAGGCTGATAAACAATGGCAAGATGGCCGTTCGATCATCTCAAACCTGAGGAACCCTCAGCGTTTGTTTCCCAAACGAGTCCACAGAAGACCTACGGGCTCGTAGTGGACTTAAACGTTAACTCGATCATAGGCCCCAAACTACCCTTTTTGAATATTTTCATATTTTAGAAAATTTCAGCTGCAGGCAATAGAGTTTCCTGATTCAGTTCCTCACCTCCGGGAGGAAAGGCCGCTTTCCTGGCACTTGTCCTGGAACCAGGGGTCTGTTCTAAGCTGCCACCAATGGCAGTGCCACCCGTGCTGGCCCCTGGATGGGATGGGAATGGGCCTTTGGCTTAGAGCGAGGGGGGTTCAGAGGTGGCAGGGATGCGGTGCTCAGAGCCACAGCTGCGGAGAAGGGCCTTGGCACATAAGGGTCTGCTCGTGACACGACAGTCAGCGGACTCGGTTACCGCCTGCCCGTGTTAACTTTCTCGAGGGGACACCTTATATTAGGGCTAAAACTCCCAGAGTTTTATTCCGGTCATAAAACCTAGTTACCTAAAGGCAATGTCAGGGAAGATGGAGGATTAGGAAGCTCCAGGAACCCATCCCTCTCTCAAAGCAACGCCTGGACCGGCGGCGGTGTCTGAAGAAACGGCTCTGGACTCTGGGTCCAGTAGAACATTTGTAGTGCCCAGGAGAGAGCTTGAAGAGGTTGGTAAATTTTCTCAATTTCAGCTTTCCCTCAGTCGCGGCCACCGTCCCCCAGCCCCATGGCAGTCAGCTGTGGGGACAGTAGCCCACGTTCCCAGCGTGGCTCGTTGGAGCCGGGGTGGCCAATAGGACCTTGTTCTCCAAAGCTCAGGGCTGTGGGTTCCTATTGGTGATGCTCCTTATAATCGTTGGGGGCGGGGGGACAGCACAGAGGGAAAAGTCTTCATGACATTGGATTTGGGTGGCAGTGATTTCCATGACACCAAAAGCACAAGCAACAAAAGAAAAAAAAAATAGACAAATTGGTTTCATCAAAATTAAAAACTTGTGCATCAAAGGACTCTCAAGAGATTGAAAGGCAACCAACCCGTGGAAGGGAGGAAGTAGCTCCAGATCCGACATCTGATAAGGGTCAGGATCCAGAATGTGTAAAGAAATACGACTCAACACTAACAACTCAGTTCAAAAACGGACAAAGGATTTGGATAAACTTTTTTTTTAAAGAAGATACAGATGGCCAATAAGCACATGAAAAGACGCTAACATCATTAACCTTTAGGGAAACGCAAATCACAACCACAATGATATCACTTGACACCTATTAGGATGGTATAAAAAAAAAAAAACAAAAAAAAAACCACCCAGAACCTCAAACCGGAAAATAACACGTTGAGGAGGATGGGGAGAATTGGACCACACGACCAGCAGGAATATAAAACGGTGCAGCCACCACGGGGGAGTCTCACGGCTCCTCAGAAAATTACCAACTGACCCAGCGACTCCTCTCCCTGGTCTACACCCAAAGGAATCGGGAATCGGAAGCCGGGCTCGAGCAGATACCTGTCCGCCCTGGCAGTGTCCCGCCCCGCACTCTGCAAGGGTCCCAGGAGCCACTTCCTCCCCTGGCGGTAACAGCCCCTGGCACTGTCCCCTTGGACTGCAGCGTTCCTGGGAGGTCCCCACACGAATAACACGAATAAACCCCCCTCAAATTACCCTAATGTGGGGGCATCCGTCTTTTGTTGAAACCCAGCTGATTCGAGTCCGTAACTCTCTCTCTACTTTTGGGGATGTTTGCAAATGTCTGTAGTTTTAGAAAAACATGAAAAAGCTCTCTTACACTTACGCCTCACATACACTCGTGTGCAATTAGGATGCATTCTAGTTACAGTATACCCAGCAGGTATGAATTATACGAATGCACGAAAAAGGTACAAAATGAGCCCCAGGTGTCTCCATGGCTCATTGGGATTTTCAGACTGACCCTGCATGGCAGACAGCTTAACCCGCTCAGGAGAGGAGTTCTGGCTCCACACGGTAATTCCCGTCTCTCCCGGCTCAGACTCAGCAGTATTTGGGCGTGTGGCTGCCCCATCCCCGCTCAGGGATCTCCCGCAGACCCAGATCTCACCCCCGGAGCTGCGGACCTGGCGCTTAGGTCGCCCGCAGCCTGCCCGGCCCATCCCAGCGAACACCCGCTCCAAGGCTGGGGCCTGCTCGCGGCCGCCTCCTCCATGGTCTCCGGTCCCCACGGGTCGCCCCGCGGCCTCCTCATCCCGGCCACGCGTACCGCAGAGGCACCTTCAGCCTTCCTCACCCCTCCACAGACAGGCGGGGGCAGCGTCTTCCCTCCAAGGGAGGTTTGGTGGGCTGCCGGCTTCCCTGGCTGCCCTTTCTTTGGGGGCCGCCCTGCAGAGGCCCGTGGGGACACGTGCGGGGCCTGCACCCACTTGCAGGCTCCCTGTCCCCGGAAAGAGCAACCCACCGTGGCCCCCCACCCCCTACCTGGTTGCGGGCTCTTCTGGGTGCTGTGAGCAGTGGGGGCCCCTCTGCGTGCAGACAGGGCCTGGCAGGCTGTCTGTCGCACACTTTGTCCAAGGTCATTCCAACCATAGCCCTCCTGGGAGCAGACGGAGTCCCCGTGGTGAGTCCCAGAGGCAGGGGCCGCGGGCGGGGAAGGGGGCTGTGTAGAGAGCAAGGGTCACGTGGTCCTCCAGCTGCTGGCCCTCCGGGTCCCAGGCACTGACGCCCTCTGCAGCCCCCGACTGCCGCTGCCCTCTGCCTCTTCACGGGCGTCCAGAGAGGGCCCTGCTGGGGCAGAGCTAACCCCCATCCCTCACCTCCCTCCACAGCACCACCCAGGTAGTGCGTGAGGGTGACAGACACCCCGAAGCGGCAAGGGACCTGGGAACCATAGTAAGCGGCCCTGTGTTCCCATCCTCGCTCCTCTGCCCTCGGGCCTCCCTGCCCTGCAGCCCCATGGGCACCCTGCTCTGCCGTCTGCACCACGTGGTGGTCCCCCTACCTACCCCCTTCCCCAGGGGCCCCCACTCCAGGATCCTGTCCTCTGCCTCCAGTCTGGGTTGTTCAGTCCAGGGCGGTCAGTAAAAGACTTTTAAGAACAAAGTCATATCGCTTTATGATAACACTTCATGGGAAAAGGATACAAGGAGAGAGTCATTGGATCGTCAGTCGTTTACACAGCTGATGGCGATGTGAAATCATGGTCTTGGGTTCTGAGGACACATTTGTCAGCGATGCGACAGCTTTATTTAAACGTCAGTATGGACATCGCTTGAAATTACATCTCTTTGTGACTAAGCAAACTGTGATGAAAAATGTTTTGAAGACAATAAAAATGTAAGGGGAAACCTTTTAGTGGGGACTCAAGAAAACACATTTGAAGATGTGGAAGTTGGAGGAGACAAAGCCAGGGGACCTCCTTGGCAGGACTGTCACTGCCCGGCTGTGGGTCTGAAGCGGAGCCCCGGCTGTCCCCTTCCCACTTGGCTCGGGTTAGGGGACACTGCCAAAAGCTTCAGTCCAAAGGGTGAGAGCCCCTTACGATGGAGAAGGACCCCTACGAGGGGCCCTTGTTGGAACAACACACAATTGAGAGGTGAAAGGGCCAAAAAGGCTTGATCGACACGCTGTAGGATTGGCTTCCTGGTTGCCTGAAGCGCAAGTGGGGATAGATGAGCCCAGGTGACAGCCTGAGCCTCGGCAGGTGTGACTCCCATGTCACGCCAGGCAGTTCTTATCAGAGGCAGTTTCAGAAAATGCCACTAGAGGGCAGGAGAAGCCTCTCCATGTCTCCCTGGGCGGGGTCAGCGGCGTGAGAGGTTGGGGGAGGGGTGGGGCAGAGGTTGAGGTTCCCAGATTAACTTCCCCAAAAGCAGCGGGGTCAGGCTCTGCCATCGTCCTGCTCAACAACTTTCTTAACTTTAGTTGCCTAATCTACAACCAAAGGAAGTCCAAATGTTACAGTTTCCCAAATGTCTTCAAGCCTCTTCATTTTAATGCAGATTTCCCCCAAAAAAGCCCAGAGTCATCTCTTACTCAATAAACATTTACAACATCTGTGGCACTCCTGCCACAGCATCCCCAAGTGTGTTTTTTTTAAATTGTGAAATTTATTGAGGTGACATTCATTAATAAAATCCTGTATGTTTCAAGTATATAGCTCAATGATACATCATCTCTATAGTGCATTATGTGTTCGCCACCTAAAGTCAAACCTTCCGTCACCATATATATTGACTCCCTTTACCCTTATTAATCACCCTCTTACCCCTTCCCCTCTGGTCACCCCTAAACTGTCGTCTATGTCTGAGTTTTTGTTTGTCTTGTTTGTTTGTTCCTTTCGGTTTTATATCCCACATGTGAGTGAAATCACATGGTTCTCAGCTTTTTCTGTCTGGTCTATTTCACTTAGCAAGATAATCTCAAGATGCATCCATGTTCTTGCGAAAGGCAGTATTTCATCTTTGCTTATGGCTGAGGAATATGCCATTGTATGTATGTACCACAGCTTCTTTATCCAATCATCGATCACAGGACACGTCGGTTGTTCCCGTGTCTTGTCCACCCGGCACAATACTGCAATGAACATCAGGGCTTATATGTCTTCACAGATAAATGTTTTCAAATTTTGGGGGTAGACACCCAGAAGAGGAATTGCTGGGTCATATGGTAATTCTATTTTTTTTTTTTTTTTTTGAGGAACCTCTATACTGTTTTCAATAGTGGCTATACCAGTTTATATCCGCACTCCCCCCCCAACAGCATACGAGGGTTCCCTTTTCCCCACAACCTCTCCAACACGTGTTATTACTTGTCCTGTTGATGGTAGCCATTCTAACAGGTGTGAAGAGGTAGCTCATTGTGGTTTGATTTGCCTTTCCCTAATGGCTAGTGAAGTTGAGCATCTTTTCATATTCTATTGGCTATTTGTATATCTTCTTGGGAGAAGTGTCTGTTCAGGTCCTCTGCCAATTTTTTTTTTTGATGAGGGGGACTGTTTGGTTTTTATGTTGTTGAGTTGTATGAGTCCTTCATGTATTTTGGACGTTAGCCCCTTATCGAAGGCGTCGTTTACAAATACCTTCTCCCGTTCAGTTGGTTGCCTCTTCGCCTTGTTGATGGTTTCCTTCCTGTGCAGAAGCTTTTTAGTTTGATGTCGTCCCATTCATTTATTTTTGCTTCTATTTCTCTTGCCTTTGAGGTCAAATTCATAAAATCCTCTCTAAATCCAAGGTCCATAAGTTTAGTACTTGTGTTTTCTTCTACATAATTTATCGTTTCAGGTCTTACGTTTAGGTCTCTGATCCTTGAGTATCCATTCGACTTTTTGTGTGTGGTGACAGATAGCAGTCTAGTTTCACTCTTTTGCATGTGGCTTTCCCATTTTCTCAGAACCATTTATTGAACAGGCTTTCTTTTCCGCATTGTATGTTTTGGGCTCCTTTGTTGAAAATTACTCAGCCGTATATATGGGTTTATTTCTGGGCTCTCATTTCTGTTCCATTGGTCTGTGTGTCTGTACTTCTGCCAACACCACACTGTTTTGATTGTCACTTTGTAGTATAATTTGAAGTCAAGCAGAGTGATACCTCTGGTCTTGTTCTTTTTCCTTGGGATTGCTTTGGCTATTTGTGATTCCATACAAATCTGATGCTTTTTTTGTTCTATTTCTTTAAAAAAAAAATGCCATTGGGATTTTGATGAGTATTACATTAAATCTGTGTATTGCTTTGGCTACCATGGCCATTTTAACAATGTCGATTCTTCCAATCCATGAGCACAGAATATCTTTCCATTTCTCTGTGTCTTTTTCAATTTATTTTAATAATATCTTGTGGCTTTCAGTGTATAGGTCCATCACATTCTTTGTGAAGTTTATCTCTAGGTATTTTATTCTTTTTGTTGCAACTATAAAAGGATTTTTTTAAAATTTCTTTTTCTGAAATGTCGTTGTTAGTATATAGGAACACGATTTATTTTTCTACCTTGATGTTGTAACTTGTAGCCTCACCGTATTTGTTGTTTCTAATAATAGTTTTTTGGTGGAGTCCTTAGGGTTTTCTATATAAAAAATCGTGTCATCTGCAACACGTGACAATGTGACTTCTTCGTTCCCATTTTGGATGCTTTTTATTTCTTTCTCTTGCCCGCTTACTTTAGCTAGGACTTCCAATACCACACTGAGTAAGAGGGGTGAGAACGGGCATCCTTGTCTCGTTCCTCAGAAGGGGGCTTCTGTGTCCACCCAAGTCTATTCATTTCTTCCAGGACCGGAAGCCAGGAACAGAGTCCTCCTCAGAAGGTGCCAACCCTGCGGACACCTTGAACTTGGACTTCTGCCTCCAGAGCTGTGAGACCAGACGTTTCTGTTGTATAAACCCCTCTGTCTGTGGTACTTTGTTACAGCCGCCCTCAGACACCAGTGCACACGTGATGTGTTCACTAATACGCAAGTGACAGGCTCCACCTCAATCCTTACCCATATGGGAGTTCCTGGTCATCAAAGAGCATGTGGATTTCAGAAGGAAGGCAACCTCAGCCGCGAGCATGCGGGGTCCCCAGCTGGGAGCTCCCACGTCCACGGCTCCATCCGAACTCAGAACACCCCCTTGCGTTAGACGGTGTCAACCCCGGTTTGACCCAGAGCCCCTGTGGCTGGGATCAGTGTTCCCCACAAGTGATTGCAATGTGCAACAGGGTGTGAAGCACTGAAAACAAATCCCTGGAAAAATGAAATAAACCTGATGGGATTGGGTTGCACCTGTGGATCACCCTAGGGAGAACCGCCATCTTAATAACATTGCGGGTCCCTGGCCATCAGCACGGACCGTCTCTCCGTTTGTTTAGGAGGAGCTGCGCTTTGAGCACCTGTTGTGCTCTGCCCATGGCCTGAACTGCGTGTGTTCTGCATTTACGGACGTTTCCACTTCACTCTGATTTCCCTTCCCACTATGAGGGCGCCGACAGCCCCTAACGTGCTGGTTTAGGGCATTTCATTGGCATAATCGGTGCCTTCAAAAAGGGAGATCGAGTTATCTCTAGTAACCTGGAAATCTGTTCAAAATGTGAGGTGAGCGAATGAGGGAGCCGCAGACACTGCGCGTCCCACAGCCTGCTCTCGTACCGCCTGGAAGGAGACATGTGAACTTGACCGCGGTTCGCTCTGGGGAGAAGGATTTTACGTGTTCATCCTGGACTCTCTGCTGCTGTCATTAGAACGCATCACATTCACCGTGAAGAGAATTCAGGCTGAGAGCGATGGGGGCAGAATTACTTCATGCTGCCGATTGCAGAAACGTGCAAATGGGAAGTTCCCATTTGGTTCCCCTTCAAACTGTAGTGACCGTGGAGTCGTTCTGCCCTTCGAGGGTCACTGTGCGTGCTGTGCCTTGCAGGGCGAGGACCGGGGAGGACGCGGCACACACGGCGGGAGCAAACTTGCACCCGTGGCACCCCAGGTCCTCTGCCAGGCTGATCGTGAGGGGAGCACAGTGCTGCCCTCGAGATCACGCTGTAGGTGGTCCCTCTGGGTGTGCCAGCCATTGACGCCCTCACCAGCGCTGCTTCGCCCGTGGCTACTGCAGGCCCTGCAGCAGTTCCTGTTGGGGGACAAAAGCCCCATATGAAAGTGACAAAGAGGAAGTGACGGCTGTGGCAGTGAGAGTGGGGGGGAGGAAGGCCATCTGCGTGTTGTCCTTCGGGGATGGGATGCTCCTGGGCTTGCGGCGAAGGCTCGGCAGGACGGAGGCCGCTCCCTGGTGCTGCCTCGGGGGCCCCTGGAGACCGCGGAGTGGATGAGACCTCCGCCCCGACTCTCCTCCTCCTTTCTGTCATCACCCCTCTCCCCACAGCCACCTCCGTCCGCTCCACACCCACCCTTCCCACGCCGAACGGAAATGACCTAGTTCATGTCCACTCCCCAGACAGGCCTGTGAGTTTTCTGAAGGCAAGAACTCAGTCTCACTCGTCTTTAATTTCCTAATGTCTAGAATCATGCAGGGCACATACCAGGTACACCTTAATGCTGGGCGGGTGGACAGATGGACCGATGCAGCTAATGCGCTGAGAGCTGCCATGTCCCCACCCCAAATCAACATTCCTCCAGCCCAAACGCTTTCCCACTGCCGAGATGCGTCCGCACACATCAGCCTGCTGCCCAGTGAGTGTGGGACACACAGGCGTGTCTCACTGCACACACAGAGAACACCCTGGAGACATGGGGTGTCCATCCTCATTGGCCCCCCGAGTGTCTGAAAACAGAGCGGACTTACGAGAAGGAGAGGACGAGCCGCAGATGGGGAGAAAATGTTTACAAAACACACGTCTGCTAAAGAACTGGTATCTAAAACACACAGAGAACTCTTAACGCTCAACAGGAAGAAGGAAAACAAATGGCCCGATTTAGAAAATGGGCAAGAGATCCAAACAGACACCGCGCCAAAGGAGATATACAGATGGCAAACAGCGTGTGGAAAGATGGTCAGCATCGTATATAATTAGGGAATTATAAATTAAGACAATGATGAGGGACCAGGACACGCCCATCAGAACAGCCAAAATCTAGAACTCTGACGACACCAGACACCGGGGGGGATGTGGAGCAGAAGGGACCCTCACGCACTGCTCGTCGGGACGCGAAAGGGAGCAGACACTCTGGAAGACACTTCGGCGGTTTCTTACAAAACTAATCGTGCTTTTACCATACGATCCAGCAATCACGCGCCTTGGCATTTACCCAAAGGAGCTGAAAACACGTCCACACAAGACCTGCACCTGGATGTTTACAGCAGCTGCGTTTTTAATTATCAACACTTGGAAGCGACCAAGATGTCTGACAGTCGGTGATGAATAGTAAACTGTGGTCCATCCAGACAATGGGATGGGATTCGGTGCTAAAAAGAGATGAGCTATCAAAGCGTGAAAAGATGTGTAGGAACCTCGAATGCCTGTTACTCAGTGGAGCAAGCTGATGTGATTCCAGCTCTATGATGTTCTGGAAAGAAAACATGATGGAGACAGTTTAAAAATTCCGTGTTTCCGCGGTTGCAGGAGAGAAGGCTGACTGGGAGGAGCACAGAGGGTTTTAAGGGCAGTGGAACGATCGTGTAGGACACTGTAGTGGTCTTTTCGAACACCGGACACAACCCACAGAATGTACGATGTCGAGAGCGAATCCTGACGTGAATCACGGACGTTCGTCAAGAGCAACGTGCAGCGCCGGCTCATCCACCGTGATGCACGTCCTACACTGACACGCGGCGTAAATAACAGGGCAGCTGTGCATGGGACTGTCCTGAAACGCACAAAACAAAATACGGTCAAATCAAAGGTTTCATTTGGGGACTGGAGATCAAAGTGCCGAAGTTGTCATAGAAGAC
>NW_011889060.1:462181-465800 GCF_000151845.1 Pteropus vampyrus | reverse complement strand
TGGTGGCAGGTCCGCTGCCCTGAGTGCCATTGGTCACTATTCACAGGGCATCGCTAAATGAAAGACAGAACAGCCACAGGTCAAGGTGCGGTGGAGGCCACCGTGGGGCTGGCAGGCTCCCGAGTCACTTTATCGCCGCCACTCTACCAAGCCTCATAGACCAAAGATAACAGCGGACCTGGAAGCAGGCTGGTGACGCGGGAGCTGAGAGCTTTGTGTTGGTGGCGGGCCTGGTGACAGAGCAGCCTGCAGGCAGGTGGCCCTACAGACCGACGGGACGGGCGCTCATCAGCACGGGAGGCTTTCTGCCCAGAGGTAAGGCGACTTACGCTATTTTAGGGCAGATAATTGTATTTAATGAATTTAAATATTTCATACCTCACCTCTTTCCAAAAAGAAAAGGAGACAGTGGCCGGTCCCGTATCTTAAGGGAAACTGCTGTTTTGTCTGGTGAGGAAGGCTGAGTTCTGGAAGGCTCGCTGAAAGGCTTTGTAGCCATCTTCATGTTAGGGTCCCTTGACCTTGGCGCTGAAGTGGAAAGTGGGAAATGAAACAAAATAGCCTTGAGCAAAGCAAACGGTCTCAGAGAGGACTTGGTGCCTGAGGAGCTGGGAGGAAAGGCTGGCTCGGGCATCTCTCCCCAGAGCCAACCCCCTCCCCGCGCTCCCCCCCGGCTCTGGACGGGGGCTCAGATTATGGAACTGCCCCCTCCGATGGCCAGAAGCTGGCCACCCAGTTCATAACTCACATTTTAGCAAAGTTTTCGCCTGGGTTTTGTGAGCATCCCGTTTCGGGGCTGTTCTTGCCATCGATGTAGGCCAGTGACAGAACTGAGGAGTCATTTCTCTGTTTTGAAAAGCTGACAGCTGTCGGTCACATGACTAATTTTTATAAAATTTGCTTTCACATCGGGAGTTCGAGCGAAGGTGAAACTGGCCTCCTCCCCTGGGGCAGTGTATCCCGGGCTCATGGTTAACAAGTTCTTTGACAAACGTGGAGACCACCGTCTTTGAGATTTAGGAATTTTTAGCATGGGTCTCGTTATGATTAGACTCGCTTTGCAGTACTTATTCGTTTACTACTGAGAGATCCACCCAGTCCTTATATATTACTGACAAAACTTTATGGTTGTTTGAAAAAATATTTTTATTGAGATGTAATTGACATATGACGTTGATCTGATATTTGTATCTATTGCAAAATGACCATCTCAATGAGTCTGGTTCACATACTTCAGCACGTACAGCTACAATCTATGTTTCTTGTGCTGAGAATGTTTCGGATGTACTTTTTAGCAACTTTCAAACATACGATTGGTTACAGTATCACCTGTCGCCATGCTGTGCCTCACGCTTTGACAAACGTGGAGACCACCGTCTTTGAGATTTAGGAATTTTTAGCATGGGTCTCGTTATGATTAGACTCGCTTTGCAGTACTTATTCGTTTACTACTGAGAGATCCACCCAGTCCTTATATATTACTGACAAAAACTTTATGGTTATTTGAAAAAATATTTTTATTGAGATGTAATTGACATATGACGTTGATCTGATATTTGTATCTATTGCAAAATGACCATCTCAATGAGTCTGGTTCACATACTTCAGCACGTAGAGCTACAATCTATGTTTCTTGTGCTGAGAATGTTTCGGATGTACTTTTTAGCAACTTTCAAACATACGATTGGTTACAGTATCACCTGTCGCCATGCTGTGCCTCACGCCCCAATACTTACTTATTTTATAACTGGAAGTTCATACCTTTTGACCCCCTTTACAGCTATTAAATTCCCCCCAAAATGTGTTGTTTGCTTTGCAAGAAGATGAGGCACCCACACGCCTGGCTTTGCTGAGCCGGCGGCACCTGACGCCTCTATTTACTCTCTGGGAGCCAGACGGCATCCAATCCACCCCAAAGCACGAAGCCGAAGGCCACTCAGGAAGCTGGGTCGTACTGGCCACGCGGCTTCCGCCAGATCCCAGTCAATCCGCCGCTGGGACAGTTTCACGCCTCCGTCGTTAAATTCCACTGAGGCCGTTTGTCCAGGACCCACCGTTGTCACTTGTGACTGGGCTCTACAGAGTGTCAGGAGCATGGCTGGCTCTGCAGCCGGAAGACGGGCTCCAGCCCTGGCTTCCCCCTTTACGCGCTGTGAGTCTCAGCGTCCTCCTCTGTAAATGGGGCCCTGTGGCCCCGGGGGACCTTCCGGGGAAGGCAGCTGGAGGAGGCGGGGCCCGTGGATGTCCACTCGTCAGCCTCGCACACGAGGTCGTCCTTGCAAAGGCACTCTTGGGTGCCTACTTTCTGCTGCCAGCTTAACCCTGAATCTGGGTCTGAGTCCAGATTCACAGGGTGTTCACAGGCTGGGGACCTTTCTGCCCTCAACACGAATGACAGCTTTTGTAAGCAGACCTCATCTGGCATTTGAGAAACATCCAGTCTCAGGTTCGATTTCCAATTTGTGACCCTTTTCCTTTAGCCTCAGCTCAGTTTCTTTCTTGCATGCCTTGTTGTACGAAGATCCACCCTCATCCCCCTCCGTCTCTGGTGCTTCGCTCCAGCCTGATGCCATCCACCCCCTGCCGGGCTGTCCCCGCCTGCCTCCTCCCCTCCCCTCCGCTCCCCATGGCCTCTCGCCAGCCTCAGAGCGTGATTGCGTGCGTGCGTGCGTGCCTGCCTGCGCGTGTGCATGACTGAAGCTGCCCCTAAGGCAGAGTTGGGGAGATGGGACAAGAATTCATTCATTCAGGCAACCAAACTTGATCAGGGACTTCCTAAGCACATGGACGAGGACACAACAGTGAAAAGACAGACAAACCCCTGTCCCCCGGTGGGGTGCAGCCCAGGGTGAGGGTGTCGGGGGTCGGGCAGGGCCACCTGTCCCAAGCCGGAAGGAGGCAAGGCCCTGGGTGATCCGGCTCCTCACTCACATCGTGGGCGGCAGGCTTTCCCAAGGCCTGGGGCCTGGGGCCTAGGGCATTGCCCATGGAAGCTCACCTCTCCCACGGGTGTGTGTCTCTTGTGGGGGTCAGGGCCTTGGGGGTCTCTGTGTCCCCCGCAGCAGGTTTCTCTTTCAGGGGGATGTTGTAGGGGGAGGCGTGTTTGCCTAGGCTGCCACAGGCCTTGAACTTAGGGCTGGCCTCTCGCTCAGTCGTCCAGCCAACTATGACAGTGGTGTCCATCTGCAGAACGGTCGGGGCCGGCACTGGACTGGGTGGGGACAGCTGAAGGCAGTGTCGACAGGAGGGCAGTGGCAGAGGCTGAGAGCTGGTTACAGTGAGAGAGCAGGCACCCAAAGGGCAGGGGACCCCCAGAAAGCGACGTTCGTTGAGGGCTGACTGTGGTGGCCCGCCTGGGGTCGTAGAGACGGCACGGGGAGGGAGCCAGTTCGAATCCTGCTCCACTCCAGCTGTGTGTCCCTCAATGAGTCTCTCGACCTCTCTGGGCCTCGTTTCACTCATCTCGAGAGGGTCGTTGTAGAGATGGTGTCGGCAACGGGCCGGCATGTGGGAGGCGATTCCTAAATAATACCCAACACAGTCACCTCACTGATGCGCACGGCAAGTCTGGGGGTTGATTCCCTGGCAGGAATTTTAGACATCTTCCGGTTCAGTGGTT
>NW_011889060.1:459102-462131 GCF_000151845.1 Pteropus vampyrus | reverse complement strand
ACTATGACAGTGGTGTCCATCTGCAGAACGGTCGGGGCCGGCACTGGACTGGGTGGGGACAGCTGAAGGCAGTGTCGACAGGAGGGCAGTGGCAGAGGCTGAGAGCTGGTTACAGTGAGAGAGCAGGCACCCAAAGGGCAGGGGACCCCCAGAAAGCGACGTTCGTTGAGGGCTGACTGTGGTGGCCCGCCTGGGGTCGTAGAGACGGCACGGGGAGGGAGCCAGTTCGAATCCTGCTCCACTCCAGCTGTGTGTCCCTCGATGAGTCTCTCGACCTCTCTGGGCCTCGTTTCACTCATCTCGAGAGGGTCGTTGTAGAGATGGTGTCGGCAACGGGCCGGCATGTGGGAGGCGATTCCTAAATAATACCCAGCACAGTCACCTCACTGATGCGCACGGCAAGTCTGGGGGTTGATTCCCTGGCAGGAATTTTAGACGTCTTCCGGTTCAGTGGTTCCCCAACTTTAGTCTGCATCAGAGCCCCCCAAAGGGCGAGTTCAGAGGCAGGTCTGGGCTCCGCCTCCTGGGGGCTCTGATGCGGCGGGTCCAGGTGGGGCCTGAGGATGCGCCATTCTCACCGGGCTCATGTGAGTCTGATGCTTTGATGCTGCTGGCCTAGGGTCTGCACGGAGGCCTGCGGGGCTGCCTCGAACTGGGGTGCAGAGAGCAGACCTGCAGTCAGAACGTTCGGGCTCCAGCCCCCGCTTCCCCCTTTCCTTGCCCATGTTCGGCAGAGTCTAGGCCTCCCAGCCCTTGTCCAGGCCAGGGGCAGGGGACGGGGGAGCATAGTGCCAGGCCCCCCGGCAGCGCCAGCATGCGGGCAGTCAGACTCCAGGCAGAGGCCAGGAGGGTCCGAGGTTCGGCGAGAGGGCTGAGCTCGGCAGAGAGCAGAGAGCAGAGCCCCCGTCCCCCCACCACCCGAGGAGGGAGCTGGCCTCTGCGGCTGCGCCCCGGCCTCTGGACCCGGGAAGTGCGTGTGAGCTCATGAGGGATGACGAGTGAGTGATTTTGTTGTGAGTGTGCCAGTGCGTGCGCGTGAGTGGGTGTGTTAGCCTGTTCAGGCAGCCGTAACAAAGCACCACAGACCGAGCAGCTTAAACAACAGGAATTCATTTTCTCACGTCCGGGAGGCTGGACGTCTGAGATGAAGGTGTGGGCAGGGCTGGTTCCGGCCGAGCCTCTCTCCTCGGCTCGCAGACGGCCATCGTCTCCCCGTGGGTTTATGTGGCTGTCCCTCTGCGCATGACTGTGTCCTCCTCTTATGAGGACACCAGTCACAGTGGGTTAGGTCCCCCATGGCCTCATTTTACCTAAATCACACCTTTAAAGGCTCTGACTCCAAACACAGTCAGCTTCTGAGGTCTTGGGGTTTAAGACTTCAACGTATGACTGTTGGGGGCACACGACTGAGCCCACAGTCACGTGTGTGTGTGTGCGTGCGTGCGCCCGTGTCCCCTGTAAGAACACTGGTGTGTAAGAAATCTGGCTTTCCTGCCGCATCCTAGGTTTGTGTTTGTGGGGCGGCTGACGAGGTCTGGCCTTTCACGGGTCAACACGGGTCTTCGGCTCTCAGGGTTCCAGACAAATTCCTCCTCAGTTCACAGGCGCGTGCCTTCCGCCGAGCACCGTCCCGTCACCATGTCGCCTGGCAAGCCCACCCTCAGGGCAGAAGACAGGCGGTCTGCGAAGGTGGCCCCGCCAAGGACGATGCCGGCCTCGCTCCTGCCCGCACGACGGCGCTCGCCTGAGCTCCCCTGACATGTAACCATCCTTTGTGTATCCCTGGGGCCGGAGTCCCCATTTTTTATTGTAAGCTACAAAGGACATTTTTGAGACCCTTTCCACGTAGTTAAGCCTGTTCTTCCACAGTGCAGAACTGTTTGTGGGCTTGATGGGGATGTGGCAATCGAGCCCTGCAGGCCTCATGAAGGCGGGTCTTCCACTTGGGATGGATCGTTACCCAACAGGCCGTTCTCGGTCGGGACCGAACAAAGGCTTGCTGGTGCAATTGCAGCTGGCGGCTGTTCTCGAGACAGCTGGACCATTGTTTTGCTGCCGGGTGCAGCACGCACAAAAGCAGGGGCCTGGGTCCACCTGGACTTAGTATAAACGGGAGGACTCTCAAGAGGGTAGACACACAAGCCACAGAGCAGTGAGCACCAAGCGGCAGGAAGCACAGGGCCCGGCCCAGGCCCAGCGCAGGCCCCTCCGTAACTGGCGCTCACAAAATGTTTGTTGATCGAACGCCTGATAGAAGGAACGAAAGATACAATTTCAAGAGAGGGAAATGTGTTCCAGCCAGGAAAAAGAGGGCCGCAAGTGACAGGGAGACGTCGTCACCAGCTTCCTTCTAAAGGGCTCAGAGCTTTTCAGTCAGGACACCTGTCAGTCTGCCTAGACTTAATAAGCACCCATCGTATGCAGAACACTGGGAAGCGAGTAGGAGGTGTCTTGATTTCCCACGTATGTATTATATAAGAGAAGGACATAATTGCATCTATAGACATGTATTAGGGTTCTCCAGAGAGACAGAACCCTTAGGACATGCATAGAAATGTAGAAAGACATATCATTTATGTGCGACATTGTGTAAATTTAAGGGGTACAGCAAGTTTAAGGTGACGTGAGAAAGGTTTGTTCTGAGGAGCTGGCTCGTGTGATCATAGAGAGGTCCCACCATGTGCCGTGTGCAGGCTGGAGGCCGGGAAGTGGCCCAAAGCCTCAGGACCAGCAGCCCTGATGACTGGGCAGCGAAGGCGGACGTCCCAGCTCAAGCAGAGCCAGGGAACCTGCCCTTCCTGGGCGTCCTGCCCCACGCGGCCCTCAGCGGTGGGGGGACGGCCCCCCCACGTTGCTCAGGATACTGACCTCGATGCTAACCCCTCGGCCACGCCCTCGCGGACACCAGAACAGCGTTGGGCCAGTTGTCTGTCCACCTCTCAGCCCTGTCAAGGTGACACATAAAATTAACCATCCTAAGACCAAAATGAAAAGGCTGGAAGGGAAATTGAAAAATAATTGTAACGGAT
>NW_011889060.1:451472-456379 GCF_000151845.1 Pteropus vampyrus | reverse complement strand
GTGGAATCATCCTTCAGCGGTGGCTGCCTAGGTCTTAGGGTAGAGTGAGGACCTGGCAACACTGGCTTTCTAGCAGCAGAATCTGGTGGCTGTTACCCGGCTGTTACCCGGCAGGGAAGGCAGAGCAAGGGCCAGCAGGGCAGTGAGAAGGCTGGTGAGGGCGGAGTGACAAAGTGATCCCAGGCCCCAGCCGTGGGCGTCAGCGGGATCCTCTGTTCCCGTGACTCGCAGACCAGTCCGGGTGGGGGCCGGCGGGGCCGGTCGTCAGCTGTCTGCACAGGGCGACACGCCCCACACCGGGATGCCCCACATGTCCATTTCTGCCGCTGACACTGCCCCCCAGGGCTCCTCCGGCCTGCGGGGCTGGAACACATCCTCCAAGGCTCGGTGGGGCTCACCTGCCCCGGGAAGCTCCCCACGGGGGGTCCTCAAGAGTGCCCCACCCCAAGGATTCCACGCCACCAGCATCCCCACTGTGCCATCCTGGCTTTGCCGTTATATACGTGTTTTTAACCCGTGTCACGTCTCCTAGAGTACAGAGTAAGCTCTTTGTGGAAGGGACGCTATGAATTAAACCCTTCGCACCTCGCAGAGGCCCGAGGCAATAGATGACCGCGTGGCTGATCCACTGTCAGTCCGCACATCTGTCAGGAGGCTTAGCAGCCCCTGTGCCTCTGCTGGCTGCAGTGTCGCCGGTGGTGGGCCCTGGGCGTGCACTCACAGGCCTCGGGCCAGTCACCTGACATCATGAGGTTTTCATTTTCTCATCAGCGAAACGGCAAAGGCTGATCCCAGCTCATTACCTCCTTCCACCTTTTATGATAAGGAGGCCTCCTGTCGAGGCTGGGCCCTTCACGTGCAGAAGCTCCGAGAACCAGCCCTCGCCTCCCTTCCCGCCTCCACCTCCACCTCCACGTCCACAGCAGATTTAGAAGAAATATCCACACCCCACTGGGCGGTTCCTTCCAAGTCGGAGCCTCTGCAGTTCCAGCGTGGCAGAGGGGGCGGTTCGATGGCTCTGGGTCTGGGCACGGCTGGAGTCCAGCCGGAGGCCCGGGTCAGGCCATGCGCCGTCATTACTGAGAAGCAGTAACTGCAGCATTTCCCAAGGAAACCAAAGCTGGGGTTTGGTTTCCACTCCGGCAGAGCAGCTTCCTGCGGGGTACGTGGCCTCCGCGGCAGAGCACACCCCACGGCACACCACACCCCACGGCACACCAGGGCCACGGCGGTGCATTTGCCGTAAGTGCATAATGCCCTGCAGGAGGAAGTGCGACCCGCGGTGGCTCTGGTGGGCTGTTTGCAGGGGCCGATGGTCTACTCTGACAATCTGAAGAATCTGGACTAGGTTGAGGTCACAGTTCGTGGGCAATGTGGGGGCAAGGGACAGCTAAGGACATAACGTTAGATTTAAACAGAAAGTGTTACACAGAGTCCCAGAGGACATTCCCAGCTCACCGGCAGCCATCTAAGGGTCAGCTAAACCCGCACTAAGGCGGTCCAAGGCTTTGGTGGCCCGGAGCCTCCCTTTCGGAGTTTGTTCTCCTCCGCAGGGGACCTGAGCCCCTTCCCCACCCCCACCGGGCCAAGCCCACCCAGCCCGCCCCCAACCGGCACCAGCAGGCAGGCCAGGAAGGGCCCCGCCTTCAGCCTCACCAGGCCGAAGGAGAAACAGGAAACTGTTCCAGTTATCGAAGTCAGTTGCCTCAAAAAGGCCCCGTTCCTGGGTTTGCTTCCCTCTGACTTGATCCTGGTCATGTTTGGGCTAGTTTTGGGTGATGGGCTGCGAGAGCTGTTTGCAGCTTTTCCAAGTCTTTCCCTTTCTGTGGACACCTTGACCTAAGTCTCCAACCACTGCCTGTCGGTCATCACTTTAATCAGACTTGCGCCTCTTCCAAGTTGCTAACTCACTCACTCTCTCTCATTTTATATATATATATATATATATATATATCTCCATCCATAAATACGTCCCAACTTCAGCGTTGTCTCTCCCCAGAGGAACTGTGGTCAGAGATAGCCCCTTGACCACATCCGCCTGTACACAGCAGAGTTCCTGTTTTTCTCAGAGTGGCATTACGTGGTCAGGCAGGATGCTGTGCCGCTTTATGCACGCCTGTGGGGGTCACGGCCCAAAAGAACCCTGGATGGTATGCTGCTGATGGTGGTGATGAGGATGAAGATGTGTGTTTGGATGTGTGTGTGCATGTGCGTGTGTGCGTGTGCGTGTGTGTGTACATGTGTGCGTGTGCGTGTGTGCGTGTGCATGTGCGTGCGTGCATATGTAGAGAGAGACAGTCGGTCAAGCACTCTCACCAGGGCCTTTTGTCAGTAGAGACAAGACCCAAGAGTGAATGAGCTCTGCATTTTGCTCACGGGATAACTACCTCCCTTCTGGGTCGGTGGTGTTTCTGGTGATGAACATCTACTACATCGTCCAGGAAAGGGCCTAGAAATCGAAGGAGGCCCAAAGAACTCCAGAATGTTCTGTAGGGGTGTCTAGTCTTCCTGTGGAAGGACTGCCCATCCCGCTGTGCGGGCTTCGCACACGACTTCCCCGCGTCAGACCCGTCTTCGCTTCGGCAGTCACTCATCTTTCTTCAGTGCTCTCAGCTGCCCACGTCGGCTGTGGAACCTAAGAGCCACCGTGTCACGGGCCCAGGTCGCAGAAGGCTCTGTGTGGAGATGTTTGTTACACACCAGGTATTTCGTGAGCACTTCATACATCCTCCTCACTGGACCCAGAACCACCCCCAAAAGCAACTGCTGTTATAACCTTCGTTTTTGAAAAATCACTTCAGACATCTGAGACCAGCAGCTTGTCCACGGTCACCTGGCCAGCGACGCGATGAATGTAGAATTTGAACCCAGGAGATCTGACTCCAGCCTCGTGGCTTTGGTCCCCACAGAGCAGCACCCAAGGGCGTGGCTCCCGCAGCCTCCCCCACCCCCGCCCCCGCCCGCCCCAGGCTCAGGCCCCAGGACTACAACTCGCCAGCTCCAAGCTCTGGGTGGGCGATGACCTCCCCTCCCCGGGCCCTAGACGCTTCACCTGTGCAGTGGGGACGGTAATGATAGCACAAACCTGGTACAGTGGCTGAGGCGATCGAACGACTTAGCAGGTACGAAATGCCTGTCGTATCACAAGCGCCGTATGCACCAGCTGCCGCTCTCATCATGTGTCACCGGCTCCCGTGCTCACGTCCCCGACTCTAACACGAGAACAGATTTTTAAACTTTTTATTCTGAAGAAACTTCAACCTTACGGAAGATTTGCAAGAAAAGTCGAGTCGACACATCCTTCAGACCTACTAACTGTTAGTATTTTGCCACACACGCTGCGTTTTTTCCTGTATATACGCGCTATCGTTGCTATTGTGCTAAACCATTTGAGAATTAAGTTGCAGTATTTTGCCCTTAGCCTCTAATAACAGGAACATTTTCTTATATAACCACGATGCAGTTGTCACATGCAGGAAATTTAACATGAATGCAACATAAGGCCTGGTAAACACGTCCACAGCCACATTTCACCCATCGGCCCAATAACATCCTTTGGAGAAATAGCTTCTCCCTATTTGGGGATCCCCCCCCGCGAGTCCTACCTGGCTTTCAGTTCCTGTGTCACGCTATCTCCCTTCGTCTGGACCAGTCCTCAGCCTTGCCTTTCATGTCGGGTCATGCAGCGTCTGCAGAACGCCACTCGTGTGGGCCTAATTTGTACCTCGTGAGTAGGTACAGATTATGCACTTGGGCAGAAATGTTACATAAGTGATATCTTCTTAGTGAGTCATGCCAAGAGGCACATGATGTTCGTTTTAATCTGCAGGGAGGTCCTATGAGACTAAAAATATCCGGTTCCTCTCAAACTTGCCCCCAGCGGTTTCTAGGACAGACTGGAAGGCCACACGCTGCGTGACACATGTGTCCAGTGTGCGGCTGGCTGCCCACACCCTCCCTCGCATTGCGTGTTCCTCCCGTGCGCCCCTTCCCCACTTTGAGGACAGGGTCCACTCTGCCCCTTCCCCCTTCCCCGCCTGTCGCCGAGGTTTGCACTGAGCAGGGACTCCGCAGGTGCTTGTCAAATCAAAATAAGTAAAAAACATACGATCCGAGGTCCTGGATATCTGCTCAGAAATAAGCGTCTGTTCAGTAGCGCCTTTCGGAAAGATTTCATTTCCAGCTCATGGCGGCAGGACCCCCCAACAGCCCCAGTTCCAGAAAGCACAGAGGGGAGGTGTATTCGTTTCTTTATATTTGGCAGTGAAATCTCCCTTCCTCATTCTTTTTGGACCTCAGGTGCGTTTGGCTGAGACACCTAAGTTCCTGGCCTCCTATTACCCATCCGGACAAAGCTCGTCTCTTGTTTTATATAAAGAATGCAATATCCTTCTGTCATCTGCCTGTGGGGGACTCGGACCGACAGAAATTTGAAGGGAATATATGTTACAAAGAAAGAAGAAAGGAAGGAGAGGGAGGGAGAGAGGAAGGGGGGAGGAAGGAGAACATGAACGGAACTACTTACATGTTAATAGAAACATGAATGTTGACTAAGCATGACCACAGCTCCCGAGCCAGCAGCTCCACGTGCTGTTTGTGGTAGCAGGGAGTAAGCGACCACCTCCCTGGAGGAATAAAGAAGCGAAATGTGGAAGCACACTCATTTATTTATCCAACAAATATTTATTAAGACCCTATTGTGGTGGGGTGCTGTTATTGCTGAGAATACAGCTATGATTAAAATGAAGTGCCCGCTCTCCCAGGACATACGTTTGAGCGAGTGCAAACAGGCAACAAACATTACCCGCACGCTCGTGTGTGTACACACGCGCCGGGCAGGGATGGTGTAATACTCTGCACTGTCAGAAGTATTAAATTAGACTGACAGACAGTCATGTGAATAGAGT
>NW_011889060.1:446557-451422 GCF_000151845.1 Pteropus vampyrus | reverse complement strand
GACCGACAGAAATTTGAAGGGAATATATGTTACAAAGAAAGAAGAAAGGAAGGAGAGGGAGGGAGAGAGGAAGGGGGGAGGAAGGAGAACATGAACGGAACTACTTACATGTTAATAGAAACATGAATGTTGACTAAGCGTGACCACAGCTCCCGAGCCAGCAGCTCCACGTGCTGTTTGTGGTAGCAGGGAGTAAGCGACCACCTCCCTGGAGGAATAAAGAAGCGAAATGTGGAAGCACACTCATTTATTTATCCAACAAATATTTATTAAGACCCTATTGTGGTGGGGTGCTGTTATTGCTGAGAATACAGCTATGATTAAAATGAAGTGCCCGCTCTCCCAGGACATACGTTTGAGCGAGTGCAAACAGGCAACAAACATTACCCGCACGCTCGTGTGTGTACACACGCGCCGGGCAGGGATGGTGTAATACTCTGCACTGTCAGAAGTATTAAATTAGACTGACAGACAGTCATGTGAATAGAGTTTAAAAGCATAGTCGGTTGAAAGAAGACAGAATCAAACTGTGAGCACGGTGCAATGTATAGACCTCAGAATGCGTACGCAGAAGGATGCTGTACGTGTACGTATGCGTGTGCATTTGGGATGCACATATACCCAAGAACACATGTAAATATGTTGGTGTGCAAAGCTAACGAGGATAGGGATGGAATTTTGGAAGGAGGATAAAAGGGAAAAATATAAAATAAAACAAGAGATCAGCTTTGTCTGGGTGAATGATGGGAGGCCAGAAACTGAGGTGTCTCCCCTGAATGCACCTGAGGCATTCAGGCGTCTCCCCTGAATGCACCTGAGGCCCAGAAGGAGCGGGGAAGGGAGACTGTTGTTAAATACGAAGAAGTGAATGCACTTCCCCCCACGCTGTGCTTTCCGGGATGGGGGCCGTCGGGGTCTCTGAGTGTCTCCCTCGGCCCCACGAGGCTGCTGCAGGAGCACAGGGGAGTGGGAAAGGAGCCACTCCCAGCCTGTGGCCACCGTCACTCGATCACTCAGCCGTGTTCACACGTCACCTACTGGATCTGTGACCTTTGGGAAAACTGCTTGATCTCGCTAGAGCTCAGTTTCCCCATCCGTGAAATGGGAATGGCAGCAGTCACCACCTCGGAGGGCGGTTGAGGAGTCCACGAGCCAGCGCCCGTAAAGCCCTCATTGCAGGGCCCGGACCGCAGTGCATTCTGGGAAACTCTTGGTGGTTGACGTTCTTCTCTTTTGTGTCCCTAAAAAGACCACCAAACTAGCTTCCTCCCAGAACGTCTCTCTGCATGTTTGGAACAAGGCTGGCAGACGACAGGCAGGGCACTGGTGACTTCTGCCGAGTGATGCCAGCGGCTTCCTCCTCGTAAGCACAGCAAGCCCGAGTCTTCGCTGTCAGCGCCCAGGATCCGGAGCTGGAATTGACCCCGCTTCAGACTCCACCTGGGCTGTTCCCATGCACGAACCAGAGGAAACCCGACACTGCCATGTCGATCCCCTCTCTGGGAAGCTATCGAATCTCTCGTGTGTGTTTTTCAACGCTCTGTGCTCAGGACAGTGTACTTTTTCTGAAACTTTGGAATGGAATCGCATAAGCGATTGGGTCAGAGTGCAGGAAGAGGGTTGTACGTGCGTGTGTCTGTGCGAGTGTGCACGTGTGTGTGTGCACGTGAGTGTGTATCATCTTACTCCGGTGGTAACCAGTTCCCATTTCCGGTTTTCATTTTATGGCTCCTGCACGCATCCCTCGGCCCAGGCAGAGCAGCTTGGCCAGTGTTCGTGTGATGTTGGCAAGGCAGCCTTGGCAGGAATTATGAGCACTGCTTTGAAATCCGTACTAATCAGATGGCTCCAGTTTGCAGCGTGGCGGTAATTACAGGACAATCCAGAGTTCCACGGGGACAGAGGGTGGAGCAGCTCTTTGGGGCTGAGATTACAGGGCGTAAAACCGCTCTGCCCGCTTCGTGGTGGAGGCTGGAGGAGAGAAGCCTCTGGGAGGAGGGACACGGGGAGGGGAGGTCCCGCCTGCTACACCTCCACCCTCAAAAGCACAAGCGAACAAGTGTAACACATCGGGGCGCCCCGCTCAGCGGCCCACGGCGGATGCCGGGCTGTGAACGTCGTGTGGCCGGGGACTGCGCCTCATTCACCTTGTGCTCCCAGAAGCTGGCACAGGGCCTGGGTCGAAGTAGCTATTCAGCAAGTGTTTGCAAAATAGAATCACAGATTGAGGAAATTCGACTGAAGCTTAGACTTTTTGTAGTGCAGCCGGCTACAATCAACCCCAGACCCTGCGCACGTACAGGCGTCTCGCTGCCACCGTGGGGGCTCCCGGTACCCTTCGTCCCTTTGGAAATGCAAACCGCAGGGTCTTCCTGGGTGCCATTCAGTCGTTCACGAAAACACCCTTGCCCGTCTAGCACTGTACTCCTGTTCGCCACTGCGTAGTGGTCACGCACCGCAAAATGCCTCTGATGATTCTTCCTCTTCCAAAGCAAGGTCACTGGGACGTCCCCATGGGCTCCAGGTGGGCTCAGGGCAGGAGCAGAGGAACTGCAAATGTCCCGGGAGGAGAGGGGGGGTCAATCTCTCTCCTGCCACCTGGGGTCCAGTCTCTCTCTGACCTGCTGAGTCAGACCCCCTGCTCCTAAAAGAAACAGGAAGCCGAGGTTTCCTCTGCTCTCTCGCGCTCCGTATCCGGTCTTCCAAGTCATTTCGCAGCATCTCGTTTTTCCAAGTAGCTGCTGGCAAGCTGCAGTCCACCTTAGGCAGACACGTGGACCTAGTCCTGAGCTGGCAAACTTCTCAAACCGAGTGTGACACACCGACTCCCTTACGCCGTTGGCTGTGAACGTGTTTTTAGAACGAACACTTGTCAGTGCTTCCGGAATCACACACTGCCACAAATATGTTGCTACCTGCGGATGATTTATCTCCCTCCAACACCCCCGGGCCGTCGCAGCCAGTTCAGAACCAAGAGGCTGTCTGTCTGGATAAACGATGCCCGCCAGAGAAAGTCTGTCTTCTTAGTCACCATCCTCCATGCAGTGGGGCCTGAGTCGATATTCTTTTTCTCCATCAGCAAATGGATCTCAAATTCTGAAAAGAACTGGCCGGGTCGGATCCAGAGGGTCCGCCTCAGCCCAGAGGACACGGTTTCACTTTATTCCAAGTCAACTTCTTCGTAGAGAAGGGGACAAAGACCACGGTCCTCACTGCTAGGTGTCGGGAGGGGAAATTTAGAACTTAAACATGTGACATTTTTGGCTTGGCGAAGGTCATTTCCTGGCCGGAGCGGGCGTGTCTGCTTGGGGGTGCTGCTCTGCCGTGCTCCTCGGCAAAGTCCAGAACCTCCCTGCCCCGTGTGCCGTGGGAGCCGGTCTAGCTGAGCAGTTAAGGCCAAGCCGAGGCCCCTGGGTTCAAATCCTGGCTCTCTGGGTATTTTTAGAGTGATTTTGGGCAAATCGTTTAATTTGGCCTCAGTTACCTCAATTGTAAAATGAGAAGAATGATTGTTCCTACTTAGAGCGTCTCAGAACCAGATGACTTAATTTACGGAAACCTCACAGAATAATGCCGGGACCATGGCGATCACTCAGAAGAAGAAAAAAAAGAGTTAATATTATTACACAACGGGGCCATACTGCCCACGCGGCAGGACAGCGTGGGGAGACGAGGGCACTGTGCCGACCTGTCCGGCTCATCCGGGTCCTCCACCACCGTCCACACCCACCCCCGCCCCTGCATCAGTGCACCTGCCACGTGAGCTGCTCATGAACACGTACGGGGGAGAGAGGGGGACGCAGATGACGTGGGCGTGGGTGTGTGCGGGCACGTGGGGCGCGGCGGAGGGGGGCGGGCGTCACCCACAGCAGCCTTGGTCCCGAGAGGTCTCCGCCCCTTGTCGTCTCCAGCAGCCGCTGTGCTGCTGGCTTTGCCCCTCACTGGGGCCAGCCGTTCCGGGACGCTAGACTGGATCCTCTCTCCTTGACCATCTCTGTCTGTAGGGTGGCTTTGTCGAGAGGGTGGCCCCCGGCCTGGACCCTTAGGCTCGGGGGTGGCCCACCTTCATCCTCGGAGCAAGGGTCACCACAGTTCTTAAAGGGACACATAGAAACCGTCGCTGACTTTGCAGGCCATATAGTCTCTGCCACTGCTACTCAGCGCTGCGCCAAAGTGCCGGGGACAACACCGTGGGACCGGGCGCGGCCGCGCTGCGGTCGAAGATCGTTCGGGGGCGCTGAAACGGCCTTTCGTTTCCTGTTCACAGGTCGCAGAAGACTAGTGTTCTTCTCTCGATTTCTTTTCTCACCTACTTGAAAACATAAAAGCTGTTCTCGGCTTGCAGGCCACACAGAAGCAGGCGTGGGCCGGATTCGGCGCGTGGGCCACGTCGTGCCAGTCCCCGCGGACGCCTTCTGCAGGCTGGCGGTTCCCTTTCGACAGCAGCCAGACGTCGTTGTTTATCTTTTGTCTATTAGATGTCGGACTTAACGCTGGCCTTACGGGTTCGGCGTGACACCTGATCATTGCCCGTGTGTGTCTGTGACGTACGGTGGGGACTCGTGTGATAACGGACTCGGGCAGCTTTGAGCTTTTATTCTCTTTTCATTTGTTTCCGAATCGGGGTCTGATGGGCATTTATTAATTTTTTATTATAATAAAATACGCGTAAGATAAAAATTACCGTCTTGACCATTTTAACGTGTGCAGCTGAGTGGCGTCGCGTGCCTTCTCACGGTGGCGCTGTCATCACCACTGTCTAGGTTCAGCGTCTTTCGTCACCCATCATTCATTCGCTTGTCCACCCCTTCGGAGGTTACTCATGCTACAGTGCAGGCTCTCAGAGGCCAGGGCCCCGCCACCTC
>NW_011889060.1:443520-444461 GCF_000151845.1 Pteropus vampyrus | reverse complement strand
CAGTTTTTCTGTTCCTTAAAATGTTAAATATAGAATTACCGTGTAGCCCAGAAATTCTCTTCTTAAGCATGTGCCTTAGAGAAAGGAAAACAGGTCCACAGAGGGACTTGTACTTCCGTGTTCCCAGCAGCATCACGCATAATAACCCGGGCAGGAGCGACCGGGGTGTCCATCAACGGGCGACTGGGTGAACAGAGTGTGACATAGCCACACAGCGCAATTTTACTCAGTCAGGAAAACGAGTGAAGTCCTGTGACACGCTGCAACTCGGATGAACCTCAAAACATAATGGTAAGCTAAAGATTCCAGACACGAGAGGCCACGTCCTGTGTGACGCTTTTCTGTGAAACGCCCAGGCAGATCTGTAAAGACTGAAAGCGGATTTGTGGTCCGGCCAGGGCCCGGGCAAAGGGGCATCTGGAGTGACACTTAGTGCCTACGGGGTGTTCTGCTGCGGGGTGAAAAAGTTTGAAACTGGAGAGAGGCGATGGTCGCACCATGCTGGGGATGTACGAAATGGCACCGAGTCAGCCCTTTAAAATGGTTAATTGTATGTTATATGAATTTCACATCAGCAAAAGCAGAAAGCGGGGCGTGGGGGGTAGAGGAGGGATGGCAGCGGGCGTCGGGGAAGCGGGGGGGGGAGGCAACTTGTGATGCCTGACGTGGGTTTTCTTGGTTTGAAGGACAGTGTGACCATTGTGTCACTAAAATAGAGCAGAGTGTACTCCGATTACAGTGACCACAGATCTCCTCTGAGGGGTCGAGGCTCCGGCCCTGCTCCCTTCACCAGGAGCAGGCTTTAACCCCAAAGGTCACGAGGCGTGGCAGCGCAGGGTCTGGGCCGACTGGCCGAGGCCCCTCCGCGGGCTCTCAGTCAAGAGGACTCTGCTCGGAGCCTGCGCCCCTCACGCGCTTCCAGCCCTGGCCAGCCGCCTCTG
>NW_011889060.1:441348-442650 GCF_000151845.1 Pteropus vampyrus | reverse complement strand
GGCAAAGGGGCATCTGGAGTGACACTTAGTGCCTACGGGGTGTTCTGCTGCGGGGTGAAAAAGTTTGAAACTGGAGAGAGGCGATGGTCGCACCACACTGGGGGTGTACGAAATGGCACCGAGTCAGCCCTTTAAAATGGTTAATTGTATGTTATATGAATTTCACATCAGCAAAAGCAGAGAACGGGGCGTGGGGGGTAGAGGAGGGATGGCAGCGGGCGTCAGGGAAGCGGGGGGGAGGCGACTTGTGATGCCTGACGTGGGTTTTCTTGGTTTGAAGGACAGTGTGACCATTGTGTCACTAAAATAGAGCAGAGTGTACTCCGATTGCAGTGACCACAGAGCTCCTCTGAGGGGTCGAGGCTCCAGCCCTGCTCCCTTCCCCAGGAGCAGGCTTTAACGCCAAAGGTCACGAGGCGTGACAGCGCTGGGTCTGGGCTGACTGGCCGAGGCCCCTCCGCGGGCTCTCAGTCAAGAGGACTCTGCTCGGAGCCTGCGCCCCTCACGCGCTTCCAGCCCTGGCCAGCCGCCTCTGGGCTCAGTGAGCAGGCGGGGCCCCTGGGGGAGGGGGAGCCCTTCTGGGCAGCGGGATCCCCAGCCCACATGTCAGGCACCTTCCTGTCAGCTCTTGGCTGTGTAAGTCGTGTTTTTCTGAGTGCTTGTCAGAGCAAGGACTCGGACTGAATAAAACGCAAACCCGATGCGGACTAAGGCCGGACAACAGGGAGAACAAGCTGGCTGTCAGTCAAGGGGAGCATCTGGAAGGTTTCAGCACAAGTCATTTGCCGCTGGGCCCTGATGGGTCCCTTTCCAGCAGGTGGATGAAGGTCCCAGGCAGCGTCAGCCGCCACCACGGAGCAAGCCCCGTTCTGCAGAACTCGTCAACTCTCGGCTCAGACACTCAGGCTCCCCGAACGACGGACCTGGGCTGCTGGCCTGGACACCCGCCCGGACCCCACTAGGGGACTGGCATCGACTGGCGGGCATTAGCCACCCCACCAACATCACCCTTAATCTGGCTGCTCCCCCGATCTCTGACTAAATCTACGTCCCGCTCATGAGCGCTCAGCACTAACTCTGCCCGTTCCTGGATTCATGGTCCAGACCCACGGCTGCCGCAGAATCTCAGCTGAGAAGTTATTTGACAAGAGGCCATTACGACGCCTAGCACGGGCCTCGCCGTGGTCGGAGGGAGGGTCTTGCCAAGCTGCCCAAAGTGCAGCTGCCCCCGCGGGGCCTGGGGAGGCAGAAGCTTCTATTGGGCTGGGCCCTCGTCTGCACCAGGGCAGACTCTGCGGTCAC
>NW_011889060.1:437520-439610 GCF_000151845.1 Pteropus vampyrus | reverse complement strand
AGTCTCCCTTATGGCTCATTTTTTGTTCCCACACAGGATCGCACATTTCATTTGGTTGTCACGTCTCTTCAGTTCTCTTTGACCTCGAATTGTACTGTCCAGCACGGAAGCCCTCGTCACGTGTGGCTGTTAAGTACTTGAAGTGTGGCGGGTCCAAAGTGATCGTACTAAAGATTCAGCTTATATCCCCAAAGAATGGAGTTACATCGTTCATAATTCCGTGGGCCGATTGCATGACGAAATGATAATACATGGAATTAATTTAACTAAAAATGTGTTATTAAAGTTAATTTTACCCGTCTCTCTACTTTTTAACGTGGCTGTTTAAAAACTTTTAATTGCATATGCAGCTCACATTATAGTTCTGTTGGACAGCGCCGTCCTAGAACAGTCTTTCCTGCCTTTTTTTTTTTTTTCTTTTGTGACATGGACATTTTTGAAGAATCTAAGCCAGTTGTCTGTAGAACGACCTATAATCTGAATTTTCCTGTTTTCTTTTGACTGGATCCTGGTTAAACCTTTCTCACAAGAATATAATCTAAGTGGGTTGGTCCTTCGCAGGTCAAGACATCACTCATGGTGTCGGTTTGTCTCATTGCTGGGGTTGCAAAGTCCGATCACTTGGTTAAAGCAGCATCTGCCAGACCTCCCCAATACAAGGGTGCTTTTCCCCCTTTGTAATCGATAAACAACCTCAGGGGTGATCCTTCGAAACCATGTGAACATCCTGCTCCCACGGCCTTTTATCCAGAGGTTTTAGCATCCAGTGGTCCTCTTTGCCTCTGTCAATTATAACATCAGTGGTTGCAAACATCACAGGCGTCTTAACTTTTCATCTGAATTCAATGGCTTGACTAATTTTCTGTTTGTGGCTTTTATGTTAAGATAGAATGAACAACTCACTCCTTGCTAAATCTCATAATACTGGTTGCATAGCATTCCTTTCTATAGAATCTGGAATGCGACGTGGTTTTCATGACCTTTATTAATGATTACTTAGGTCGTTTCTATTTTTTTGCTCTTAAAGGATGAACATCTTTTTTCATTGTTCGTTCAGTCACTTCCTTCTCTGAGTTTCCTTCCTAGAGCTCCTTCTTCGAGCTCTATTCCTAGAAGTGATATCGCTGAGCATGTTTAATTAAATTTTGACACACGTAGTCAAGTTGCCCTCCAGAAATATCACACTGCTCACACTTTTAGTCAACCATCCAGGATGCTTTCAGCTGCCAAAGAACAATAACCCCAGCGCAAACTGACTTACATAATAAAGACATTCATCAGAACTCCAGATGAAAGGTAAGGATTTTTGCTCAATTTCATCTTTATAGAAAGACACTGGTTGTGACCCACCAAACCGACTTCAAGTTTATAGTTTGAAAAACACTGGCTTCAAACACTCACATTCCATTCCGGAGCTAGAGAGGGGTGACCACCCCAACAAAGTCTGACTCCCGCTGTGAAAGGGGGAAGGGTGTCCATGACCCTATCTAACGGGGGAGCTGAGCGCAGCCTTCCCCGAGCCCTCCTCACCCTCAGCGCCCTCCTCTTTGCCGAGCGAAGTAAATCAACTCCCTCTCTTTTTAAATGTCGTCTGTTGAGCCGTGCGAGTTTGCGGGCAAGCATTTGTGTGCCGTGCAGGCTCCGTGGGCGACCTGCCTGGGCTCGTTATCTGGAGCCACCGCTGACCGGCTGTTTGACTCCGAGCAAGTTACTTAACCTCTCTGTGCCTCCGGCTCCTCCCACCTAACATGGAAATCATAGCTACCTCCTAGATTTGTTATGAGACTTAAAAGAGAATTTGCGTAAAGTGCTGAGCGCAGTACGTGCGTTTCAAAAGGCAACTAACTGCTTTTTCATTTGCAGATGTCTGTTGCTCTGATGGATAAAATCTGGCTTTGAACTCTCCACACCTGGGAAAAGTCGCCAACAGGCACTCGTGTTCTGTGAGTCCAGCTGCGTCCTGGGTCCCCAGACCCCACCTGGCTCCTGCGACATGAGAGCTCAGGGAAGGTCTGCTGGTGGGCAGTGAGGACCAAGCCCTGTGAGACCAGGAAAGCTGGCAAGGACTCTGTCTCCCAGGGCTTCGTCAA
>NW_011889060.1:435069-437090 GCF_000151845.1 Pteropus vampyrus | reverse complement strand
GATGCTTTCAGCTGCCAAAGAACAATAACCCCAGCGCAAACTGACTTACATAATAAAGACATTCATCAGAACTCCAGATGAAAGGTAAGGATTTTTGCTCAATTTCATCTTTATAGAAAGACACTGGTTGTGACCCACCAAACCGACTTCAAGTTTATAGTTTGAAAAACACTGGCTTCAAACACTCACATTCCATTCCGGAGCTAGAGAGGGGTGACCACCCCAACAAAGTCTGACTCCCGCTGTGAAAGGGGGAAGGGTGTCCATGACCCTATCTACACGGGGGAGCTGAGCGCAGCCTTCCCCGAGCCCTCCTCACCCTCAGCGCCCTCCTCTTTGCCGAGCGAAGTAAATCAACTCCCTCTCTTTTTAAATGTCGTCTGTTCAACCGTGCCAGTTTGCGGGCAAGCATTTGTGTGCCGTGCAGGCTCCGTGGGCGACCTACCTGGGCTCGTTATCTGGAGCCACCACTGACCGGCTGTTTGACTCCGAGCAAGTTACTTAACCTCTCTGTGCCTCCGGCTCCTCCCACCTAACATGGAAATCATAGCTACCTCCTAGATTTGTTATGAGACTTAAAAAAGAATTTGCGTAAAGTGCTGAGCGCAGTACGTGCGTTTCAAAAGGCAACTGACTGCTTTTTCATTTGCAGATGTCTGTTGCTCTGATGGATGAAATCTGGCTTTGAACTCTCCACACCTGGGAAAAGTCGCCAACAGGCACTCGTGTTCTGTGAGTCCAGCTGCATCCTGGGTCCCCAGACCCCACCTGGCTCCTGCGACAAGAGAGCTCAGGGAAGGTCTGCTGGTGGGCAGTGAGGACCAAGCCCTGTGAGACCAGGAAAGCTGGCAAGGACTCTGTCTCCCAGGGCTTCGTCAAGGAGAAGGCGGAAAACAAACGTTAAAACCCGCGCACACTCAGCGCGCTGTGTTCACGTGTAGTCCCCGGGCCACTCGCCCCTGCTCGTTCCTGGGTTCGCGAGGCCCTGCCTGTCGGCCTCCAGGGTCCTCGGTTCGGTCTACGCCTCCCGCGCCTCGGTCCACGTCTTTCCACTTTGGACCGGGGCCAGCGCCTTGCGGGACCTGCTGCGAGCACCGAGTAGATGGTAGGTGACTGGCTAAATAAATGTGACTTGCGACCATGCGGCAGAAGGTGCTAGAGTCACTGGAGTACCGTTTCTCCTTTGACTTCAGTTTCCCCCTGGGATCCACAGTGCTTTATGTACAGAATCTCGCAGCCAGTGTCTCCTTGGGGACGGGAGCCTAAGTATCTAGGGAAAATGTGAAGCGGCAGAAGGATTAGAGGACAAAGAAGGGCACGTGTGCCCGTAGAACCGATGCTGTCGAGAGGGGGGGTCTGTGAGACGCGCAGCAAACTGCACGGGGACCTGTAAAAGCCCCTCGGCCCAGCGCGGCCCAGCGCGGCCCAGGGCAGGGCAGGGCAGTGCCGGGCCCGCCTCGCTCCGCTCAAGGCCTTGGAGCCGGGACATCGCCGTCGTCTGGACGTGCGCAGGCCGATCTCCGCTGAGGTCAGCAGGAAAAAGGTGGCTTGCTCCTAGCTGCACAATCGAGGCACGCCGAGAGCAGGTAAATCCTGGAGTAACACGAATCCCCCAGAAGCAGTGAGATGTTCAGTTGGCGTCGCTCGGCCAGACGGTGTCATCGCCGAGGCCATACTGAGGTGACAAGTGGACACGGTGGTTTGAAGTCGTGGATGAAGGGTGATAACAGTCACGGCTCACACTCACAGGGGCCTTCGTCCCTGTGTGGCGTCACCCCAGGGGAGCAACAGAAATCCGTAAATGAAGAAACAGTTACTTTCTGAAACATTTACCGGGCTAAGCGCTCGACGTGAATTGTCTCTTTTAGTCCTGTAAGGTAGATATTTTTACCCTCCTTTCGGACGTGAGGAGCCAGAGGCTCCTTCGCAGAGAGGGTAAGTAACTTGCTCAGCGTCGCCCGGCAGACACGTGGGCTCCAGACCGCGAATCCGGGCAGAGGTCTCACACGGCCCGCTCTGCA
>NW_011889060.1:433528-434294 GCF_000151845.1 Pteropus vampyrus | reverse complement strand
CGTCTGGACGTGCGCAGGCCGATCTCCGCTGAGGTCAGCAGGAAAAAGGTGGCTTGCTCCTAGCTGCACAATCGAGGCACGCCGAGAGCAGGTAACTCCTGGAGTAACACGAATCTCCCAGAAGCAGTGAGATGTTCAGTTGGAGTTGCTCGGCCAGACGGTGTCATCGCCGAGGCCGTACTGAGGTGACAAGTGGACACGGTGGTTTGAAGTCCTGGATGAAGGGTGATAACAGTCACGGCTCACACTCACAGCGGCCTTCGTCCCTGTGTGGCGTCACCCCAGGGGAGCAACAGAAATCCGTAAATGAAGAAACAGTTACTTTCTGAAACATTTACCGGGCTAAGCGCTCGCCGTGAATTGTCTCTTTTAGTCCTGTAAGGTAGATATTTTTACCCTCCTTTCGGACGTGAGGAGCCAGAGGCTCCTTCGCAGAGAGGGTAAGTAACTTGCTCAGCGTCGCCCGGCAGACACGTGGGCTCCAGACCGCGAATCCGGGCAGAGGTCTCACACGGCCCGCTCTGCATGGTGTCGCTCGCACACGAAACCTCACTGGTGCACAGACGGAACAAAAATGCAGCTCTCTCCGAAATGTAAGTGCACTCTAGAGTGTTAACTCAAAGTCGAGAGATGTCCCCAGGTTGGTGGCAGCTGTTACTGTGAGAAAACGATGTTGTTGACATTTCCAGTGACCTTAAAAGGTGTTTGGGGTTTGGGGAAGCCACGTCTTCAACCTTCACTGTGAGCAACTGTCAAGTGTAAGTCA
>NW_011889060.1:419136-433478 GCF_000151845.1 Pteropus vampyrus | reverse complement strand
GCAGAGAGGGTAAGTAACTTGCTCAGCGTCGCCCGGCAGACACGTGGGCTCCAGACCGCGAATCCGGGCAGAGGTCTCACACGGCCCGCTCTGCACGGTGTCGTTCGCACACGAAACCTCACTGGTGCACAGACGGAACAAAAATGCGGCTCTCTCCGAAATGTAAGTGCACTCTAGAGTGTTAACTCAAAGTCGAGAGATGTCCCCAGGTTGGTGGCAGCTGATACTGTGAGAAAACGGTGTTGTTGACATTTCCAGTGACCTTAAAAGGTGTTTGGGGTTTGGGGAAGCCACGTCTTCAACCTTCACTGTGAGCAACTGTCAAGTGTAAGTCATCTTCACTGTGCGACTAATGGGCTTTTCTGCCCCTGGGATGACTAAGGCACAAGAGAGATGGTTTGCTAAAGACCTTGGCTGCGTAGGACCAACTCCTGCTAAGCCAGCCTTGAGTCTGGGCCTGGAAGCGAGACTGTGTCTCTGCCTTTCAAAACTAGGTTAAAAGGGGCCGTTTCTGTTACCATGACGGCACGGGCCCAGTGCTGGCCTTTCGGACGCTCACCATCCTCCCCTGTGAACCTGCTTCAGGCCCGTGTGGGGAGCTCTCTGTGACCTCACCTCTGGAGGGGTGTTGGGCTGGGCCAGGCCCCGGGGCACCTCAGGGCCCTTGCCTGCATCACGCCCTCCCCCCCCACTCCCGGACTTGCTCGGTTTTACAGTACTCAGGGCCACAGGGACAGGCGGTGCAAGGACCCGCCATCCAGTCACCGACGCCTTCATTTTCAGTCAGACCCCTCTGCGGTCCTTGCTGACTCTGGCGTCCTGTAATAAATACTTATCTGGACAATGGCACACACGTCAGTCGATGACTTCCTTTGTTACATGTAAACTTCGAGGATCAGCGGCAAAGAACCAAGTAAATCAAGTATCTTAAAACTGAAACTGTTTCAGTTGTTGAAACAGAATTACTAAAATTGTTTGAGTTCTAATTATTGATGTGCTTAGCCTTTTCTCCACTAAAATCCTGGCCTTTTTTTCAGCTTCTAAAAATAAAGGAAATCTGATGAGACCACGTCCCTGCTTAAAGCTTGTCAACGGCTCCCTCGCGCCCCCAGGACAAAACCCAACGCTTTCGTCATGGTAAAGAGAGTTCCCTGCCCATCGGGCTCACTTCTTTAGTCTCCTCTCCCGACACCCCTCACTCTGCCCCCAGCTAAGACCTGCCGCACCAGCTCACCTGAGACCTGCCGCACCAGCTCACCAAGGTCTCTGCCTCTTGGTGGGCCCGGGCACCCCCACCCTGAGACACCCCGTCCTCACCTTTCCTCTCCACCCACACTTGGCCGAGTGACTCCTCATGCGTCTGTCTCTGTGAACGTGGCACTTCCTCCTGGCTGCTTCCTCCCCCCCACACCCCCACCTCCCGCCACCGCCCCCACGGGTGCCACTCCGTGGACCCCCGTGGAAAAGCGCAGTGGCTTTCACCCTGTTATAACGGCCCCTGGATCCGCCCCTCTCCCTCTGACCATAAATCCCAAGAGCAAAGACTGTCACCTTCACGCTGTGTCCCCAACACCCGGCTATGGTGTCTGGTACTTAGATGCCTGATAAATGTTTCTGATTGAGTGTTATTCATGCCCGTGTGATTTTCGATGTTTTTACGATTCAGAATAGAGTTTCCATTCTCTGTACACTCTCTGCCGGTCGCTGAGAACAGCGGAGTGACTCACATTTTCTCCCACCAGAAGCTGACGCCTCCTCGGGCTCAGATGGCTGTCCCCCCCACCCCACCCCGCCCCCGCAAGCAGGAGGAACCCAGCCTCGGCCCTGCTGAGTAACACACCCCATTAGCCCCACCGGAGGACCAGCTCTTACTCAACCAGACAGGTGAGTAGGAGAAGTGTGTTGGGGACCAGGGAAGTGTGCAGTCACAGCTCCATGCCAAGATGGACACTTTCACGAGGTACAGGATGGACGGGCAGCAAGAAAAACATGAGTGAGGGACATTGATAAGGGAACCATGACAATGGCCACAGCAAATTAGGCTACCGAGGAGGAAGAGCCAGACTCCAACTGCGAGACAAGACGTGGCAGTTCACTAGATAAAGGGGCGAAATAGAGAGAGGCTCAAAGTGGCTTCGACTCCCGGGTCTAGAAAACGGGAAGAAGGCAGGCGGCACCCGCAACAGAAGCGGGAATCATTCGAGGGGCGCGTGACGTGATTCGTTTTTTTAGGGAGGAGGGGTGTGTATTTGATACGCTAACAGTATACAAGTTAAAAGGCTCAATTATTCAAACAGGAAAACAGATAACATGTTTTACGTGATTGTTATGTGCCAATCACTTTACCAAATTAACTTCTTTGATACTCGCTACAAGAATATGAGGTAGATTCTGTTATTCTCCCCATTTTAGAGATAAAGAAACCGAGGCTTAAGTCACTTGTTCACATTCACCCAGCTGCTCCGAGTGGCAGATGGGACTGGGCACTGTGACCCCAGCACCTTCACTGTGTGGAAACTGAGGCCGGCGAGGGGGCTCAGCGCTCTCTGTAGACTGCAGGGCAGTCCACATTGGGGTGCCGATCAAACCCAATGTATTGGATGAGGTGATCGAGAGAGGAAAGAGCTGGGACCAGGGACAGACGTGAAAGGCGGAGGGTGAGCAGGCAGGGACAGCGACGAGCCCACGGTGACGGTGACACGCGGCAGGAGCTGCCAGGAAGGGGAGCGGGCGGAGCGAAGCTTCGCGGGGAAAGGTGGAAACAGGTTCTGAAGAGAGTGATGATAACGTCAAGCGCTGGGCAGAGGCGGAGGAGGGGAAATCGCTGAAGACCACGGGACGTTTATTACGGTCGTTGGTCGGGGTGATAATCAATGTGTTTCCTGAGTACGCCGGGCATCTGCAGGGCGGAAAGCAGAGAAGTGTCAAGGAGGAAGTTTGGGTGACAGCAGCAGCTTCACAGACGTGCGTCTGGGAGCAGCGCAGAAAGGTGAAGAGACATCTGTGCTGTGGCTTCTGTGCTTCGAAGATGCAAAGCTGTGACAGGCCGGGAATGATCACTAAGGCTTCCTGGGACCCGCAGGTATCACCCCGGCGTAGCCGAAGCCTCAGAATCACTCCAGGTTAACACACTGATGTTTAATTTGGACACACGATCTGAGACAGCCTTGACTCTGGCATGCTGGGCCCCAAGGATCGTTTGCCAAAGATCCAGATCATATTTCTAGCTCCCCTGTCAGGCTCCGGCACCAGATAACGTGGAGTGCGGCCTTTCCTGAAATTAGCTGGAATGGTTTTTCATCTGGACCATTCAAATTATACTTTATACACAACGACTAAACTGACAAAGTAGGTTCATTCTCTTCAACTTCGCCCACTGCTAATTAATCTTCCAGCTCAATCTGCAGGTGGTCTGAAGCTCAGGGAACCTAAGACGATCTCTGCCAGCACTGGACCCTTTGGAAGAAGAGAAAGGTTTTTCCTTTTCTGTGGTTCAATAATAAATGAACTGGCATCCGAGATGCTAAGACTAAACTCCCATTAGGTGCTTAGTGGGTTCACAGAGTGTGTGCTGGTGGGGGAGGGGCAGGATCTACTGATCGTCTCGAGAAATCGTAAGATGTTAACACTAAAGGAACTTCAGAACCATCTAGCTCAAGGCCTTAGTCTGCAGACACAGAAAATGAGGCCCAGAAAAGGGAAAGAATTCGCTCAAGTCTCAGAGCTAATCAGTACCAGCACTAGAACCGGTCCCAGTACCAAGGCTGGAGCCTGAATCTCTTCACCAAATCCAGTTCTCTTTCCACTATACTATTGCGAAAAAAAGGTACCAGAGTGTGTATTTTGCAAAATGTTCTTGATCGAAAAAAATCGTTTCTAAACTATCCATTGTGTTTCAGTATGCCCAACTGGTGTGATGAAAATTTTCATGGTCTCGTAAAGCCTTGCTGATCGACAGGGGAAAAGCAGATATTGCGAAACTTTCTGTGAATTTTAAAAGTGCAAATAAAGCAGCCACGTTTAAAGTAAAAAAAAAAAAAAAATCCACCCATGGATTTCGTCCTCCAGCTGGCACCCCCACATTTAGCCTCTAGTGCCCCTTACTGTCTCTTGCTTCAGGCGAGAGGGAGGGGAGAGAAACTGGCAGACGAGCTCTGCGATATGAACTGAGCAGCACCCCGGGACTTTTTTAAGCGGTAACACAAACTTTGGGAAAAGACCGCCTGGGCTTTGGAACATTCCGTCTTGGATTTTTCCCCCCGGTTTTATTGAGATGTAATGGACATCACTCTTGGTTCTCACCCTAGCTTCATCCTCTCAAACATGACATTGGACACATTATGACATAAAATCCGTATGAGTTTCCTATTGCTGCTGTAACAAATCACAAACCCAATGGCTTACAACAACACAAGATTTTCTATTATAGTTCTAATAAGTCAAAGTGAGTCTGATAGATTATAACCAACTGCGGGTAGGGTAGGTTCCTTCCGAAGGCTCTAAAGGAGAATCCATTTGCTTGCCTTTTCCAGCTTCTAGAGCCACCTGTGTTCCTTGGCTTGTGGCCCTTCCTTTCGTCACCCAGCCTCTTGTTTCTATCATCCCGTCTCCCACTGCTGACCTTCACCTTCCCGCTCCCCTCTTACGTGGAATTGCGTTGGGCCCACCCAGATAACCCAAGGTATCTCCCCATCTCCAGGTTTGTAACTTAATCACATCAACAAAGTCCCTTCTGACACATAAGGTAGCAGTCACAGGTTCTGAGATTAGGAAGTGGCATGTTTAGGAGCCAGTATTCTGTTTTCCATAAATCATATGAGGCTCAGACAATTCTGGAAATAATAATTTCCATCGAATAGTGATGAGACATCCCTTTCTACGCTAAGACTTCCTTGGCAACCCAAAACCTGGTCTGAGCCTCCTCCTGTGTGTTCCCATGGCCACCTGGGCTTACCTCTCTGCCCTTATAATCCCATAGAATAATTATTTGATCATTATTATACCTTCCACTGTGTAACTGTGTAACTGTGTAACTGTGCCCAATTTATTTTTTCCTGTCCCCAACGTAGTATCTGGCACACAATAGTTGCTCAATAAATAAGTGTGGTCATGAGGATTAAATGAGACCATACAAAATGCCCAGCGGTATCTGGCTCACACAGGTGTTCAGCAGGTGACGGGTGCCTTTGCTAACACCCATTATACCCAAGACAGTGAGAGAACTTCTGTTTGTGACAAGTGAAACGTCTCCATCTCTAACGGGAACGTGCAAGGTTGCACGTTTTCTAGCTTAGAGTCAAACACTCCTTGGGCAATGAGCGGCGATGTTGCGATTCACCTCTTCTGTTGTGATCATAACATTGTTTTGCCCGGAACCCAGCTCCCATCTGCTAGAGGCTGAGGGCTCGCTGGCTTTTGGAGGCCGAGGGGGACAGGGGCAGGGGAGAAGGAAGACACCCCCTACTTGTATGTCTTTGCCTCAGCTGGACAGAACATGAATGCAACCTGGGTCTGTCATTACCGTTTGAAGTGCAGGGAACTCTTGGTTTCTGTCTCTTCTCCTGTCGACGGGCCATGACTGCTTTTCTCTCCTGATGTCGCCACCAGGCCCAGTGAAGGGACGAGAAGGCAGTAGCCGTCGGGAGTTCTGGGCAGGCGCGTGGCGCTGGATTCGCTGGATTCTCGGACTTGCCGTCTGGCCCTCATGCAAACCATTCCTCTTTCCATTTCTGCATCTATAATAGGCATGACTCACCTCACAGATGCCAAGAAAATTCAAAGACTTTGTGTTCCTGTCAATAAAGGGGAAAGTTAAATTAAAAAGCTGCTGTCGACATACCTATCAGACTATTATTAGACCAAATAAAGTCAAGGCCAAAGCAGGCTGCGATTTCATTTCGAAGCATGGAGTGGAGATCCAGCGCCAGACTTTAAAGGCGAGCCTCCCCGCCCCACGACATGGATTCGGATTCAAATGTGTCCCAATGTAGGGACCCTGGACCCCTGCAAGTACACATAGTAGGACTTGAACCAGCAACCTTGCCTGCCAGACACGTAGCGACACGGACGGATTGCGCCTACAGCCAGAATCTGGCATACCAACCATACTTGCTGACAAAATAAGGTCTCATTGCCCACAGAAGAAATTTTTAATGATTTGTTAAGTTTTATAAAAAGTATAACAAAGAAACAAATATTAAACCAAACTTAGTTTTGCATTCAACAAGATACTCTTTTTAAGAAGAAAAAAAATCGTACGATTTAGGTCCCTGTGAGCTCCTTGAAGACTACTCCGTTTTATTTATTTTCAAATCCCTTTCTTTAAATTATCCTTAAAATCGTTTGTGCTAAATAAATGTCGACCATTAATTATTCATCAGACACTACTTGCGCTGTCCGTCGCAGGGGTAGGAAGGGACTAGAAGACCAGTCTTCACCACCATGGGAGGCGACAGGCAGATGGGTTAAAAAGACGCAGCGAAGGAACATCGTGTGAGTGAAAACACCGCGTCGACGTGGGACTTACACGGCGAGGGACCCAGTCGCTCGCTCACTTACTCTCATTTTTGCACGCAGAATCCCGAGACGATAAATCGTCGTCGTTGAAGCCCCCCCCCGTCCGTGGTGCTTTGCTGCAGCAGCCCTAGCAGGCTAACACGACCCGGATGCACCAGAAGGCAGAGAGAGGCCAAGGGAAGACTCGGAAGAATGTGGAATCCTGGGCGCCAAGGAAAGACAGCGCCTGAGCATGGAAGCGGTCGCCCAGGGCTGCCCAGAGCCAGGCCAAGGGAGGACGAGGGATGTCTCTTTTACGTGGCAGCACGTCGTCTGATGACCTTGGAAGGGTAGTTTTATGGAAGGGCAGGGGCCAGAGCCAGCGGGGTGGGGCAGTGAAGCAAGGCTGCATCACCGGAGAGGAATTCAGCATGGAAGACTCCTCGGAAAGACAGGCCCTTGGAAATAATTTGTATGCCCGTAAGACCCGCAGACGGAGGGGAAAACTGTGGGTGCTGGAGAGAGGGGATACCTGACGGGAAGGCCCTCGAGACAGACAGCGAGAGGCCCCTCGGAAGGACACGGGCTGTCGTTCAGGGTGACGAGGAGAAAGGCTGAGCGTGAGGGGCAGAGAGGCTGATCTTAAATTGAGTCTAGTTTCTTGGGCTCTCGGTGATTAAACAGAATTTAAGCAGAGGAGATTTTTTTTAAAAACAAATGTACGAGTCAATGATCACACGTGGAGTCCAGACGAGAAGAGTGTGTGCTGCTTGGGGAGGAGGCAGGGCCGCAGCAGCAGGGGAAGGTGTGAACCGTGCCGTTTGCAACTGCGAAATAGCCGTTTAAGGGGACAGATGGAAATGGCATTGTTTGCCAAAGTCTCCGGAACTGGAGACAGCAGAACTGGAGTTTTGACAGCAGGCGGCGGAGGCTGTGACTCCAGGGCTCCACTCCCAGGTGAGTCAGGGAGCTGTCCCTGTGGCCGCTCACTGACCACCTCAGCCGATGGGAAGGGTCAAGGCAATGATACGTGTTGAAAATAGTACGTGTGGTGGTTTAAAATCTGCCATATTTAATTCGAAGGCGATAAATAGATCCTCTTTACCTCGTTTCTTCCCACCTACCTGGGGTTGAGACTCTGCCTCTAGAGCAAGGAATTCTGGGAGTTCAGTAGCAGCACGACCTTGGCTCCTGGTAGCTGTTGACCTGTGGCCAATTGCACAATAACAATAATAATATAATAATAATAAATGTATCGAGCACTTGCTATGTGCCGGGCCCTGAGCTGAGCGCTTCAAGTCTGTTTTCTTCTTTAATCCTTATGCAGAACTATGAGGTATAGACAATCAGCCTTCACATTTTACTCAAAAGAATCCGAGGCTCCCAGCAGTTAAGGGACATGCAGTGTGATAGACGTGCACTTGCTCTAGGTGACTAAGTCACCCCAGTGTGACAGAGGTAGCCCTTGAAGCCACATATTCCGTTTAACTTCTCCAAGCCTCAGTTTGCTCGTCGTAAAGCGGGACTAGAAACACTCGCACGCAGGAGCGTCCTGGGTTCCCTGACGTGACGTAGCGGTAGAGGTTCGACGCCGGAAATGTAGGCATTTTAATAAAGGACGGGAGAGAGGAAGAGAAAAGTGATGACCACGACCATCAAGCCATAAATGAGAGTCGGTGAAATTCTGGGTATTGGTCGGAGAGAGTTGGTGCGGGGTGTTTTGACTTTGTGCCTCGAACCTCGTGACGTATAGTAGTTCTTCAATGTGGTTTTAATTTTCAGGGCCAGGACCAGGGCAAATGAGGCACCAGCTTCCGTGCAACGTTAAGGGGACCCCAAAAACCTCAGTTATCAAGATGAATTGTAGTCGCTATGCTGTACATTACATGTCAGGACTCACGCCTGCTCTGTCCAGCTCCCCACACCCCCTCGCCAGGCATCAGGCATCCTCGTTGTGGATGGAATTCAGTCACAGCTGCGTCACCCAGCCCTCGACTCCAGCGCTCGACTCCACTCTCTCTCAGGTGGCCTGCCACACACTTAATCAGTAACCAGGTCCTACCGGTTTTAACTCTGAAAGGCCCTTGAAGCTGTCCCCACCTCTCTGTTACCTCTGCCCCAGCTCAGACCCTCCTCAGATTCCACCCGGTCTCGGATGTGTCCTCAGATGCGCCCTTCCGCACCCCCATTGGACTTTCGGGGGCCTCTTCTGCTCAAACACCTGGCTCCTAGACCCAGCTCCTGCGCCCTCCCTGCTCAGACCCTGCCGTCTTTCTGACTTGCGCTTTGTTGTCTAGCAACAGTCAACTGCTGTTTTCCTGACCGCATAATGTTGCTTTTCAGTTCCAAATCTGGGCTCATGAGGTTCCCAGGTTTGTCACGCCTTCCTCCCCTTCATCTGGCTCAGATCCCGTGACATGTCCTCCAGGAAGCCTGCCCAGATCTTCCTCTCTCTCAAACTGAGTTAGGTATCCACCGGCTACATGGCATCTCATTATTCCCTCCCTGGGCTGTGAGCTCCTTGAAGTTACGAAATGCTGTATCTTTTTTCGTCTTTGGATCCTGAGTGCTGAAGATAGTACCTGGCACTCGGTGGGCATTTATTCGATGAGCATGTAGCGAGCCCATGACTGTTTATCGAAACCCTTGAGGGGGAGTGCCACCCAAGGAGTAAGGTGGAGGGAGGCACTTCGAACACTGAACGGTCGGACCTATCAGGCATTTCATTCCAGAGCTGCGGAAGGCGAAATGGAACCGGGAACTCGGAGTTGGTGACTGGGAGGGATCAGCAACTGCCTGGAGAGGCTCGGATCGGACAGAGAGCCGCCCGGATAGACAGTCCCACAGATGGGACAGCTACCTCGCTACGTCCCGCTGATGTGGGTTTAGAAGCCACCAAACCAGAGGCAAAGCGAAGCGGTTATTCATTCCCTCAGCCAGGGCTTTCTGAACATCTCCTTGGGAGCAGGGGCTGGGGCCGCGGCGGAGAACCGAGAAGGTTCATTGTCTCTGTTCTCGGTGAGCTCACTGGGAGTGGGGTGGGGGTGGGGGGGACAGAAAACACCAGAGCAAGCGCAGGACTATGTCATTACACTTGGTAATGAGATCTGTGAAGGGACTAAACAGGAAATGGCAGGTGGGCAGGGCAGGTCTCTCTTCAGAAGTGGTTTTCAAGGGGAAGGCGGCAAGGACAGGGAGGAGGAGCCACAGTGCAGGTGAGCGGGGGGGAGGGGCAGAGCCAGCGGATGGCAGAGCCAGCGGACGACGCTCCTTAGGGAGGCAGGTGGACTCGGGTGGCTCGGGTTGGGGGACAGGCTTTGTTCTGCGTGCCACCACGGAGGACGGGCTCAGGAAAGGGAGTGGCAGAGTAGCGGGGTGTGATCCACATTTGGGGGGCACGCCTGGGCCTCAGGGCGGGACGAGCTTGGAGAGGAGCCCGGAACGGGGAGGGAGAACAGTCAGAAGTGGTTGGGACCAGCGTTAGGTACTTAATACTTCTCTTTAGGAAACACCGTCATCGATCCCATTTCATAACCGAGGAAACCACGGTTCTGAGCTGGAAGGCGGACCATGTCCGCTCTGTCCCGGGGTCAGCTCCGAACCCCCTGGCGCCTCTCGGGGGGGCCCTCGTGCTCAGTGACACCACGTAACTTCCAGATGGGCAAAGACTAAAGAGAATGAGAGTGTCCGCGTTTGCAAGGCAAGAGGGGGAGGGGGATTTCCACCCGCTGCAGATGGGACCGTACACTGGCACGGTCTGTCTTTCTAGAAGAAAACGCGATGCCTAAACGATGTGTGTCCTCCTAGGGTCCCAAAATCCAGGTGCAGGAACCCTAAAAATAATCAACCGCTGGGCAAAGATGTCTGAACAAGTCTCATTTATTAGTATTTATAATAGTAAAATAGGTCGTTGATAAAATAGACTCCAGGATTATGTAGTTAATAACCGATTACTTATTGGCATGGAAAGACCACAGTATCCCGCCCGGTGAGAAAACTGGGTGGCCAAAAAATGTAGAGTGATTTCATTGTTGTAAAATATGTGTGTGTATATATACAGAGAAAAATTCTAGAAGGTTCTACGTCCAAATATTGAGAGTGGCTGTCTCTGGAAGACAGGAAATCTGGAGACTTTTGTTGTTGCTGTTTATCTATAGTGTCTAATTTTTCTAAATCCAAAATTTTAACGTTTTATGGAAGTATATGATGCAGACAGAAAAGGGCACTGATTCTATGCTCACAACTTGTTGCGTGATCTCAACTGAACACACCCATGTAAACCACACGTAAATCAGGAAGTAGAACACTCCCGGCCTCTCAGAAGCCCCTTCGCAGAATCAAGGGGAACCTACTCTGTTGTGTTAGGCATCTTTTACCCAACGTTATGTTTTGGGTGATTCTTCTATGTGGTGGCACTGAGTTGTAGTAAACCGATTGTTTAAAATTTTTAATGTTAATACCTTATCTTTTATAAATGTTAACCTTAGAATTTATGATAATCATCAGCATTTTCGTCACCTTATAAAGCACTTTTCATGGATTGTAGCTCTAAGGAATATTATTATCCTCACTTAATAGACAAAGGGCCCGGGGCACAGAGGGTAACTGACCTGACTCCTGTTCACACGAAGCTAGCAGGTGGCCAGCGCCGGGACTGGCTGGTATCTAAAGCCACGTTCTGTGGCCCCACCTCATGGGATTGAGTAACAGCGGATCAAATGAAGGAAATAACTTGCTCACCATTAGGCTCTGTCGACATCGAGACAATTAGCTGGGGAAGGTGTTCTAACTCCTTTTCTGAAAATCATTCACAATACAATACGCAGACCCTTCTAATTTGGAAGGTGGATATCCCATAAATATTCAACCTATTTTGATATTTCTCGTCACTGGAGAGAATTTCTTTTGCTAATAATCTGTGATGGCAACATTTCTCATGTAACTCTCTCTATATACAACATAATTTTGTATATATATGTATCTGTACTTGTCATGTGGACTTTATATTTGCATGTGGCCACTCTCCTCTCCAGCTTTATGGATGACATTGATTATAGCCTCTTAGCGATCACGTGCAAGAGTTTCGCTTCTCATTTGCAGATGGGAAAATTGAGACCCACTGGGTGGGGCTCAGACCTTCTGGCTCTTTGGACCACACACACCTCACTGAGTAAAGTGAGAAACTTTTTTCTCCCTAGAAACATAAACATCCTGATTGTTCATTAAACCGCGAGAGGGCTATTGTTTTCAAGAAAGTAGAACTGCGTGACTTAGCTTCACATGTCGTAAAATCGTATTTCACTGTAAGATCCATAATAATCCTTCTTTATAACAGTTGTGACTCAAATCATAAATGTGATTCTACGCATCTGTATGATGAAACAAATTGCACAATCCAGTACGATTCATAGACATTTCAAAAGAAATTAGGTGAATTAGCAGAGAAAACAAGAACATTTGCCTCAGCACTAACACGAGCATCCTTGCCTTCCAGGCGAGGCTATTGGCCCTTCCAGGCTGAGGGGAAGCAACGGAAGGGCTTACGCTGAGCTCCTCTTGTGGGTAGTCTCTCTTTTTTTGTGTGTTAACTTTAGGGATAAAACCACAGATAAGCAATTCCTACCTGCAGTCTTCCTAGGTCTGAATCTGGCGTGGGATGCATTGCGTGGAGAGTGTTGGAGACGCTTGCTGGAAGTGGGCTCTCCTTGTGACTCTCGGGAACCCCAGAACTAGAGGGCCTGTTTTTCGTGACCACAGAACTGCTAAACCCACTCGTTTTCCCAGAGACCTTGGCCAGGCCCTTTGAGTTCTTAGCTCTTCCTGGTCAGCCTTGCACAGCCTTGACCCGGCCCCGGGCCTCCCCTCCACCCTCCCGGTGGGCCTTCCAAGCCTCCCCTTTGAGAGCCTCTGTCTTCACAGTTACCTTTTTATAAATAAACACTGAGGGGGTGGGGGGGAGGTGGGGCTAGGTAAAGAAACAGATGAATGAGCTCTTGGAGCGGTTGCCCTTCTAATGACCTCCAGACAGGAGGGAGATACCTCGGCAGCGAAGCGAGGGGCCCTCTGAGCTCTGGACTTTCCCTGTGCCAGCTGGGGTCCTTGCGGGGGGCGGTGTAGGTGCACAGCTCGAGTGTTGAGTGAGCAGACAGCCTTCCCAGCTTCCGGCGGGGATTCTACCCCTTAGAACCTGCCGTGTGGCACTATTCATGTCTCTCCTACAGAAATGGCCGAGCCTGGGGCTCTGGTCTGTCGACCTGGATCGCAGCACTCTGAGAGGTCTCCATGTGTCCCCAAGCTCAGAGAAGTCAGCGCACAGTGTGGAGGAAAGTTTGAGCGAGGGGTGCCGGAAGGGAGCGGCAATGGCCTACAGCGATCACGACCTTCGGTAAGGTCGTTGGTGGGACAGAGCCTGTGGGCTGCATGGCTGGTAAGAGTGAAAGTGAGTTGATCAAGGGAAGGGGTTCCCAGCAAGGCCACCAGCTGAAGGAGGGGCCGGGCTCGAGGGAGGCCCTCGCCGCTGACCTCTCCCGGAAGCCCGAAGGCCTCACGAAGTCCTCTGTCAAAAGGTGGCTGACACCTAGTGTGCTGATACCTGTGTGAGGCTCTTGGAATGAGAAGCCCCCCATTCCAGATGACCGCCCGTCGAGAGGGGCCCCAGAGAAAAGTATCAGCGAGGTTTCATGTCCGTGATGTTGTTGTTGTTGTTGTTGTTGTTATTAATTTTGGATTTACAGAGAAGTCGCAGAGACAGTACAGAGTCCCCATGTCACTCCATGCTCAGTTCTCCCCAGTGCTAACATGTCACGCAACCGCGCGGTCCATCTGCCAAAACTACAAAGTTAGCACCCGTGCAGCTACACAGACTTTACTCGGATGCCATCTGTTTTTCCATGAATGTCCTTTATCTGCTGCAGGATCCAATCCAGGACACCACATCGCACTTAGCACAGCCATACTGTTCTATAGCTTTTAGAAGTCTGAAGAAATTATGGCCAATTGAAGAGTCGATCGAACTTTCTGCAAGAACGGGACGTTCGTTTTATCACCTTCTGGCTAGCAGAGGGGAGTATGACGTAGTGACGATAAGAGAGGCTCGAATTCTGGCTCCGGCACGCTCTCCAGCTGTGACACCGAGTGGCCGCTTAATCTCTCTGTGCCTAACGGTCCTCATTTCACAAACAGGGGTAATCATGGCACCCACACCCTAGGATTATTCTGAGGCTTAAATGTATTCATTGATATAAAGCAACTGGACTAGTGCTCAATACTTATTAGCTATCATTATAAATTATACGCATAGACGGTCTGCGACTCACAGTGGTTCCGCTTAACAGCTTTTCAGTTTTACGATGGTGTGAAAGAGATACGCGGTCAGGGGAAACTGTTTTTTGAATTTTGAATTCTGACCTTTTCCCAGGCTACCGATGGGCGCACCACACTCTCTGGCGAGGCCGGGCAGTGGGGCGATGCAGCCCCCGGCAGCCACGTGCTCACGGGGCTGACAGGACACTGTGCCGGGTGCCGCGTGCCAGTGTTTTGTGGATGTTGTGTTCTGAGCGCGTCTAAGGGGGGCTTGGCTAAGCTATGATGTTCGGCAGGTTAGGTGCATAAATTGCATTTTAGTCTTAAAATATTTTCAGTTTGGGATAGGTTTATCAAGTCATGACCCCACTGTAAGTTGAGGAGCGTTTATATAAGGTTTCACCATAAAAAAATTTTAAGCTCTTTTGAGCTCCTCCGGATCCCAGTTTAACGGGAAGTAACAATATCCTTGCTGTGTTCATTCCCCGTGTCATAGAACATACCACACTGAGAATCTTTTGTGTCCCCAACAAGGCACTCCACCT
>NW_011889060.1:414114-418126 GCF_000151845.1 Pteropus vampyrus | reverse complement strand
AATCATCAGCTGATCGCAGGTAACTGGTTAGATTCACCCATTTACAGAGTCCTTAATGAACTCTCCACCTTAAATTACCCTATTTTAAAATTATCTTTAAGTGTGAAAACTACCTCGTGCCCTTTTATAACTAGGCAGGATATAAATTCTAAGTAGATGAAAGTCACACTACATCCTTAGGACGTTAACTCTGTCATACAGCCCGAGTCCCACTTAGCGCTTTACCGCGATAGTTGTACATGGTAGTTATCACAGAACTGCACAGTCTTTCCGAGTTGGAAGTGTCTTAGAGAAAATCGGGTTTGTGTCACCCTGACCGACCTGTTTATCTGGCAAAGTCAGGCCCTCTGGGAGAGGATCACGCACTGAGGATGTAAATCAGGCATTTGGGAGTCTGCAGCCACCCTTCGAGGCACTCCATGGCACTCTGTCCACAGAAGAATGCTCAACTAACTATTAGCGACTGGACTCGTCAAGTTCTGCCTTCCAAACGAATCATTTGCATCCTAGGCATTGACAAGGGCCCCTACGGTCACAGCTGGGGCAACATATAGTACTCTAGGGAGAAAATCATTAACTCAGTGCATTGCACTGGTCGGTGGTCAGACAGCGGTAGAATTCAGTGAGGCAGAAAGCATCACGGTAAACACAGGAAATGCTTGGAGAGGTAAGTCTGACAGGCGTTCGAAACGCTCCAGAGCTTTCTCGTGTGTTACATGAAACAGAACTAACAAAGGCTTCCAAGTAAAGGGGATTTTTTCCCCTAGCGGTATACGTTGACAATGACTTTATTATTTATAGCATTCTGATAGTTTTCAGTTTGGAAAAATAAAGAACTTTCTCTTAGTCCCTGTGACCCTGACATCTCTGTTGAGTGTGTCACTGAGCTGATATGACGATGGCGAATATAGTCAAACCTACGTCATTTCCCTGAGTGTGGCCGAGGAGTCACGGACGTGGCCCAGACAGGAGCAGGCATCACAGGCAGCGATTGTAAGCGCGACTCGTTAAAAGATATTTATGGAGGGCCTGCTGCATACGTGGCACATGACACGTTTGAATCCATTCACAGCTATTAGTTTCAGAACTAATTATAACGACTTAACGACTCTGCCAGGCGCTTTAAGGTTCAGCCAGGCATGGAAATTGAGCACTGTAACAATGTGCTGATATCACGTATAGGCATCCGCTTTAATAGCCGTTTTCTGGGCCTCGCCATGGTGTCACGATATAAATCCCTTTCGCTATGATCTGCATCCAGACTATAACAAGATGAGTGCCGATTTCCAGGTGCAGAGATAAAACCCTGAACGTTCTGAGCAAAAACATACAATACATAGTACCCATTCACCAGATGCCGATTCCACATCTCCTGGGTACCGTCCATACAGATCCGTACCGCACACACAGACAGCGGTCTAGTTAGCAGGTAAGAGCGTGGACTCAGAAGTGAACAGGCCTGGATTCAAGTGCTGGCGCCGTCCGTTTAAAAGCAGCATGACATTGGATAGGTCTCAGATTCCTTACCTGTAAAACGGGAATAACAATACCTACCCGGGGGAGTCATCGTGAGGATTAGGGGTGTGTAAGTGCCAGCCGGGGGCCTGGCTTGCGCGCCCAGTGAAAACGGTTCGGAATAAAGTGGGGGTGGTGGTCGCACGGTGTACGGAAAGTGCTAAATGCCACCGAATAGTTCGCTGTAAAATCATTAATTTTACGTTATGTCAATTTCACCCCCATAAGAAAAGTTTTTAAAAAGTAGCACTTTATTTATACATGAATGTATATACACGTGAATCTGTTAGTAAACGTATTAATTCAGTAATCCATAATAGGCATGGGATCAAAAAGATGATGATAGTGTTTAATAAACAATTTCAAAAGAAAATAATAGCATCAGAAAAAGGAAAGAGGCAGAGGTCAACACAGAGGCAGAAAAATTACACCAAGAGTTTGGCGAAAGTTTGCAACCAGATGGTGAGCGGCCGTGCCCAGGCTCAGGACTCATAGGCTGGCGTTCCCTTCAGTTCCATGCCCTCCAAACACTGCAGACTCCTCGGACCAACAGTGCCGATGATCTCACGGGGTCCAACTCAGGCCCTCCCCCTCGATGGGAAAAGCAGGGCACTGTGTGTGACTCACAGGAGCCACCACGAAATCACTAACTGGAAATCCTTGCTGCAGCTTACACTGCAAAGCAAAGAGATCGGACTTGATCTGCCAAACTCCCCATGTGACCCAGGCATGGCCACCTGCCAAAGAGACAGGAGGAGAGAAGGCCACTTGCTTTCTGGGCAACGCAGAGATGTCCCAGCCCCATCGCCAAATGAAACAGCAGCATCGGGCTTCCAAAAAGCCATCTCTAATGACGGTTTGGCTTTGCTAAGAGCGGCTGCAGTGCCAGAGCGTTTGGGGCGCTGCCTCCTTCAGCAGCTCATCCATCCTTCCGTGGGGAACTTGCGTTCTCAAGTTCTTGTGGTGCACGAAGTCCGTGCCTTCGCCATCTTCCTGCTTCTGCATCTTCCTCCGGTGACATCAGAGTGCAGCTGGATTTACCTTGGCCATCTGACGGGAGCTCAGGCAGTTTGACTCAACTGTGCACGTTCTGTAACGCCAGGAGAATGAGCCTTCCCTAAGTCAGCTGAGCAGAAGCCAGAAGCTAACCACAAACAAGCGACCCAGCTTGCTTAATGGCAAAGAACCAGTCCCACTGCAGCTAACAGCGGATGGCTGCGAATGACTGTGTAGTGAAGACACCTACGGAGTGACCACCAAAGGGAAGAGTTCCTTGCTCACCTGAAGCAGATACTCAATGTGCAGGTAAGTTAAAGGGTTTCTGAGACTTCCCAGCGCCAGCCAAGAGCAAGGCAGCTTTGGTGGGCAGGTTGGGCGCAGGCAGGAAGCTTTTGAACCCCTGAGGAAGGTGGTTAGCAGGTGGGTTCCTGGCAGCCCCGGTGCTCTCGGGAGCTGGTTCCAAGACCTGCCCGTGCAGAGCGGCCAAACACTGCAGGAAGGAAGGGGAATGAAGACACTCCTGCGGAGCGGGGTGGGCCGCAGCCCGCGTGGAGAGATGCCAGCTCCGAATCTTGGATGCCAGTAAACCGAGATCGTTTGGGGCACGGCGTAGTGACAGAGTGAGTGCAGATAGGCTCAAGCGAGGTGCCATCAGGCGAGGTACACCAAGCCCGGGGGATCCAGAATGCTCACTCATGCTCTCTCTCTCTCTCTCACCTCTCATCGCTGGCCCCGATTCTATTCCTGACCTATGTTAAGGATGTCTTGAGTCCCTCTTTATCGCCCCTCCCCCTGGCCCATCTTAGAGACTAGGGACTGGTCCAGCTGGAGGAGGGAGTCAGCACGGAACCAAGGAGTGGAGAGGGGAATCGGGCAGGAATCGGTAACATGGATTGAGTTGGCCGGAGTTGGAGAGGAAGGAAACCCGTGGGTGAGATTCGGGGGAAAGCTAGGAGGAGCCAGGGTGCCTGCCGGATCGGGAGGGGGCCGAGCATAGTGTGCAGGTCAGGAGTTTAGAGGTTGGGAGTAAAGAACAAAGCCCAAGTGGGGTCAAGGTTGGGAGGGGTCTCGAGAGACCTTGGTCTGAGCCAGAAGAGCCGGAGAGCATGTGGGTAGGTCAGCCCAGCTCGGGGAGAGCAGAGTGGATGAAAACACCACGCCATCCACTCGGAAGCCCAGCCACAGTCGCCCCCAGCGTCCCAGCCTCTAGTCTCTCCCCACCCCCATTCCATTCCTCACATAACGGCCAAACATCGTCTTTCTAAAATACAAGCTTGGTCATGTCCCCAAGCTTAAAGGACACTAGTGGCTTCCCATTGCCTGCCGAATAGAGCCAGACTTATGCACGACACGCAGGAGCCTTCGAGATCCGGCCCTCCTGCCACGGCGGCTTCGTCTCCAGGAACTTACCTGCAAGCGCCCAGTCACCTGGACTATTCGCTGTTCCTTGAGTAGACCTTCCTTCTTCTTGACATTATTCCCTCAGTCCAGAACACTT
>NW_011889060.1:406784-414064 GCF_000151845.1 Pteropus vampyrus | reverse complement strand
CGGGGAGAGCAGAGTGGATGAAAACACCACGCCATCCACTCGGAAGCCCAGCCACAGTCGCCCCCAGCGTCCCAGCCTCTAGTCTCTCCCCACCCCCATTCCATTCCTCACATAACGGCCAAACATCGTCTTTCTAAAATACAAGCTTGGTCATGTCCCCAAGCTTAAAGGACACTAGTGGCTTCCCATTGCCTGCCGAATAGAGCCAGACTTATGCACGACACGCAGGAGCCTTCGAGATCCGGCCCTCCTGCCACGGCGGCTTCGTCTCCAGGAACTTACCTGCAAGCGCCCAGTCACCTGGACTATTCGCTGTTCCTTGAGTAGACCTTCCTTCTTCTTGACATTATTCCCTCAGTCCAGAACACTTTTTTTTTCTGCCCTGCCTACCAAACCTCTACTCCTCTTTCAAGACAAACCCACCTCCTCTGAGAAACCTTCCCCATCTCCTCCCTCCAGATCAGGGTTAATAGTTCCGTCTCTCCTATTCTGTGTGTGTGTGTGTGTGTGTGTGTGTGTGTGTGTGTGTGCGCGCGCGCATATGCATGTGTGCGATAAAATAAACATAACATAAAATTTAACCTTTTTAAGTGTAGAGTTCTGTGACGTTAAGCACGTCCTCATTGTGCAAACATCATAACCATCCATCTCCTGCACGCTTTCATCTTCCTAACTAAGACTGTTCCCAGAAAACATCAACTCCCCCTCTTCCCACCCCCAGCCCCAATAACCACGCTTCTATTTTCTGTCTCTGCATTTGACTACTCTAGGTGCCTCATGTAAATGGAATCATATAATACGTATCCCTTTGTGACTGGCTTGTTTTATTTGCATAGTGCCTCCAGGTTCAATCTTTTTGGACCATGTGTCAGAACGTCCTTTTTAAGGCAGAATAATATTCTGTGGTATGTACGCACCACACTGTTTACCCGTTCGGTTGTCTCTGGACACTTGAATTGCTTTCGCCTCTCGGTTGCTGTGTGTAATGCTGCTGTGAACATCGGTGTTACAAATATTTGTTTGAGTCCTCACTTTCGATTCTTTTGGGTCTATACCTAGAAGTGGAATTGCTGGATTGGATTCTTTTTCATCAAAGGTAATCGTGTGTGTTAGGTGTGCGTCTCGGTATGATAATGCAGCCATATACACGCCTCCCTGGAGTAATGTTAGCGGACACACGGCAAAGACCCTGCAAAGGATATCGGACTCTTCCTTGCAGCAAAAGTATGTTTTCTACACAGAGAAGCTGCAGAGCAGTTGAAAAAGACAGTGCTAATCACACTTGAACTCTAAAATTAGCCTCTGGCAAAATACTCTTAAGAAAATCCTATCAAGAAAGCCAGTTAGCAGTTTCGTGCTTCTTACTTTGTCGAGACCTGTTGAGGAAGTTGGCGTCCAGTAACCTGGTTTCTGCCCTGCCCTGCCCGTTGCTAACAGTAGTTACCTAGTTTTCTAGGCTCTAATTTTATCGTCAGTAAAATCACAAATGTCCCCGCAATTCAAACGAAGGCATTCCGGTGACCGGGGTCGGGGGGAGGGGAGGAGGGGAAGACCATCGGAATTGGCACAGTGATAACCTGGCACCCCAGGCAAGACTGGGGCGTCTTAGGCAGACCTGAATGGTAGCAAGTTGGACTCATGGTCCTCTCTCGAAGGAAGTTAAATGGAACTCCTTGAAAAACAAAGCCCACCAGTACCTGGTCATTCCCATTTGGCTAAGATAAATCTTTGAGTCAGAGGCAGAACTCCAGGTGCCTTCGAAGGGTGACAGGAAAGCTACCGGTCGGGTTTTAAAGCATGGCAGCCGAGGAGACGGTTTTCCATTAAGTAAGGAATACACACCGAGAAAGAAAGGCCTGAGCCGAGACTACAAAAGCTACTCTTGGTAAAAACAGATGGGCGAGTCCCGTGTAGCGTGTGTGCATTACATCCGGGCTGTATCGACGTGAGGTTTTGTGAAAACCTGTAGATAGAACAACTACTCTAACTTACTTCATACGGTTGTTTCTGACCTATATAGTACACGTCAGGTGTGGCAAAGATGGATCGGTGCCAGGTGACACTTTTACTGAGAAATAAGTCAGCGTAGCTTCCCTGTCTTTGGAGAATTGACCAGTAAAGTTACTTCTAGACCTTACAACCCACATTCTTCTCTTCCATGTTTTCAGAATGTCTGTGCTATTGCTTCTTCAGAAGGCAAGACGGAATAAGGCGAGACTACGGATTTCCTTTTCACATACACTGACAAATTAACAGTATATATTCCCTCTCTTCCATTCCTCCCTCTTCACTCCCTAAAATCGAAGAGGTAGCACGCGAAAGGAATACGTGTTTGGAACGACTACAGAATTCAGGTGATGTGACGAATCGCTCGCATGTGAGAGGTAGAAGGCACAGGCTGTGCGTGCAGAAGCTAACGAGAGCCGCTTTTCTTCTGAAGAACTTCTGAAAATTAAGATCCACTTTCAGGGCTACCAGTTTATGGATCTATATCTCTTAATTTTAAAGAGTTCAGAAACAGCTTGGAAAATGGAAAGGAATTTAGTATGTAATAGAGGTGGCATTTCTAATGGGAAGAGGAAAGATGCGTATAATGTTAAAACGAGAGATTGTCCATTTGGGAGAAAGTGTTTTTTTCACTTTCCGTTTAAGTGGTGTCTTTCACATTAATTCTCGGGCATCCGGTTAGGGAGCCAGTGAACAGAGGTGGCACCGAGGGCCCCACTCAGCAGCACTTGAGGTGAATATCGTTGGCACTCATCCGATTCCCACCATATGTTCCATCTTGGCTAACCCAGTGCCCAGTGGCCAAGGATTTGTCTTATTTTTGAAGACATCTAACACATGTCTGACTTGAATTTATCAGATTTCGGGAAACCCCCACATAACAGCAAGTGCCTTCTCCCAGTGATGAACATTCTGACACCATTTCTTTTTGTTAAGACTCGGCCGTGGTGGTAGGGTGCTCACCTGACAGCTGCCTTCGCTGCGTGACGGACTCGGTTCGCGGGATGGCCCGAGTCCCGCGTGTTGGATGGCAAGCACAGGGTTTAAAAGCCAGCAATTAGCAGAGGCGCGGCGGCCGAGAAACGCGGTGTCGTCTGCATCCCATGGGGAAAGGCTTGCTCTCTGATAGACCGTTTATCAGTCAGGTGCCGAGGTCCAGAAACGGTGCCGCAGGCTGGACAGGAAACAAGTCGGGAGGGGTTATCCCGACCGGCGAGCCGCCCTGTGACAGTGCTTTGCAGTACATTTCCTCTGTCATCTATTGCTCTGATTTGGTAACCTCGAATTCCTGGCGGATGCTTTTGACGTGGAGAAGAGGCTTCTATGGTATGAGCAGCAATAGCAGAAGCAGGGCTGTCATCATCATGTTTATTTCAGGTCGCTGGTATCTGATTCTTAGGGAGAGTATCTGATGGTGGGTGGAGGAGAGTAGAATGTAAGGGGGAGGATCTTTTAGAAATTACATAGAATTCAAGAGAAGCCGAGACGAGTGGCAGCTTGCACATCGGCCAGAGTCCCCCGAAAGGGACAGTCACTTGCCACGAAGCCACTCACTTCCCCTTTGCCGAAGGAGGCGATACAGTTTGATGAGGCTGTCTCCTGACCGAAGGCCGAGTTCACCTGCCCGTGGGCTTTGCTGACTAAATTGCTCTATCACGCTGATGTCTGTGAAGCGACATCATGATGTTTTAAAAGTGTGGATGAAAATCCAGAAGATTATGTTATTAAATAGGGTTGATATTTTTTAAATGCCTTGCTCATTTAAGACCCTTTAACATGTCTTATCTGATAAACTGTTTTCCTCAGTGACAGTCCTATAATTCGGAACTGCTCCCACCCCGCCCCGCCTTCTCTATTTTACATTTCAGTGATTGATTGGATGTTGTTACACTCCTAAACAGATGACAGCATACATTTTATCCTCAGTAGGATGACACCCCTGGGCTGCATTTAGATGCTAAATGAGCAGCTGCCTCAGAACTCAATTCCTGGAATAGCTACATTAAAAAGACAAACGTTGGCCAGCAGTCGCCTGTTTACAGAACGAGTCCTGCTTTCCAGTGGAGTCCACTGTTTCCTGCCTTGATCTAACCTCAGCAGGCGCAGGGCAGGGAGAAGGCTTTTGAGTCTGATGGAGGGCGTGACCTCCTTCCGCCAAGGCTGACGCACTGCAGGGCCCCTCACATGGCAGATGGGGCCACACTCTCTTTTCTCTGGTGCCATCAGTTTGTCGCATGGATAGTAAGGCAGTGCTGCCTGGGACCAGAGATCCTACAGATATTTTAGTGAAAACGGGCCTTTTAGTTTTTAATCTCGGATGCCTTTGAAATATCTTTGAAATCTCGGGACTTAGAAATATTTAGAGTGCTGGTGGGGAGCAAATTTGAATAGCAGACACCTGCTGTGTGTACAGCCACCCCTGCCCTCTGCACCCCAAGTTCTGATGAGCCTGGGCACCGGAGGCCCTTAGAATCGTGCTTCCCCAGAAGACTCCTCACTCACTCACAAGCCCGCTGGGACCCCTGCAACTCTCACCACCCGAATTCCAGAGGTAAGCGTAACTTAGGCTTGGGGTGGGACCGAACCGCATTAATATTCAGTTCTAATTCCAAATATGTGGCAATTCTCTCGAATTCGTTTACATAGTGAACCGAGGAAATAACCGTAATTTTTACAAGCTTGATTGCTCTTTGAAGAAAACAGTCGTTTCCTAACAAAAAGGATGCCGCATCAGAATGCAGACAGACATAAAATTTTTTGATATTTCAGGCACAGAAATCGGGATTTAAATAAAGTCTCCCAGAGTGTAAAAGGCACATAACCTCTAACAACTGTTCACCGTTTGACCATAGGTCACAGAATTCTTTCAGATACTTGTATTCTTCGGCATCGCCATCTTCCTCATTTATTCAAAAAACTTATCGAGCGGCTACTTATTGAGTCAGGTGCTGGAGAACACAAAAAGCTAAAACGCAGTCCTCACAACTTAAGAAACTCAAAGTTGAGAAGACAAATAACAATAGTCACCGGGAGGCGCAGAAGGTAGGGAAGACTCCGTTGGTTGTGTTCTGGCTTGTACTTTGAATCGATCAAATGACATTCTGTTTCATGAACCCGCTGAGAACTTGAACTACCACTTTATTTTTCTAGTCTTCTGAATGAGCTACCATGAGATTTAGAGAGTTCTTATGATATTCTATTTACTTTTAAAATATTTTTTGTTTTTCAATTACAGTTGGCATATAATATTCGTTTCAGGTATACAACATAGTGATTAGACATCTATATACCTTATGAAGTGATCCGCCCGATAAATCTAGTATCCATCTGACACCGTACATAGTTATTACAATATCATGGACTACATTCCCTATGTTATACTTTACGACTCCGTGACTATTTTGTAACTATCAATTTCTACTTCTTACTCCTTTCCCCTTCTACGGCCACTGCCCAACCCCGCTCCCATCTGGCAACCATCCAAATGTTCTCTGTATCTATAAGTTTGCTTTTGCTTTGTTCGTTTATTTTGTTTTTTTAGATTCTATGTATAAGTGAAATCATATGAAATTGGTCTTTCGCTGTCTGATTTATCTACTCAGCACAATACCCTCTAGGTTCATCCGTGTCGTTGTAGATGGCAAGATTTCATTCTTTATTTATGGCTGAGTAATATTCCGTTGCATAAATATACTACCTTTTTATCCATGCATCTGTCGAGGGATACCCAGGATGCCTCCATATCTTGGCTGTCGTAAATAATGCTGCAATGAGCATACGAATGCACATGTCCCTTCGAAGTCGTGTTTTGTGTTTCTTTGGCTAAATACCCAGAAATGGGATTACTGGGTCCTTCTTTGTCTCTTGTTATAGCCTTTGTTTTAAATTCTGTTTTGTCTGGTAAAAGTATTGCTATCCCAACTTTTTTCGTTTGTTCGTTTCCATTTCCATAAAATATCTTTTTCCATCCCTTTATTTTCAGCCTGTGTGTGTCTTTTGATCTAAAGTGAGTCTCTTGTAGGCAGCCTATCTAAGGGTCTTGTTTTCTTATCCACTCCGCCATCCTATGTCTTTTGACCGGAGACTTTAATCAATTTACATTTAAAGTAATTGTTGATAGAAATGTAGTTATTGCCATTTATTATTCATATATTTTTTTTTATCTTTTTCTCTTCTTCTTAAAGAAGTCCCTTTAACAATTCTTGGAATATTAGTTTGGTGGCGATAAACTCCATTAGCTTTTAAGTCATCTGGGAAGCTCTGTATCTGTGCTATGATTCTAAGTGATAGTTGTGCTGAGTAGAGTCATCTTGGTGGTAGGTCTTTGCTCTGCTCTTCATCGCTTTGAATATTTCATGCCAATTTCTTATGCCCTGCGAAGTTTCTTTTGAGAAATAAGCTGACGGTCTTACGGGAGCTCCCTTGCAGTTAACTAATTGCTCTTCTCTTTCTGCTTTTAAGATTCTCTTTTCGTCTTTAACCTTTGGCATTTTAATTTTAATATGTCTTGGTGTGGCTCTTTGGATGCATCTTATTTGGGACTCTCTGCACTTCCTGGGCTTATATGTCTATTTCCTTCAGCAGGTTAGGGAATTTTCGATCATAGTTTTTGATGTTGACAAATTTTGTAATGCAATGATAGAAGAGGTTTTAAAGCGGAGTATACATACTTTTGGGGATTTAAAATGCTATCTGATTTAGTAGAGAACATTACATTAAAGAATGTATTTTATTTAAACTTTTTAGTTTACGATAACTAGATTCACATGTGGTTGTAAGAAAGGAATCTTATTAAAACCTAATCACATCAATTTTGCAATAAGGAGTGGATGTTGCCTAACAGCGTCATGGAGACATTCTGTATTGACCTCTTCAATGAAGTTGGAAGGTACCTGTTAAAAAGGCAATTTTTAAAAGATTCATCTGCATCCTAATAAAGTAAAGCACTCCAAAACTAAATTTATGCATCTGTAATTTTTAATATAGCAATTACTTGGTCCGTAATCGAATATGGATGATCTGGATAATTTTGACCATGTTCCTGTTACTGAAATGACAGCCCTTCATCCTCTCTACCATTTCTCTACAAATCTATTTCTGCTCCAGTGCAATGCAATGAGCATTCGAGTTGTCAAACATCCCCAAATCATGATTAACTTGCTATTTAGATATTTATTTGAATTTAAAGAAAATTCTCTTAAACCATTCATTCAATAAATATCGACTGCACTTACTATGTGCCAGGTACTGCTCTGGCACTTGTGGTACATCCT
>NW_011889060.1:391232-404864 GCF_000151845.1 Pteropus vampyrus | reverse complement strand
ACCTAGCACAGTATCCACCACATAGTAGGTGCTTATATAGTTGTCCCTTGAACATGGATTTAAACTGTGTGGGTCCATTTACATATGTGGATTTTTTTCAGTAAATATACATTTGGCCCTCTATGTCCCCAGGCTTTGCAACCATGGATTCAACCAACTGCAGAGGGAAAACAGTAGTTTCCATCCAGGGCTGGGAACCTGTGAATGCAGACAGAAGCGCCGACTGTATGCATTGTTCTATGCCATTTTATATAAGGGACTTGAGCATCGTGAATTTTGGTATCTATGAGGGTCCTGGAACCAATTCCCTGTGGATTTTGGGGAACAACTATAGTTAAGTTTTGGGGGAGTCAAAAGTTATACATGGATTTTCAACTGCGCAGCGTGGGAGAGTGTCGGGATCCCTAAATATCCCCCACCCTTGTTCAAGGTCAACTATATTTGTTCAACAAGTGACAATTTCTCTGAGACATCTATTTCACTAACTTGTTAGGGATTTCATATTGTAGGGGTGGAAAAATTTTCCTTTCTTCTCTTCTAGAGTCTTTGGCTTGTCTAATAATTAGTTGACATAAGACAGATTAATAGGAGAAAAAACAAATTTAACTTCTTATGTACAGGAGTCTTAAGAAAATATGAGACCCAAAGGCAGTCAGGCAATTAGGGCTTAGATGCCATCCTGAGCTAAGGAATAGGATAGGGGCCTGTGCCTCAAAGGGGTAAGAGGGTCATTGACAGGAATAAGAGCAGATGTTTGGCAATCAGATGTTTGCCCTGCCAGGTAAAACTACTTCTCTCTGGGAATAGGTCTCTTCCTGGTGTAGGCCTCCTATCCACATTCTTTGAGGACGTTGAAGTAGAGGTCAAAGTTTTTCCTAAGTCTGCTAGGTCTGATTGTCTTCAGCTCAAAATAATCCAAATGCCAAAGTGGCACGTTTTGGAGTGGCATATTTTGCTCCCCTTCAGTCTGTTCCCCATCGCTGGAGTATTTGCACTTTAAAAGCTTGCCAGAGGAAGTGGACAACCTCTGTCCAAAGGTGAGAACTGCTAATGGCCAAGCTTCAGGAGTCCTGGCGAGATTGAACTCCAAGTGGGGAATTTCCCCAGAACCTCTTCAAACGACATCACTGGGCAGTCATTTACTTTGCTTGTCATTAAGTCAGATGGGAGTTTGACGTATTAAAAGCTACATTTGGTACACAGCCTTAGAATATAATATCCCAAATTATTTCTATTTCTCGAATCCTGTGCAAAAATGATTGAGGGTGTTGATTTTAAAGCAATTCCTGTCAATTTGTAGACCACGTGTTCACAGTTTGCATTGTTAGGTAGGTCTTGAACCCTAGATCCTCAAACTTCAAAATTCAGGCTCTTTCTCAATATCTTGTACAGGCCGCACGGCCTGTCACAGTGACTGGGTGAGGGGGGTTGTCTTCTAAAATGACAACCTGCCTGCGGCAGCAGCCTGTCATCCCCGCTGGGCCCAGCGGCCAGCGGTGATGCTACCAAAACATCCCTGTATTTAACCCACGTCTCCCATCTTCGGAGGCACTGCTATTTTAAGGCGCATAACGTTGACAGTGCGCTGTAAACACATATATTGGAAGAAGGTACAGTTGGAAAATACACCTGTGCGTTGAATTATTGCGACAGTGGCTTCGTAAACATGTTTCTTGAAAGAAGCCTACAATAACCTTTTCCGAGTAACTCTTCTTCCTTCTCCCGACCCCGTCCCATAGTTCTCCGACCCCCGTCCTCGGGACCTACGCAGGGAAACAGCAGCACAGTTTCCCCGGGCTCTGACGCAGATGGTTTCGCAGGGCCCTGGGGTGGGGGGAGGGGGCAGCCACCTGCCCCACCCTCCTCCCTTCCCCATTGGTTAGAACAGCCCTCCTACGACGGCCCTCCTCCCTTTCCCATTGGCTAGAACAACCCTCCCCGAACGACCCTTCTCCCTTTCCCATTGGCTAGAATAGCCCTCCTCCCTTCCCCATTGGCTTGGCCGCTTATGCATCACGCCTGCGCCGCTGGAGCCGCTCGACCAGCGAGGGGCGGGACGCGGGGCGCGGGCGGGGCCAGCGCGCACGCGCAGGCGGGAGGGTCTGGTCGGACGGGGGGAGGGGTGGTGTTCCCGGTTTCCTGGGTTACCTGAGGGGGCGGGGGCGGGATCGCCTGGCAGCGGCGGCGGCGGCGGCGGCGGCGGGCGCGAAGAGGGTGACGGCTCGGGATTCGCCCCATGCGGGGGAGCGCGCGGCGGCGGCAGCCAGACAGCAGGTAAAGGGGCGCGGGGCGCCGACGGGGCCGGAGGAGGGCTTGGTCCCGCATCCCGTCCGTGGCCTGCAGGGAAGGCGGTTGAGGTGGTGGTCGTCAGCCCAGGCTGGGGTCGCGGCCCGACGCCCGGCCTGGGGCTTCCTCTCGGGTCCGGTGCTCCGGGTCGCCTCCCTGCGGCCTGCGGCAGCCCAGAGCTGCCCGCTAGCGGGACCTTGGCGGCGGCGGCTACGCGGCCACCAACACTAACTTTATTTACCCGCGCGGGGTCGGAGGTCGAGCGGGCTGCTGTGTGGCTCGTGTTGACCATCTCGCGCTGCGGCGCCCGCGACCCTCGCCGGTCCCGGACGGGCTGGTTGACGGCAGGAGTTGACACTGGCCGCGGCACCACCCTGCGGCTCGCTCCTGGCGCTCTGGCCCCGCGGCCGCTCGCCCACCTGTCATCTCCCCGGGGCGCCCTGGTCCGCGCCCCCCTGTGACACCCTTTGCCCGGGCGGGAGACTATCCAGAGGATCCTCTGAGACGTCTGCCGTCTGTCCCGGGCATCACTGGAGCCTTGGCTGGGATGCCCCTTCGCCTCCGGTGGGATTAAACTGTGTGGGAAATAACCCAAGAAGCCCCCGGCAGTACCAAGTGGAGGCCAGCGGGTTGTTTGGGGGTGAAGGGGCCAAGCTCAGAGGCTTTAAGAAATGCTTCCCAGCCCGGATTCTCACCGGGTTATAGCAAAACAAAACATCCTCTATATGCTCGCTCAGCAGACCATACGCACCCGCTGACAGCACTTGCTCGTTGGCGAGGCTTGTTTTAAGCAGATAGAACATTTTAAGGGATTTGAATACGTTGATGTTGAATTCGGACCAATGTTTCCTTGAATATTGACTTTAACTCGCATTTTCCGAGGGTGTGTGTGTAACAGATTGATAGGACAAACTCAATTGGGCTTTTCTTCCTGTTGATTCTTGGCTATTCTGCTGTTGCTCTAAACTTCCACACCCAGAAACCTTACGCTAGTAAAGGTGATGACTCTGAGCGTTCATTCGATCGATGTAGTTAATAGGGGTATCTGTTTTAAAGAGCTTCCCAAGTAGTTCGCAACTTTTTTGCTGATAGTTCTTTGTTGTCATCCATATTGTTACTGCAAAGATCGGAGAATTTGAACAAAAGGGAGTATAAGGAAAAAACGAGTTACTATGTAACTTAGTTCACGTAAAAGCAATTTATAAGCTACAAAATTATATCTAAGTTTAGTACATATTTATTGAGCACCTACTGCGTGCCAGACAGTTTTCTAAACAGATAAATATCCCCTCCTTCATGGAGCTTACATTCTACTGGGGGATCTCAGATAATAAACAAAATGTATGCTCTGTCAAATGGTGTTGGGGACTGCAGAGAAAAAGCAGAGAGGGACGATAAGGAACAGGAGACAGTCGCAGTTTTAGCTAGAGATAGCCAAGGAAGACTTCCTGGAAAAAGACGACATTTAAGCCCAAGATGGGAAGGAAATGAGAGGGTCATCCACGCACCTTCTGCGGGAAGCGTGTTCCACAGAGGGAAAGGCCCTTGCAGAACCTTCGAGGCAGGAGGGTATGGGCATGTTGGAGGAAAGCTGAGAGGCCGGCTTAGCTGTGAGCAAAGAGCCGTGGAAATGAAGTAAGAGACAAGTGGGAATCGCAAGTCAGATTGTGTAAGGCCTGTAGGCCTTTGTAAGGACTCGGGCTTCCACTCTGAGTGAGACTCGGCCCTTTGAAGAGAGAAGGAATAGAATCAGATTTGCCTTTTAAAGGGGTCACTCTGAATGGCTGGAGGGAGAACAGACGTTTGAGGGCAGGGGTTGGGCAGCAGCAGAAGCAGAGACATCAGTTTGGGGACTCTTGCCATAGTCCAGTCCAGAGATGATGCAGCTTGGACCAGAGTGCAGTTGGTGGAGTGGCTGATTTCTAGACAAATCGAGGGTAGTAGAGTTAACAGGAGACTTAAAAGACACCAGAATTTTAATCCTGAGCAAGTAGAAAAATGAAGTAGACATGTACTATGATGAGGTTTATGAGAGGGGCGGTTTGGTAGGGAGAAGTTTGAGAGTTGGTTAGAAGACCAAATTAGAGGTCTTGGTAGTAGACTCTAGTGACTTTGTTTTGAAGACACTTTTTATATTATCTTGACTGTAACAGGGATTTAATATTTTCACCCATGAACTTCCAACTTGTATCTTGCTCGTTTTATTTTTAGCTCTTTTGAAACAACCTAGTCATCCTTTGCACCAAAAGTAGTTTTGTTTTTATTTGCTTGCCCTCTGTGCACGTTTGTCAGTTTCACTCATAGAGAAAAACATGTAATCCAGAATTTCCAAGTACTTTTTTATTTTGCTGCTGTATTTCATTTGATCATCTTCATTAGATACATCTTTTTCTGAATTATGCGTAGATGCCTGGCTTAAAAGTTCAAGAATTTTTTTTAAGGTTCAGAAATCTTGTTATCGAGTGTGGCTTCACTTGGACATTTGTGAAATTGCAATGGAAATGACCTGTATTTTAATACTTTACTAATAAGTCAGTAATATACAGGGATTACCATAATTCTTCTGTTTCATTAAAGATAGCTTTAAATAAATGGGCCATCATATGTTAAATGGAGATCTTTTATGCAGTATTTGGAGCAATAGAATTTGACCTGTAAAACGTGTATCAAAAATATATCAGACTTTTAGAATTTAAGGTCTGCCCCTTACATTAAGAATCCAGGTAATAAGCCAATATTTTTAAATGGATTTTCAACCTAAATATATTCTGAAAGTATATGAAAATATGGCATACGAATAGCTAATTATAAACTGATCTTGGAGTCTCTGGGGACACCATATTCTCTTTGATTCTTCTTTCTTTTGCTGTTGCTTCTTGCCAGAGCTTGTCCTGTGTCTCTTAATTCTCCCGACCCATTTACAGTAATCGAGAGATCTGACACATTTGGAAATTTTGAATGCTTTCCAGGTCTAACTGTTGGGAAGAAAAACAAACCAAAATCTTACCTAATAATATGAAAGAGTGATGCTTAAGTGTGATCATCTTAATTAAACAAGAATCAAACCGTTTTCCAAAAGGCTAATCGTTGTTTCATTCAAATAGAATGCTTTGAAACTGAAGCTCAAAATGGATCAGGAAACAAGAGAGTTTCTAGCCACTTTCAATGAGTGGAAGAAATACATGAATTATAATTCGTACACATACTTCGAAATGTTTATACAATTGCTGCCACTCGTCTTTAAAAAGTAGAGTAGAAGATTTTTGCCATCAACCAGAAGAATTGAATACTTTAAATTTAAAAGCGAGGTGAGGGGACATGAAGCCCACAAACTATATGTTGAACATCTTGACACTGACTGATTCCTAGAAAAATTATAGACCAGATGGCCAAACAGATGCTTTGCGATTGGAAAAGAATATACTGGTTATTGAGACCCAGAATTGGCTTTTAAAGAACAAGACATTATCAGGTTAACCTCATACTCATTTTGCCAATGATATAATAATGTTAGATAATCTTTGTCAGCATCTGACGTCTTAGCATCCATTCCCATTTAGTATTTCATTTAACCTTCACGGCATCCCTGTGAAGTTGGAGCCCTGGGAAGGCACACGGAGCCAGATCTGGGAGATTTTAGAAAGGATTTGCTTAGGTGTGAGCTACAGGAGAGGGAAGAGGGGCTTTAAGTTTTCTCGATTGTATGCCTGGGTGAATGGTGACCCTGGTCATTGATCTTAATTTTAAAAATACACGCGGAGGAGTAGATCTGGGGATGGGAAATTCATCAGCTCACATCAGTTTGGTGGAAATAGCTGTTCTGTGTTCTTTGTTAGAAATGAGTCAGATATAATCAAATTCAGAATAGCCTGGCCAATGATAAAAGGGGATTATCCTGCCGTAACTTGTAGGACAGCTGCTTATATCCATCAGGTAGCTCTTACATTGCTTTTAAATATTTGTTTGTCTAAACTTTATTAGACCTTTAATGCATCATGACTTAGATCAAAGATTAAAATCCTTTGCCATTCTCTGGATTTCCTCTTACTCATGCTTCTAAAGGCAGTAATGCTGATAACTAGTCTTGAAGTTTTTTCTCTGTTAGCCTACTTAAATATTTGGGAGAATATTTCTGAAGTCATACGTTCCATACTACTAAAATATATTTATTTTATCTACACCTTATTTTTAAAAAATACAATCCCAGTAAGGTAGTTTTGATAAAACCTGATTATGCACAATTTAAGGAAACATTTAGAATGTGTCATTTTAATCCTAAGTTAATCTTGACGCTTACCATTACTATATTAGTATTTTCTGAATGTCATGCTTTCATAAAAATTCACAGCTTAGAAGATATTTAGAGATCATCTAGTTTCTGTTTTTCAAATATGTGTAAGAAGAATGACGATCGGAAAGATTTAATAAGCACGTCGCCTGAGATGCTTTGGCATCTCTTTGGAGAGTTTGAGGCAAAACAGAAAACCAAAGTCTCGTGACCTTTAGTATTCTTTCTGCTGTACCACCAACCTCTTGAATATTTTTAATGCATTTTAAGAAAGTGATCTCATAGCCAAAAGGTGGCTTAGACCCATAGAAAGTAGTAGTGCTTGATTTCTAGTATGCGACTCGTTTATAACTTGAACTTTTTCTTTACGTGTGTCTACATTTAGGCCACATACAATGATAGATAAGTGGTAGAAACTAAGTTGTGATGAGACCCAATGTGGTAGAAAAAAATATTAAGCGTAGGTTGAATTTGAAATGTATTTGCTCGGAAAGCGTTTATAATATGTATTCCTTTCTTTTTCCTGTTCTCTATCACTCCCAGTTTCTAGGCCCTTTAATCCTACTGTCTGTCCATCTTCATGGATGGCTAGAGAGCAATATTAAGCAAATGGACCTCGATTCGATCTCACTGTTATCTTTTTTGATGTGTAATGTTTTTTAACAGTAAACGCATTTGTCTGTTCTCGATCGCCTCAACTAATTTTTTTCTGAAGGGAAGCTGATTTTCACTGTGTCTGTGAGAATCACGAAGGAATAAGAGAAGCTCTTGCTGTCCACACTTGCAAGGTGTCTTTCAACCTTGTAAATATCTGTGTTCAGTTTCTGAAACTTATTTTGCAGAATCTTTTACCTCGTATAAAACATATATTAAAAACTATTGAACGTTATGGTGTTGCTACATAAATTATTTTTATTATTTTCATTTCTCCTTTAGGATAAGGATCCAAGCTGTGTTTTTAGTGCTTTTTTTTTAAGGGAGTATGGAAAACCATCATGCCTACAATTGTCAAAGAACTTTAAAACTGTATACTCTGAATTATAATCTTTAACTTGGGAAGAATAGACATCCAAAATTTTATTGCTGAAGTTTTTTGTTTTTGTTCTAAAAATATTTTGGTAAGGTTTTTAGGTGTTTCTATAGTGCTCACTGTGGAACAGAGAGAGACTTTTGTAAATGTGCCTGTTTATTTCTCAGAGCTTTAGCTGCGGGAAGATTTCCTAAAGGAATTTGAGTATTAAAATGTTTTCTATCAAAGTTAGTATTAAATGAATTTATGTTTGTTTATTGAGTTCGTACCGTTTGTGGTACTGTTAGGCACGATGATTTTTTTAAGGAATAAGACCTGATTTCCCTTCTTAAGGAAAACATAATCTAGCTCGGAAAGAAACAGTCCTGTCGTATGATGTGATGAGTCCCAAAATCGAGGCATGTAGAAATATTTAATTGACAGTTAATGGGAATTTCTGTAGTAGCAGCAACATGATTTTAAAAAGTAGTTAAATAGAATCGAGAAAGCATATATCCTTCGGAGGGATGCCAGGACAGTGTGTCATGGGATGTGTTCCTTGAGAGATTCGAAAGGGTAGATGGTGGAGGGAATTGTATAACGTGATAATAAGGAGTTGGGCTCTTATTCCCTAGGAAGTGGAGTGTCATTTATGATTTTAAGCAACGTGAGTGACATTTTTAGCAGTTGTAGAATTTGGATTATATGGAAAATAGGCCAGGCAGAGTGACCAATTAAGAGGCTGTTGGTGCCTCCAGTGAGAGAGGAGAGGAGGGCCTGGGCAGTGGACGCTTCGGCATAAGGTTCCAGCAGAAGGACCAGATTCAAGGTGATGATCGTAATGGCTAATAATTATCGATATTGTCACGATCTGCCAGGCACTGTGCTGCGCATATTATATGAGTTGTCTCATTTAATTTTAATATTCACAGCAGCTTTAGGTGCTCTTAGGAACTCAGTTTTATAGAGCTCGTCTGGTTTTTCTCCTGAGTGACTGGCTAGAGGCCATTAAGTAAAGTAGGAATGAGAAAGGAAGAGCTGGTTCGTTGGAAGGAGGAGACAGTGTTTGCTTTGGAGAAAGACATTTTTATAGAGAGATTGCCTGGGCTTGGATCCTGCCGCTGACACTTAGTAGCTCTGTTACCTTGGTCGGTTGCCCACCCTCACTGTGCTTCAGTTTCCAGCATGTGACAAATAGGGATTTGGTTGTGCTCACGAGACTGTTAGGAGGATTAAACCAGCTCCTTTACTAGGGGGCCCGCAGTGAGCCTGGCGTGCAGTGGTCAGTCACGGTCGGTGTTGGCTGCATCACCGTCGTCATCGTTACCCATGTTCTCTAAAAGTCCAGAGGTCTCTTTGGAGCTGGATGAGCTACTGGATGTGAAACTCAGCACTTTCCTTCTGGCAGAGACGTAAAGCCAGGGAAGGCGACGTACCTGCATGGGACTTCAGTTCCTTTTAGTGCAGCCTCGCTTGGAACCACAAGGTCTCAGAATTTCCATTCTCTTAAGGTGCTCAGGATCAAATGCAGGTGAAGCAGCATGAGACAGTGAGGCAGGGTCCCTGCCTGATCACGGTGACACTGTGCCAGACCTCATCACTAACGGGCTCTGACAAACGGCGTTCTGAAAGGCGCCGTTTGGCATTGAGAAGCTTCTCAGAAATTTCATGCAATATTAGAAAGAACGTCGGACAGGAATCCGAGGATCCAGCCGGAAGTCCTGCCTGACTTTTGGGAAATCACTTAGCCTTAGGGTTTGTATCTATAAAATTTTGAGGAAGGTACTAAGATCGTTTAGTTCTCTGAGTGTTGATTCTAGGGTAGATTCTCATTCTCAAATAACTCATCAAATGCAAACTCCCTGGCAGTTTTCCTGCACAGTCAACAGGTTACTTATGCCAACATCAGTTGAAAAACTTTGAGTATGGCGGTTCCTTCTTATAAGTAGTTGTGCTCCAAAGGTTCATTTGTAAGATGGTTGTTCAGCACGTCTCCGATCTGCCCTTCCCGACCGACAGTATTCTAGCTGTCATGGGGTGTTTATAGTCACAGGGCTCCCCTCCTCCGTGTGAACCGTAATGGGCCCGCCTGTGGCACCGTGCGACAGCCCCGGGAAGTTGTTTCCAGAATAGCAGGCGAGCGGGGGACCGGGGGAATTGGGGCAAAGCCTGCGGCTGGCAGTTCCGGTTGGGACTCTGAATATGACTTTTAGAAAACTATCATTTTCCCACAGCGGGGGAGGCGGGGGTATCTGTTACTCAGAATCTCCATAGTTCAAAGCCTCGAGGACCTTTCCGTCACGATACCACATTAGTCTCGAAGGAGCTGGGAACCGCCATCCAAACTTCATAAGGTTGTGTGACATCCTTACCATCTGAGGTTTTTTAGTGCGGAACTCGAAAAATCAAGTTGAGTAATTGTCAGGAAGGGCCTGAGCTCTAAAGAAATGCTACAATCTAAACAACTGTTAGAATTCTTTTGAAGTTAATTGGTTCAATGACAGTTGAACATCTACCCAAATATGGTGAATTATCAATAATAATCCGATTGTGATTTGTCTCGTGCATGTTTTCAGTTTGTGGAACCATTAACATTATTGCTAAAGCGGTTTTATGGATTCTCGGATTCAGTTTTTCAATTTAGAACTTTGTTAAGGTGTCATAACCTCATCCCTATTTTAAACTTCAAGAATTTTCTAAAAATAAAGCCCACTGAAATATATTTTAATTTTTCATATTCAGTGACTATCAAATTTTACTTCAGTTTTCTCAAGAGAATATTTATTATCCACTACAACACACATCGTAAAAATGCTTATATTAATAAAAAAATCCATGGAATGTAAATAATATTCTCATCAACTTTTTGTTAAGTCCGTAATTGGGAGTCATTCTGATGGTTATTGCTTAACATGTAGTATGACCAGAAGCTTACAAGATAAAGCTTAGATTAACAGATATTTGCTTGCTTAAATAGTGTCTAATTTAATAAGCTGATGTGCCTTAACTATCTTATTTCTTAAAGAGAATTCTGTTAATCTGATCAAGGTCAGTTTAGAGTCTCTCCCCCCCACCCCCGCACAAGTTTTCTGCATTTCATACATAAAGCTCTGTGTCGTAATTACAAAAGTTTGTAGAAAGAGATTTTAAAATCTTATTTCCAGATGTACAGATTGTAGTCTGGTGGACTTGAGTAAAGGTTCTAGATAACATTTAGAGATAGTATTTAGTGCTAAGGAAACTTCTTTGCTCATTGTCTAATTTTTAATTGACCTAACAGAAGAAGAAAGGCTGTGTCTTCTAAATTTGGTTATTTTAGTTACAGCTAAAATATCACAAAACTCCCAGACAGCAGTCATGGCAGCTAACCTTGGGACCTTGGACCCCTGAGCATCAGTTTTGTCACCTGTAGAATGTGGGGTTGGAGAATACGATGTCTGAAGTGTCTGCCACTGTGCAAATGTGTGATTCTAACTAATTTATCTACGTTCCTTTATTCACGTCATTTATGAAGCGGTACATATAATGTAATTGTTTTTTTCTCCTAAAATTTTTTGATTTTTAGTGATGTGTTACAAAGAATACATGAGATCTTTTGGACAGCCACTAGAATCAGTATGTATCGGACTCTGGGGAGAAGGGATTTTGCATAGTTAAGAATCCAGATCAGCCAACCCTTATTTTCAAGAAGGTCGTTTCAGACCGTGGCGGATTCTGATTCCCTAGGACTCATTGAGTACTTATAATTCTGTACATTGTTTAATCCTCACAATAAATCTGTGATTTATAGCCGTCTTCTTCTCCTTTTTGGTACATAATACGTTTCTGAAAAATATTCTTTCCCATGGCAATTTCTCTGATACTATCGTAATTAAGAAATGTAGCAAGTACATGGATTTGGTGAAAGAATAGGAATCGAGTCCTTCAGATGTTACTATTTGATGAGAAAAAACAAGTCAGTTTTCTAATTGAGCTGTAACCTTTCATTATTACAGCCTTTTTCCTTGTCTTTTTCCTTTTACTCCTTTTCTTTAGCAGTCACAGGGCAGGGAAAGGACAAAAAAATACAGATCCTCACTGCTTTTATTTCCAGCACTTCCGTGGAGACCACATCAGCACAAAGCAGAGTAGGACCATTCCCAGTTGTTCTGCGGAGAGGCTGCAGTGACTTCTCTTTTCCTGCAGATGGCACTGTCCGCTGCGCCCTGTTCCGCTGGTGCCGAGCATTTCAAATACAACTATAGCATTTACCAGGAATGTTTATTGATGTTACATAATCCCCGAAGATCCACATGGCAACTCTATTGAATAGACGTTTTGTGGAAAAGGAAGCCAGACTTCACACAGCTCCGTATGGCCGGCTAGTGACTGCTGCCTTTGCCTTCACTGCTGTCACAATGTTATTCGACTGTTCAGGACAGATTTCAGAAACTAGCAAAAATAGAATGAGTGAGCAGATTAGTAAATATTCACTGAAATATTTATTGAGTGAGTAATATTGGTTGAATTAATGAATGCGTTAATGAGTTGGAGGAAAGAAACTAGCGCATGGACTCTCTCTTTCCTGTCACTGTGGCTGCTGGGCTATTTGATAGTTCTTGAGGAGGGAGCTTGGTGCCTAGGGGACACTTCTCGTCTTGTTGCTGAGTGAGATTTTATTTTCAGTGGTAAATGTAATGTCATTGGTAGCACTAATTGAAACACAGAGAGACAAGACATTTAAAAAAAGCCTAACAGTGAAGGAAGTGTACGAATGACTTGAGGTGGGGACAGGGGTCATAGTTCTGGATGTCACGAGGGTGAATGTGCGAAAAGCCACAAGGTTGAGGGCAACAGCTTAACTGTGTGATCTGCTGAAAAACAGGTTGTGGAATTAATCACAGAACCAGAACAGAGCTAAGATACAAAGTCAGCCGTGTGTGGGAGTCTCACTCAACGAAAGCAGACCCACTGTTGACTTACCTTATTGACCATTTTATTTCAGAAGGCAAAGGAAACGGTCGGGGGAGCTATGAGCCTCATGCGCCCCACTGTGAGGGCTTAATCAGACAGGCGAACGTAGCAGGAATCCTGAGAGAAAAGCCAGCCGCTCATTCAGCACGTTCAGCAAAAGATCGAATGCCTTCTGGGTGCTGTCGGCTTAGCAGTAAACGCCACAGACGCAATCCTGGTCGTCAAGGAGCTTTCGTGTTTAGAGGTGACAAAGAAACTAGCGTCATGGTTGCTGAACTGCTGTGACCTTAACTTCCACTTCACGTCAGACTCCTGCTGCAGCGTCCTCAGCATCTGGAACGGCTCGTTTCAGAAATCTCAAACTTCCAATAGCCTTCCTTCCCGCATTTTCTATCCTTCGGTTTCATAGTAATCGATCACCTGCATTTCTCCTTGCGTATGAGCATCTGCCTGGCTTCTTCCTCTTCCCTTCCTGGTCTGTGCCCTGTTTTTGACCACGTGGCTTTGTTCTCCCACTTGTGCCCTCGATGCGCTTCTGCTCCTGGGCCTCCACCCACCAAAACTCCGATTTCTAGATCAGGGATGCGATCTGCGTTCTCTACTATTAGATCTACCGGAGAATCTCAAATAGCTGAGACATCGACATCACCAGAATTCATGGTTTTCAGGCTCTGCTCAGCTCTCAAGCTACCAGTAAAGTCTTTTATTTTTCCTTGGGCACTGCTCTCTCCAGCCTTGTTCTCCTGCGTCTCATTTTGTGTTTCGATACTGAAGTTATTGTCATTCTCTCAGGGACTTGACTGGAGCGGCAATTTCAGTTTGTGTATCTGCCTTTCCTCCTCCTCTGCCTTTGGCTGTTCCACGTTTCCTCAGAGCTGTCTTCTTCGTGAAGCGGCCCTGCCCACTCAAATCGAGCTCAGTGCCCCCGATCAGTATATCACACCTTGTGTGCTGGTTCGCCTTCGCCACCATAATGTGATCTTCTTGGGGACAGAGACCAGGGTTACCCTTGCATTTGGGGTTCTTAGCGTCTGGCATGAAGTAGGTGTTTAGTAAATGATAGCTAAGTAAAAAAATAATAAACAGGAAGAGGAAT
>NW_011889060.1:386289-388122 GCF_000151845.1 Pteropus vampyrus | reverse complement strand
GTACGTTATAGGGGGATAAAAATTAGGATGTCGCTGTGCGTAGAGACCGGCAGCAGAGTAAAGGGGACACAGCTGACCGGGCTGGCAGAGGGAAGGACGAGCCAGGATACAGGGAGACTCCGTGGGGATCCACGTGGGGCTTTGCTGAAAAAGCCATGCTAGCGTGAGAGCATTAGAGAAGTCCCTCCTCTCAGCCTAGAAATGTCCCCTGATGAGAGAACGGATGCAGTCATCTGTCAGCTTTCACTCCTAATGGTCACGCCGTTAGCTAGAGTCATCTTAGCCTGGCACAGCAGATGGCGACAGGGTGCTGGTCGTCGGGGCAGTTAATGCAGTGCCACCTCTAACCTCACGATTTGACTCATTTCCCCTTCGATGATTGTAGAGGTAAAATACATGTGCGTGGTTTTGATTAGCCCAGGAGGCAGCAGGAGCAGATATGGAAGGCACTGGGACCCCACCCCAGCTTTTCCCTCTGGTTGAGCAGTTGATGTGCGGGCCGCAGGTGCTTGGCCAGCAGAGTGGGCCAAGAGTGACCTGAGCTCCAGCCCGTGCTTCGATAGCTGTGCGCCTGCCGTGGGGCGGCATCCGTCTGGGAAGAGGCGTTTTCTTAATTCACACAAAGTCCTAACAGCAGCTCCGTCCCATTGCCAGCCTGCTTTACCCTCCAGCGCCTAGAGTAGTGTGTGGTCCAAGAACTGTTCGCAAGCTGAAAGGAATTCGGGACAGTTCTCTAGATTTGAGTATTTTGAAGCAATTAAAGATCGTTCAGATGAAAAAAAAACAAACAAAAAAATTTATGATTCAAAATAAACCTTCACGTCTGCCTTATAACTAAAATAAAGAAATCTTTTTCTTGCCTCGGCCTGGACAAAACTGTGGCGAAGAGGAAAGCAGGTAACGAGAGGGAAGCATTTTGTTGCTGTCCTAGTGCGAATTTCTCCTTTAGCTTTCTAGAAACAGCCTTCATTGTGTCATTCACGAAAGATTAGTTCATTTAAAAAATTCAGCGCGGATATGAAATTTGGTGGTCGTTTATTCATTGGTGTTAGTGTATTCTGAGTTCTCATATCTCCTCCAATACCTTTCACTCGTACAGGAAGGAGTAACTTGCTGTCCGGAACGCGTAGACGATATTCCGCGGCCTCCTGGTGAGAGGCTGAGACGGGTCTGCTCTCCGTCCTTCAGAGTTAACCGGCGATGCTCCTGGGCTGTAAGTTAGGCATGGGGCGGAGGGGTAGGGAGCTAGGAGCGGGTTGCCTCGTTTAGATCAAGTATGTTCCAAGCTTCGCTCTCTCAAGACCCCGTGTCTGAAGCTCCAGGCATTTTCAATGTGCTCTTGAGATTCCGGAATTCACTGGCTCTTTCAGACATCGAATACGGAGACTGGCCACTGGTTTTTGTCAGAACTTTGTTAAATTATTTGTTTCACTATTGCCATTGATATGTCTTCTTCTTTTTTTTTTTTTTTTGTAGGTGAAGCTTTATGCTAAGAATATTTGTTTATCTAGTTCATGAGCTCAAATTGCAAAGACTCTAAATGTTCCAGAAGTGTTGAAAGATTGGTGAGTATTTAATGTAATAAATATTAGCAGTCGAAATACTCGATTCGGTCTAAGGCTTTGAAACTATGTAGTTATGCGACATTAACGAAACCCTAAAGTGAAAACAACTAAACTTCCCATGCCTAGAGATGGATGGTAAATCCTGGTTATGCACACAATGGCCTGTCGCAGAGTGGTTTAAAGGAGTGAACATAATGTTGAGAGAGAAAAGCAAAGTTATAAGAGGAGACATAGCATACTATTTATATAACTTTTTAAAATACTTGAA
>NW_011889060.1:384152-386239 GCF_000151845.1 Pteropus vampyrus | reverse complement strand
GTGAAGCGGCCCTGCCCACTCAAATCGAGCTCAGTGCCCCCGATCAGTATATCACACCTTGTGTGCTGGTTCGCCTTCGCCACCATAATGTGATCTTCTTGGGGACAGAGACCAGGGTTACCCTTGCATTTGGGGTTCTTAGCGTCTGGCATGAAGTAGGTGTTTAGTAAATGATAGCTAAGTAAAAAAATAATAAACAGGAAGAGGAATGTGGAGCAAAGCTGGAATTCAGAGAGTTGGAAATACAGAGTTCCTAAATTTCAAAGAGAAGATAGGCAAGATGCCATGGGCACAGTCTCCCGGAGGGACACCGGGTGTCAGGTAGCCAAGGACAGTCTTTACTGAGCAATCGGAGGTAATGTGAAGGGAAGGCGGAGGTAAAGCGGCCACATGAATCAGATTTCAAAATAACGTGCAAAAGAGGAAAAGAAGGATATGAAACAAATGTATATGTATATAGTTACGTATATTACGTGTGCGTTATACATGTGACATGTAAAAAGGAAATGACCCTAGGCGGATGATGAACTGAGGTTTTAAAAAAGGTTAAGGCTGACCTTTCACATGGTATATGTAGAAAGTGAAAACAATAAGCAAATTAATAGATTCTTCTTATTAACAAACTGAACCTATAATCAGGTATAGGGATTAAACGAGGCTCCCAGCTCCTTCGGTGTGTGCCTTCTCTGACGCGGAGGGTGATCTCTACACAGACAGTAAGGGTGGACGTAAGATGAAGAATGGGGGACATTTTCAGTCCGAGACTGAGGAGGAGGATGTGCCAGAACCTCTGGCTGCTTTATACGAGATCACGTCTCAGGCTCAGATTCTGAGAAAATGGGTCAACGCCGTTGTTGAACTGGTAATCTTTGAGTAATTATGGTGAATTTGACAACTTTTAGAGGACTGTCAAGGAATAAAGTTCCAAAATCATAAAAAAGGATTCCGTAGCTTCTAGTCACCTCCACAGAAGAGCATCAGCTCGTTTTAAAGGTTCACGGGCGTTGGCAGGAGGGAGCCGGAGCAGTGCGCATCGCGGCTCTGCTCTAAGAAAGGTCACCCCAGGTCAGCCTGGCTTGGCTTCCGACAAGACACCCCGAGTCCGAGTCAGGAGAACGCGGCCGTGGCCGCAGGTGCATGCCCAAGGCCTTCGCCGTCACCTGTCCTGTCGTCCCCTTTGGCACACGATACCAAACTGGGGGAGGCAGTTAGTGACGGACAGCGCTCGGTCTGCGGGGAGCCTCTGTGGGCTGCCGATTCTGGCCCCGGCCACTCAGCCTGACGCCTCCCGCTGCTCCCTCGGGGCGGGTGACCTTGCCGCTTCTCTCACGGAGGAACTAGAAGTGGCTGTGTCTCGCTCCCGCTGCCAGATGCGCCCATCTTCCTGCACCTGTTCTTATTCCTGTAGATGAGCCGTCACGGTCCCTTCCACGTGTGCCTTGACCCTCTCTGCTTCGCCCGCTCGTTCTGGAATGATCTCTCACTCTAGTGTTTCATCTGTTTTCCTTTCTCTGCTGGACAAACGTGCTGGGCAGACGTGTTGTCACGTTTCAGCTTACAAACATACCATAATTCATTTTTACAAATAAAAACCTCCATGTCCCCATGTCCCCTTCAAGCTGCCACCATTTCCTCGCCACCCTTTGGGATGGAGCTTCTTAAAAGTTCTGTCTAAATGCCATGCCTCTGCCACCCGCTTTGTCACCCTGCGGGGACCACTCCGACAGATGGCAGTACCCTCCACGGGGCTCGCAGTCAGGTCCCGGTCGTCATCTCGCTCGGCCCCTCAGCAGGGTCTGACGCAGCCGGCCACCCTTCCTGTCGCAGGCCCGCTTCGCTGTCCTGGCTGTCCCCCTTCCTCGTTGCTGCGTCCTCGCGGTCTCTGTGCCGGAACCTCCTCGTCTCCCTGACCCAATGGTGCCGGCCCCAGGGCCAGCCCTAGAACCTGCTCTCTGCCCCTCTCCAGGTCCCCTCTGTTAGGACCGCAGCCACTGGGCACAGCCCTGTCACCGCAGAAAGTTCTGCCGGACGGCGTTGCTCTGGGATTTCTTCCATCGCGTCGCATTAAAGCCCATCTGCCTGCCGGT
>NW_011889060.1:368484-380017 GCF_000151845.1 Pteropus vampyrus | reverse complement strand
GCGCACACATGGACACGTACACGTGTACCTGCGAACTGGCCTGAGCATAGCATAGTGTTAATGCTTGCTAGATCTGAGTATTGGCTATAACCTCATGTTATATATTCTTTGTACTTTTCTGGGTATTTGAAATATTTTTAAAGATCTTTTAAAAATACGCTGCAGTCATCTTTTCAGTTGGCATCAGAGTGTGTGAAAGGCGTTAGTTAAACGCAACCTTCCCATTAGATGACTAGGAAGAAAAGAATATTTCTTAATGTGCGAAGCAAACGTGCCCCCCCCCACCGCCGGCGTGGGCTGGCAGTGCTCACACACGCACTGAGGGCGTGGGAGTGTGTGCGTGTCGGGCAGGAGAATGCAGAATGTTTGTTGTTTGTAGATGACAGAGTTTTCTGTCTGGAAATTCCACGAAAAGCAGTAAGACAGTTCAGTGAGAAGTTTATGATTACTGTATCAGAATAATCCACTTCTTGTATGCCTCCTAAATACGGTATCTGTCCTAGTTAGAATATGCAATGGAAAGTAAAATCCCATTCAGAATAATGGTGAAAACTATAAAACACTTTGAAATAAACCTAACAGGAAATGTGTAAAACGTATTTTATGAAGTAACAGGAAATGTGTAAAACGTATTTTATGAAGTAACAGCACTTCAAGGAAATGATAGGATAAACATGCAAGTAATATAAGGATGTTCGGTGCCGCTTTGTTTATAATAATAAAAATCTGAAACAACCTAAATATTCAACAGCGAGATATTGGCTACATATCTATAGTACATCTGTATAATCAAATACACATAATATATCCATGCAGCGGAATGCCATGCAGCTACTACAAAGAAAAAGAGAGAGCTCATGGGAAAAGATTTCTAATCCATCTACATGAATCAAAGCAGGTGGTAAATCATTTATATATAATACCCTATTATGTAACGGTATATATATCTTATGAACAGTATAAAATCAGGAATAATGTACATTCTGCATATATTACATGCTTTTTATTGACAAGGCATCTTTTGCTTGTAGGAAGTAGGATTGAAATGATTTCCTCATTCGTTTTCATATCTAAAAATTCATGTTAATGTGCATTATCTTAATTTCTAGAAGATAGGCCCTCATTATTACCACGGTTTTTTAGCGTTCGCATTGTTACTGTCCCTAAAGCTGCCATGTGCCTTGCCGCTGACGGCGTCTCACAAGCAGCGTCGGGGGCTGCGCTGTGAGCGGGTCATGACTGCCGGTCACGGGGCTTTATGTCAGCACTTTAGTCGTTCCCTGGCCGGCGCCATATCCGACGAGTTTCAAATGTTTCCTGGTTGTTTCCTGAAGCTTTCTGCTGATCCCATCCGGTAAGATCAAGAAAGCACCAGCATCACGACTTACAGAATGATGTCAGCATCTTCGGAAGAAAATTTCAGGAACAGAGTAGCGCTCTGAAGAGTACTGCGTGGTGGATGGTCTCGATGACCCAGAAGGTGATAGTGTATGGAAAAGTCTAAGTGCTTAGAAAGCACTGTGCTGTAGTTTAATTGGAAGGTGTTTTTTGCTTTTTGTTTTTTGTTTTTTGTTTTTTTTGTGGTACACTGAATAATTGTGTATCTTAAATCAGGGACAGATTAGGAGAAATAAGTGAATAAAGTTGGATAAATATGGACTGAATAAATTAGGTTTTTCGATTTATTGAACAATTTTACTTTAAGCTTCTAAAAAAACCAATAGTATATATATAATCGAGGGTTTCGGGATAATAAGTGAAATACATTTCTTTTTAATACTTTTTTGTCTTTTTCTTAATGTCCAATAATATTAAAAATAAAGGTATCCGTTATACTAGAGAGGGGATTGTTATTGTAATAACACTCAGAATCCTGATGGGAATCCAGGAATTAAACTGCGGGGCCCCAGAACGAACAGAAGCCAAAGTCGCATTAGGAATTTCTTTGTCTCCTTCTTTAATGTTTATCTGCTTCTCTTTGCCTCTTGTTGGTTCATTTTCACCAAGTTGCCTTCTTCCCAGCCTCACCTACCTCATCGCGACCATCACGGGCCCATTGCTGTGCGACTTTCCACCACATCAAGTCTGTCCTGCTATTTACATTCCCATGAGAGAGAGAGGAAATCCCACTGGCCTAGTGCCTCTCTGCAGGCTGCGCGATGCAAGTCCATCTTGCGGCCAGCATGGTTGTTGGCTGCAACATCTTGCGGCCAGCATGGTTGTTGCCAGCATGGTTGTTGGTCTGCGCTTCAGTCAGTTAGGGCCCAGAGCCTGGCTGTGCCTCTGGGCAGTAGGCACAGTCGTGTGGGCCACTGCCGCCTCAGCGGGGACCAGCGTGGGTGCAGGAAGACTCTGAGACACGCATCTTATTTAATTTAACATCTCCAGGTTAAAACATTTTTTAAAAGTTACTGGATGTCTCAAAATTACCTGCAGCCTTAAGGTGAAACTATTTTGAAATTCTTTGGGCGTTTTATTGTTCATGATTTTTCCTTTCTAAATATTTATACATTTTTTACATTTGTGTTTTCCCATCTCTTTTGTTTGCTTTACCTTACTGTTTTTCTTAACCTTAAAACGGCACATTGCCCTTTATTTGTTTCAAATGCATGGTAAGAAGTGAAGGGATAACTTCAGCTGCTAGAATGCTTCCGTTTTATTCACCTGGTGATAAACCTTTTTCCCCCCACTAAGTGAACTCTGGTGTTTTGGGAAGGGTGAGCCAGTGATTGTTGGCTCTGTCAAAGGAAAAAAGTTTATCTTTTTAAAAGATCCGTTTATCTTTTAATACAGGTAAAGCAAAAATATTTTCTAAGTGATGGGTTTATTTCTGTCCTGTGGTGACGCTATTTAAGACAGAAAGTCGGACTCTGCCTTAACTGCCACCCCTCACTGGCCTCCTCTGCTTAGGCGCTTTCACTTAGCTGTTCCAGGTCACGCTCGGGCATTTCATGCCCAGGACTGATTTCTGTTGTGCACAAATACTTAAGGAACACCTGGCTTGGTCAGAACTATGTCTGAAAATATTATAGGGTTAAGTCCCAGTGCCCAGTAACTTAAAGTCAGTCTTTAGTTAAAAACAAACAACAAACCCTCATAGTTTTAAACGCACTTTTTTGTTTTTCTAATCTTTTTTGTAATATTTATTTTGCAGCTCGGTCATGAGCACCGACAGTAACTCTTTGGCACGTGAATTTCTGACCGATGTCAACCGGCTCTGCAATGCAGTGGTGCAGAGGGCGGAGGCCAGGGAGGAGGAAGAGGAGACACACATGGCAACCCTCGGACAGTACCTCGTCCACGGTCGGGGATTTCTGCTACTCACCAAGCTAAATTCTACCATCGATCAGGTAACATTTCCATATAATTTTTTTTCATCGGCATGTTATAGTTAATTACAGGCACATAAATTCTAGGTTACAGAGTTTCCGAGAGTCTCTGATCAAAGACAAAGTCCTATCTCCCACTTCACTCCAACAAAGAAAAGTAACCCCATTTATGAACAGATCTTTCATTTGGCTGCTTTACAAAATGTCTAAAATATCTTATAAATGGTTTCATATATACTATTTTTTTCATCCTCATATGGTGAGCTAACCATGATTATTAGTAGAGATATAAGATTACAATTCAAAACATGAATTTGCACTTTCAATAAACATCAGATACGTTTTGAAAAGTTTAGTGTAAATTATATTCAGGGAGCTTCCTGATAAATATGGAGTAAAAATAGAGAATCCTTTGAGCTAATAACTACTGAGTCCTTTAGCTCGTATACATCCAGTCTTTGTGTATTACTGTGCTTGCTTAAAGTATAGGATGACCATATGGTATTTTGCTGATTCCTTATGGAGTTAACAGAATTTTAAAGCGAGTCGGGGCTATGGACATGGTTTCATCCAACATCCTTTTGTAGATGAAAACCTGAGCTGCAGAAACATTAAGTAAGTCAGACGAGGTTCACTCGAAGCCCAATGTTATTTATATCTTTATTTCATTTTAGTAGAAAACATTTATTTATTTTATGAAAGAAAAATACCATCTGCTTTCAGGAAACTAATTAATGTAGTTAGATAATATTTCGGTTAACTTGAACTGAAAGATAATAAGGTCTCTGTATCACCAATATGACAAACATATTTAAACACTCTAAATGTTACTGGCTTTAGATGTACACTTAACCATTGTTAAATTTTTTTGTTGTGAAAGCATTTTTCTAATAAGTACATATGTTGGGTAATAGAGCTAAAATTAAACAACGCCTCTGTTTACACTGTAAGCAGAAGAGCCTAACACATATAAGGAAGTGTTTGTTCACTGTGGCTTCCACCTGCTATGGAACATCCCAGAATATTTGCAGGTTTATGTGTTTTTATTCTTTTTCATGGTGTGACTTGTTAAATGTCTGACTAAACGTGACTTAAGTTTTATATATTTGTTTGTCTTTTCTATAAATAAATTAAAAATCAGAAAAATTTATTCGTTAGACCACATGTAGTGATTTTTATTTTGAAATTTTGATGATTTAATATGCATATCATGCTCTGTTCATCTTCATACCCTACATTAGAACAATTCAGTGCGCTCTCTTTTTTAAGCTACTATATAAATAGCATCAAAATATCAAATATCCGGGAATAAATGTAATAAAATATGTACAGAAGTACGTATAGAATTGATGAGAGAGACTGAAGAAGACCCCAATAAATGCAGAGCTGCATAATTTTCATGTACTGGAAAAATCAATATTGTAAAGATACGTTTTCTCCAAATCGATCTGTAGATTCCAAAGCAATCCAGTCAAAATCCCAATGGCTTTTTCTTAAAGACACCTCCATTCACATATAGAATTCACCCATTTCATGTACAATTCATTGATTTTAGTGTAGTCACAGCTATGTGCAACTGTCACCAAGTCACTTTTAGAACATTTTCATCACCTCAGATAGAACTCCTGTGCTGTCACACCCCATTCCTCCCATCCCCCTCACCCCTAAGCAAACGCTGATCTCCTTTTGATCTCTATAGGTCTTATGCTTTCTCTTTTAAGTCATGAAATATCTTTCAATATATTGTTAAATGACGGAAATCATTCAAGTCCTAATTGAGTTTGTTTTCGTATGGTAACATTTTTAATCCCCTTTTCCCCAGTCACTTCCTTTTTGGAAGATCTATAGCAATGATAGGAACAGTAGAAATAGACGTGAAGTAAAATCCATAGGCTTTAAAAAACAGTGCTTATCAATTTATTTGTTTAAACCAGGGAATGGAGGATGATCTCTTAGATCTTTAAGGGGAATTTAATCGCACAGAGTTTATTCACTGAAGGCGGACTCAAGACACGAGAGTCACAGCTGTGCCTTTCAAAGGGAGCTTCGGCTTCGTGCCCGTGCTCCCCTGCGGAGCGGCCGTGGGGCAGGTGGGTGGCCTGGGAGGGAAGCGGTTCCAGTCCATGCCTCTCTCCTGCAGTCCTTTCGCTCCGTTCATTCGATATTTAACATAAAGAATTAAACAGACTTTACTGACGTCTAATTTACATGTGAAAAATGCGCAGATGTTGAGCGTATATTTGGACGAGTTTTAGCAAACATATCCACCTGTGTCGCCACCACCCACATTGATGTCTAGGACGTTTCTGCAAAGTTTGTCGTGCCCATTTTCAGCCAGCCCCTCCCCTGCAGGATAACTTCTGTTCTGGTTTCTAACATCTGAGTGTAGTTTGGCTTGTTCTAGAACCTTGCGTGAACCGAATCATGCCGCGTGTGCGCTGTGTCTGAGAGATGCACGTGCGCTGCGTGAATCAGCAGCCACCGCGTCTCGCTTCTCACTGGCGTGTCACTGCGTGTCACTGTCCGGATGCAGCACAAGTTGTTTCCACGCACCTGCTGTTTGGTTGCTTCCATCTGGCTGCCGCGAACGTTCCTATAAAACCTGCGTGTGAATACGTTTTCGTTTCTCCTGGGTAAAAATCTAAGCATACAATTGCTGTGTCAAAGGATGGGTGTCTATAAGAAACTGCCAGACTGTTTTTCAAAGTGGTCAGACCGCGTCATTCTCCCCAGCAGCGTTTGGGAATCCCAAGCTCTACTGTCCCGTCTCCATCCTCTCGAATATTTGATCACTTCTAATTCTCTAATATTTACATCCTTTCTAATAATCGATATTGCCGGTCGTGTTAGTATTAGCCATTCTGAGTGAATACGAAGTAGTATATCACTGTGGTTCAATTTGCATTTCTCTGACAACTAATGCTGTTTGCTGAGCACTTTCTCATGTGCTTTTTTGGCCATTTGCTTATCGTTTTTTATAAATGTTCAAGTTTTGTTTTGTAAGTATCTGTTCAAGCCCATTTTTAAAGTCGGTTATTCGTTTATTATTCAGTTGTGATAGTTCTTTATATATTCTGGATGAAATCTTCGTTGGGTTGTGAATATGTTCTTTTGTGGCTTGCCTTTTCATTTTCAACAGTGTCTTTAGAAGAGCAAGTTTTTCCTTTTGTGAATAGGGCTTTTTGTATCCTGTTTAAGAAATCTTTGTCTTACAACCCCAAAGTTGCAAAGATATTTATTCTCATGTTTTTTGTTTTTGTTTTTTTTTTTCCTAGGAGCTTTGTAGTTACTATCTTTACTTCTAGTTCTCTGATCCGTTTTGAGTTGATGTTTGTGCTTGGAGTGAGGTAGAAGTTGTGGTTCTTTTCCGCCCTTCCTCCCCGGATGGTTTACTTGGTTGTTCCAACAACATTTCTTCCTAAAAGTCTGCTCTTTCCACCATGAATAACCTTGGTGCCTTCGTTGAAATCAATGACTGTATATTTATGGGTTTATTTCTAGACTCTATTCTGCTCCACGTGTCTGTCATGTAGTCTTTGACTAATTCCACACTGTCTTGATTACTTTTGACTAATTCCACACTGGCTTTTATAGTAAGTCTAGAAATCAGGTGGTGTACGCTCTCCAATTTGTTCTTCATTTTCTCAATTTTTGACTACTCTGGGTCCTTTGCGTTTCCATATACGATTTCAAATCAACTTATTTTTCCTACAAAAATGCCTGCAAGGATTTCAGTTGTAATGGCATTGAATCTAGAAGTCAATTTGGAGAGAATTGACAACTTAATAATGTCGAGTTTCTCAATCATGAGCATGGAAAAATCTGTTTGAGTCTTTCTAATTTCTCCGCAGTATTTTAAAGTTTTCAGTGTAGAGGTTTTACATATTTTGTGGTTAAGTTTATTCTAAATTTTTTTTTTTGGTGTGATTGTAAATGGTATTTAAATTTTTTTTTTCCTGTTGTTTGTTGCTCATAGATGTACTTTGATTTATATGTCCTGTGCCTTTGCTAAATTCATTTATTTCTATTTATCTTAAAATTTTTTGTAGATTCCTTAGTATTTTCTATGTACACAGTCATGTCATTTGTGACTAATGATAATTTCACTTTTCCAATTTCTATACCTTTTGTTTAATTTTCTTGCCTTTTGCGCTGGCTTCTAGCACAGAGGTTGATGCAAGCGTTAAGAGTGAACATCTGCCTTGTGGCGGACCGTAGGGGGAAAGCATTCAGTACTTCACCAGTACATGTGATGTCAGCTCTAGGTTTTTCTTAGATGCTTTTCATCAGAAGGAGGAAGTTCTATACCCAGTTTGTTGAAAGTTTTTGTTCGGAATGGATGTTGGATTTTGTCAAATGGCTCTTCTGCATCTGCTGAGACTCTCATATTATTTTTCTTTTTTATTATATTAATATGGGTGAATGACATCGATGCTTTCTAAATGTTGAACCAGCTCTGCATTTCCAGGATAAACCCCATTTGGTCATGATTCATCATACACAAACATGCTAATCTATTCTTAGGAAAAGCTCTGTCTAAATAGCAAAACACATATTCTTTTCAATGGTTAAAGATGGCAGAGTTGAAGTTTATATTCAGACCTTTACAACTTTTTTGAGAGAAATTTTGCCCAGCCTAAGAAGTAACAGTCATCCTCAGTTTTAACTGTGGCACCAGTGTCAACCAGACGGGTGGCTACGGCTCCAGTTCTCAGTGTCCTCACCAGGAACATAAGTGCATCTAGCTGGATGACTTAAAGGTCTCTTGCAACATAAAAATTATTCATTTCCATATAATATTTGATTACAATGGTTTCTGATTTCTTCTGTACCCTGATTATGACTATACATAGCTAAATTCTGTTGTAATGAGTAGAAAATTGCAATGATTTATTACCAACAGAATATACCAAAGTTGAACTAGTATACACACCATGTATTATAAATACTACTTTAAAATTTTAGTATATGTAAGTTCCATACCTGTTCACACTCTCTGCATGTTCTATAGAGTTGTTACTTATTTTGCTGAGTACAATATGAAGTTTTATTTAAGGAGGGTATACATTTATGAACAGTATATTATTTAAAAATTATAATAGGTTTTTTCGTTTTCCGCTTTTTCCTGTGTAAGAGTATTTTATTCTTCCTATATTCTAGCATCATCATCACTTCAATATGTAGTACGACATAAATGGCCTGTCACAGTAATATATAAAATAAGTAAAATAGAAAAATACCACAACTTTTAAAGTGCGGCTGCGTGGTTCATTCACTGGTTCACTTAGCAGATAGGTCATTAACATCTACTTCGTGCCAGCGCCTCTGCTGCACAGAGGTAAATGAGCGGGCTCTGTCTTTACCAGGAGCTCTTAGCTTTTGAAGGGATGAACATAATTTTTTAAAAAAATGATGGCAAAACACTGTAAAGTACTTGGGGAGTGTCAGGAGAGGGCCATCGGAAAAGGCCTCGTGAGAACTCGACATCTCCAAATTGACATCTCTGGGATTTGCAATGTGAAGCTCGAGGAAGCATTAGACCAAAGGACCTGCAAATGCAAAGCCTCAGAGGCTAGAGAAAGAACCGGGACAGCCAATCAGCTCGTGGTTTGGGGGAGTCACAGCAGAGTCTGCTTGTTAGGGGTTGGCTGAGACTGGAAGGCACGGGCCACGTGATGCCAAGCCTTGTGTACCAGATTCGGGACACTTTAATTTTATTCCAAAAACACTGGGGAGGTTTTTAAGCAAGAGAATAGGCAATGAAAATTATTTTTCGGATTTGACAAGTAAATCATTGGTAATATTAGCAAGAATTGTTTCAGTAGGAGAATAAAGAAAACTTTTAAATTTAGTAAAGGTAATACTAAATGAACTCGAATTCACTACACCTGGTTCTGCAGGTGCTCTTTACAGACCTGCTAGGACTTACCTGTGCACAACCTGAATGGCGGGGATGAGGGGCTGTGGGGACGCTAGCGCCCCTACCTCATGGATGAGTGATCGGTTGCCCTGGAAGCCTTAGCCACTGGACAGCGGTGCTCTCCACAGGGATGATCCATTAGGTTATCTCCCTTGATGCCCACATAACAGATAGGCTTAATGAGCATTATCAGTTGATTTCCGTGTAACAAACCACATTGCAAAAACTTAGTGGCATAAAACAATGATTTATCTGCTCGTAATTCTGCGAGTTGGCAGCCAGCCGGGCACAGCTGGAAGAGCTGCGTCTGCTCTCATGGTGTCAGCCAGGCTTACGTCTGAATTTGCAGTCAGTTGGCAGAGGACTGAGGGCCGTTGCATGGGGCTGTCAGCCAGGCCACCTCAGTCCTCATCCACATGGCCTCTCGTCTTTCGGTAGACTGGACTCAGCCTCTTTTTGGGGTGGCGGAAGCATTCCAAGAGGGTGAGAGAGGAAGCTGCAAAAAGTCACAAGGCAGCATAGATTTACGGGATGGGAACATAGACTCCATCACTTGATAGGAGGAAATGATTTATGGCCCTGTTTTATGTACCATAGTCCCCTCTCGGGCCACAGTTGTTAGCATCCCTCCCACACTCCCTCCCGGGACTCTCAGAGTGTCATCTCATCATGGCCTCAGGCTCGAAGTCCATGACCTCGCGATAGGCATTGGTCATGGATGCAGCTGAGCTTTCCACGTACAATACTTTGGTGGCAGTTTTTCTTGACTGAGAGACTAGTAAACTAAAAAGCAAGTTATCTGCCTTCCACACGCCCTATGCACAATGATGAGACAGTACAAGTTAACCACAATAGATATAAATAAGTTTTATACTATATTTTATAAATAAGTAAAAAGCATAAGTTCAATGAGGAGAGCGACAGGAGGCACATCACTGTCACTGGCCCACTGAGATCCAGGTGGGCTTGTGTTGCCACGCCCTCCATTCCCAGGGCGCGGGGCCCGTTTTCTCCCGAGGCAGCGGTTCCTTGACCCGTGGTTCCCTGGGCCTCCTGCCACCCGAATGTGTCCTTCTCTCCCACGCTAGCCAGTAATTTGCAGCCCGGCTTCCTGCCTGTAGAAGAGCAAGGGGCCTGGAGGGTTCTTTTCATTTTGAATTGCGTCTGTCCCTTTTAGTTAAGGTGTTAGTATTTTTTAATAATACAACTTTCTCTAAAAATGTTGGGGGTGTCCTCTCATCTTGATGGAGTTCACGCCATGCCTCCATTGTCTTTGAGACAGACCTCTCTCTACTCCGGGCTCGTATAGAACGGCACCCTCAGAACTCATAGGAGCACTTTGGTCCAGCTGACAGGGTCCGCTAGGTACCATCTGAGTCTTTACGGAGTCTTAACAAAGAGTATTACAGCCAGTTAATCATTTTTTTGCTGGGAGGGAAGGAGGCAAATTATGGCCTGTAGGCTAAATCCTGCTGCCAGTGATCTGTTTTTGGACAGCCCACAAGCTAAGAATAGTTTTCGTATTTTTAAAGGGTTGGTAAAAGACACAGAAGATTACAGGACAGAGAACATACATGACACACAAAGCCTAAAATATTTATTGTATGGCCTTTAACAAAAAAAGTTTGCAACTCGTGGTCTAGTTCAAGAAAATCTATTCGAATAATGTTCTACATCTGTGGGAAAAACAGTACTTGTAATTGTCCTGAGACCTCAAAAACATTTGACAGAATTCATCTAATCTTAACAAAACCTCTAAAAATAAATTAAGAATAGAGGGTTTCATATGCAAAGAATAGAAAAACCAATACTATTTTTAATAAGAAGCTCTATAGAAGGACCCATATAAGAATAACTATTACTATTACTACTTGACATCATGTTTTAAAGACATGATATAATAAAGTGGAATATGAAAGTGACAGCTAAATGTGAGAATGGTGGAGAAATGAAAATATTTTTAAAGTGATGCGTACAAGAAAATCCAAAATAGTATCCCGAAAATCTTCAGCAAAGTTACAGAATGTAAGACAAGCATATACTTTTTTCTTTAGCTATAGCTATACAGCTAGAAAGTAAAAGAGAAAATGATTCTATTTATAGAACTAATGAAGAAATATGTGTGTATAAACACACATTTATTAGAAATAATTATAAAATTTTGATAGAAATAAAGGTTCAAAATAAATAACGCATACATATATTTCTGCTTATGTCTAGAAAATTAAATTTAATTAGTATGTCAAAATACTGATTTAAAGTAATACCATTAATGCCAATTAAT
>NW_011889060.1:366234-367749 GCF_000151845.1 Pteropus vampyrus | reverse complement strand
TGAAAGTGACAGCTAAATGTGAGAATGGTGGAGAAATGAAAATATTTTTAAAGTGATGCGTACAAGAAAATCCAAAATAGTATCCCGAAAATCTTTAGCAAAGTTGCAGAGTGTAAGACAAGCATATACTGTTTTCTTTAGCTATAGCTATACAGCTAGAAAGTAAAAGAGAAAATGATTGTTTATAGAACTAATGAAGAAATATGTGTGTATAAACACACATTTATTAGAAATAATTATAAAATTTTGATAGAAATAAAGGTTCAAAATAAATAATGCATACATATATTTCTGCTTATGTCCAGAATATTAAATTTAATTAGTACGTCAAAATACTGATTTAAAGTAATACCATTAATGCCAATTAATGTAACTTTCGCGGTCTTCCATCACATTCTGGGTACAACTCAAGTTTCTCATCCTGAGGTCCTTGAGCCCACCCACCGCTGCAGCCTCAGAGATGTCATCTGGTTTGGGATCCCAGCCCTTCCCCGTGCCTGACTCACTGGCCCTTTCTCTCCCGTCCTGCCGCCACTACTTCTGAATGGCTACGGTAGGCGGTTAATATAAAACCAGTCTAAACAGTAGAGTTGTGAAAGGGACAGCGCCTGGCACCTCGTAGGTATGTAAAGTGTGTTTCCTGAATTGGACTGGAAAATTAGCACCTGTTTATTGTTGCTGTGCCGAATTAAAAAGGTATGACAGTTGTTTTCCCTGGAGAAGGGGAAATGTAAAAATGTAAGTGTTAAATGAGGAGTGGTGCGATTTCTAGAGATTGGACGGTCAGGGAGTAGCCGGGGAGTGGCTCTGTTTATGGCATTTTTGCCTAATATGGCATGTGGAGAACTTTCCGCTGGGATGGCATGAAGTAACACGCATTCCCCTGGGTGCTGTGTGTGCCTAGGACCTTAGGAGATAAAGCTCAAGCTTGGTTTGAAACAGAGGGCTGCAACTTTTGTTTGCTAGGGTGCCCACAAATAAGAGAGGTTTTGTGACTTGCAAAAACATAGAATTAGGTAGGTGATTTCTTTAGGACTGGAAAGGATAAATCAATCTGGGAATATACAACACCTGAAAAAGTTCTAGGTCTGGAGCATTAGAGGACGCTGCCCCCGTGATGAACTGGGTTAGAAATGATTGACGGTGACTGGGTGTGAAGTGAAGGTCTGTTCCCCACTGTCCTATCGGGCAGCAGGGCGGTGAGGGGTGTCCTCCTCGAGATGACCGTTCCAACAGAGGGGGCAAAAAGCAAAGCCCTGCACTTGCTTCAGCCACATTCTTTTGAAAGGCCCATGGTTTGTTTCCATGACCTGGGCGGCTTGGTGAAGTGGAGGCAGCAGGCAGGGACCCTTGAGCGCGGTGAACAGTCCCTGGGCTGGTGCGTGCAAGGGGCGGGGGCGGGGGCGGGGGCGGGGGCGGGGCGGGGCCTTGGAGGCGGAGCCAGCCCCGCCTCGGTGGGAGGAGCAAGGGAAGTTCAGACTGCGCATGCTCAGGCCGGGAGGCAGGAGCGCCTGT
>NW_011889060.1:359912-364664 GCF_000151845.1 Pteropus vampyrus | reverse complement strand
GCACAACTGAGGACCAACAGCCCCCGACTGGCACACTCTTCTTTCCGGACTGTTCTCTCCCCTGATTCCTCGGTTCCCCTCCCCTTTGGGGACCTACTGCTCGGCCTTCTCGCAGGCCCATCTTCGGCACCGCCACCCCAGTCCCTTCAGTCCTTCTGCAGAGCTCCATGCTCCTCACTCTTCCCTTGTCATCCTGTGTCCTCCATTTGGACATCCCACAGACATCTCGGACGAGATCGACGCGTTCAGGGTGGTATGGCCGTAGACTCACAGACATCTCAAACTCAACACGTCTAAAGAGTGAGTCAGTCCATCATTTTCCCCACCGATACCACTCCTGCATTTCCTGTCTTGGCGGGTACGTTTTCAGTCACTCAGTGGCCTAAACCAGAAACCGTTGAGTTCTTCTAGATCTTGTTTCTCCCTTGTGCCCAGAGATAATCAACTACAGTCGCGTCCGTTCTGCCTTGCAGCTTCTCAACCGTGTCTCCTCCTTTTCGGCTTTGCTGTCCGAGCTCTTCGCATCCCCGTCTCCATTGTTGTCTGCATCGTCGTTTCCTGCCGCGCGCACCTGCCGCGCACCTGCCCCGCCCCCGCCCCCTTCTGTCCTCCGTCTGGTGCCTGGACGCCTCTTTCTAACAGCAGATCCGGTTGGATCACCCTGACCCTCTCCCCGCTGATTGATGTGAGGAATCGAGACTTGACTCGTCATTACTTTCTTGACCACCCATGTCCCAGGTGTCCCAGCTCCGGCTCCCTAGCTCTAGACCCACTTCCACACTTACAGCCGATGCGATTGCTCCTTTCTGTGCACTTCTGCACTGAGTGCCTGTGCCACACCTGGGTACTCACGCATACTCCACGCCCTCTGTTCTTTACCTGTTCGTGTGTGTGTCTTATGGACCAAATGAGGGACCTTCTCCAGGGCTCGGACCGTCCCCTCCAGGAAGGGTAAGACAGTAAGCGCTGTGGACACGGTGTGCTGCCAATAGACACTGGATTACCTTCACTAATGAGTCTTTTGTTATATATGTGTTATTAATTAATAATGTCAATTTCTCTTTTTTAAAATTGTGTTCTCTGAGTTTTACGTTTAACTGCACGCAGACTTCACATTCTTCTAGTAACTTCGTTATTGGTTTGCTAATTAAAAGGGCTTAATTTCATTTTTACCCAGCGAATTTGTTTTCTCCATAGGTGAAGAATTCTTGCAATGTGCATGATGGTGTAACAGCTCCTTTTGGAAAAAATCACCAAGAATGTGCTAAATACTGTCAGATACTCTTACATTCTTCTGTTACTGGAAAGGTTTATAAATTGAAAAGTATCACAGCTTTAATTGGATTTAAGATCGGTTCATTAGATTCTTAGCTTCTCAAATGCAGCCTTTCAAGGGAAAGGATTTTTTTGGTTAAATTTAAAACAGAGTAAGATAGATTCATTAGATTCTTAGCTTCTCAAATGCAGCCTTTCAAGGGAAAGGATTTTTTTGGTTAAATTTAAAACAGGGTATTAGGAATCGATGTATCTCATGACCTGGGAACATGAAGGGTTCTTTTATTTCTGATACAGGCGTTGACATGTAGAGAAGAGCTCCTTACTCTTCTTCTGTCCCTCCTCCCGCTGGTATGGAAGATACCTGTTCAAGAAGAAAAGGCAGCAGGTGTGTTTCTTTTCTTTATCAAATTGCTCGTGTTATCAGAATTCCACCGAGGAAAAACGGTCCATTGAAAAGTTCCTTCTGCTTTATTGGTTGATAGAGTTCAAATTCAGAACAGTATATATTATATGTGATATTTAATGTGAAAAATTCTTTAGACAAACATTATTTCTTCAAATGATACAAAAACCATGGCGCTTCTTACAGGATTACTTGAATGTAATGAAGAAGCAGAGTACTTAGCAAAAGGAGTAAATCTAGGCATGCAACATGACATCTGTGAAATGGATAGTGAAAAATTCGAAGAAAGACGTTCACGTTCCTTTGCTTATTTTAAAGACTGTTTTCTGTTATGCTCTGTCGATGACTTTCGCTCTTTAGTTGTTCTGTTTGGTTGCTTTCAGAGGATAAATTTGAAGTAATATTTTGTTTCGAGGCTGAGTAGAACTATTGCACATCAAGATATATTTTTAATTTGTGATTTTGAAAAAATTAAAAGATATATGTATATATCTCTCACATTAAGTATATGAAATTTAGTTTAAATGTTTCAATGGAGTGATTAAGTTTTCCCCCCTGACCATTTCTGTGATCTGTGAATTGTGAGACTTTTCAGGATCTCTCACGTTAAAAAAAAAAAAAAAACCCTTCCGTATCGTATTGTATATTAATATCATGTATGCGGTTTTAATGCATTTATGATTTGGCACTCTTGTTAGGGAGTCATCTAAGGTCTCGTGATGTTGTTCTGCTTATCAGTTGATTCGCTAACTCTGCTTTTTCTTCTGAATTTGTAGAATCTACAAGTTGTTAATCACTTGTAAGATATCCGATTAGTGTTCTTTTGGGGACGTTGTCTGCATTGCCTGCATCTTTTGCAAAGGTGCAATTTGTCAGACTCCTTCTAATTTCGCCCCCTCCCTCTCTTAATTAAGGCACAGGCCTTTTATTTATAGATTTGTATTTATTCATTCTAAATTGCAGCTGTATTTTCCATGTAGGCCTTATTTCCAATTATTGCAAAGCAAAAGACCAATGTCATTATCTTTTAATTAGTAAGAAAGATTTATTCATTTCCCCAAGAAATCAGTGTCGTGTCGGGTAGTGACCTCATGCCAGACCCTCTGTTCTAGGGACCGAGGACGAAACAGCGATGCCCGTGCCTGTGCCTCGTTCAGTGCCTGGCACGCTCAGTAAATATTTGGAGTGACAATCTTTTTTAATTCAGTCTTAGAGAATATTTGGTATCTATTGAATTGTTTTGAAATTATTTTGGAAAATCTGAAAGTTCTTAAGTTCTATCAGGGCTATAACGTAAATACTATTTTCGAGGATATAATGTGCCCCGTATCTTAGTCGATGGCACTTCTGGAGGAGACTTGTAAAGTGGCGTGAACAGTAGTGCTGAGTGCCAGTTAATCTAAAGAGCCTCTCATATAGACATTAGAATGCAATATATGGTTTTAAATTGGATTTACTTTTCTAAGTCTGATCTCTCCAAATCAGTTTGTGTCTTTTGAACTAATACCACTTGGTACTTAATGTAAGAAAGGTTAAGTGTGAAGGGAAGTGACCCAGAGACATGACGATAGTGAAAGGAAACGAGCCAGAGTAAAATACGCTGAGGTCAAACTCCTCAAGTGGATGCTAAATACCGGTTGGGTCTAACAACAGACCAGGTCATGCTAAGTTTCCCTTTTGTATTTCCTTAGATTTTAATCTACCGTTCTCCCCCGGTATAATCCTGACCAAAGAAAAGAACTCAAATTCTCAAAGATCCGCTCAGGAAAAATTATATTTAGAAGGAAGTGCCCCATCTGGTCAGGTTCCTGCAAAATTCAGCGTTTTTCGAAAAAGCAGACGGCAGCGTAAAATCACTCATCGCTATTCAGTGAGAGATGCCAGAAAGACGCAGCTGTCCACCTCAGAGTCAGAAGCCAACTCAGACGACAGAAGCGTAGCAGCGAATAAGCCGAGGCGGCCGCATCAGCTGCCGCGTTCTGGAACACAGTCTTCTAGAGAAGACGGCCTTGCAGCTCAGCCTGCCCGCCTGTCAGCCAAAGAACAGAGTCCTCCTGGTACCATGGCTTCGGAAAGTTTCCAGATCATGCCGGGACAGGCGGCAAACGCCGACGTTTTAAGCGAGCCAGCTGCCTTGTCTGTCATCAGTCACATGAACAATTCTCCGTTTGACTTGTGTCACGTTTTGTTATCGTTATTAGAGAAAGTTTGTAAGTTTGACATCGCCTTGAATCACAATTCTGCTCTAGCAGCCAGTGTAGTGCCCACGCTGACTGAGTTCCTCGCGGGCTTTGGGGACTGCCGTCACTTCAGCGACAATTTGGAGAGTCAAATGGTTGCTGCAGGTTGGACTGAAGAACCCGTGGCCTTGATTCAACGGATGCTTTTTCGAACAGCGTTGCATCTTATGTCAGTAGATATCAGTACCGCAGAGACGATGCCAGAACGTCTTAGAAAGAACTTAACTGAATTGCTCAGAGCAGCTTTAAAAATTAGAACTTGCCCGGAAAAGCAGCCTGACCCCTTTGCACCAAGACAGAAGGGAACACTACAGGAGGTTCGGGAGAGTTTTGTGTTTTTCAAGTGTCGCCACAGAGCCCTCCTTCTGCCCGAGCTTCTGGAAGGGGTGCTGCAGATCCTCGTCTCTTGTCTTCAGAGTGCAGCTTCCAATCCGTCCTTCTTCGGTCAGGCCGTGGACTTGGTTCAAGACTTCATTCAGCACCACGGATTTAATTTATTCGAAACAGCAGTTCTGCAGATGGAATGGCTGATTCTCCGGGACAGCGCTCCCGCCGAGGCCTCGGAGCACCTGAAAGCCCTAATAAACGGCGTGCTGAAGATAATGAGCGCCGTCAAGAGAGCGAAAGCAGAGCAGCTTCATCATTCGGTGTGTCCGAGAAAGAGGCACCGGCGGTGCGAGTTCGCCCACTTTCTGCACCACCACAGCGACCTCTCGGGTCTCCTGGCTTCCGCTTTCAGAAACCAGGTTTCCGGAAACCCGTTTGCCGAGTCCGCGGACGGCGACGGCGACGGCGACGCGCGCCACCCCGCGCGGTGCTGCTGCGTCGCCG
>NW_011889060.1:357953-359862 GCF_000151845.1 Pteropus vampyrus | reverse complement strand
GCCACCCCGCGCGGTGCTGCTGCGTCGCCGTCTGCGCGCACCGGTGCCTGCGCACGCTGCAGCGCGCCTCGCTGAGCAGCACCTGCGTGCAGATCCTGTCGGGGGTGCATCGCGTCGGAGTTTGCTGCTGCATGGACCCCAAGTCCGTCATCGTCCCTGTGCTCCACGCTCTGAAGTTGCCGGCGCTGAAAAATTTTCAGCAGCCCATCTTGAATATCCTTAACAAACTTATTTTGGATCAGTTAGGAGGAGCCGAGGTTTCACAAAAAATTAGAAAAGCCGCTTGTAATATTTGTACTGGCGACTCTGATCAAGGAGCCAAGTTAGGAGAAGCCCTAGCCCTGCGGGCGGGCTCCCGTGATGCGCAGCCGCGCGCGGGGGTACCCAGCCCGTCCTGCACGTTTCAGGGGATCCTGCCCAGCCGCGGATCCGAAGACTTGCTGTGGAAATGGGATGCCCTAGAGGTTTACCAGAGCTTTGTGTTTGAGGAAGACGGGTTACTTAGTGCACCGGTCGCACATCACATTTGCAGCTTACTCCTGAAGGGCAATGTAGCCGTCCAGTGGAAACTGTATCACTGCGTACTTAATCCCGTGCTCCGAAGGGCCGTTGAGCTAGCCCGTCACTGTCGGCAACTCAGCGTTCCTCCGGCTCAGTGTCACGTGTGCAGCCATCGGAACCAGTGCTTGCCTTGGGAAGTGCTTCAGATTTATTTAAAAACGCTGCCTACCCTGCTTAAATCAAGGTTTGTATATGTGCATGTGTGTAGGGTTTTTTTTTAATGTATGCTTTTGAATATCTTTACCCTCCTTTCATAGGATTGAATTTTTAACAACAACAAAGTTCCCATCCCAAGTCAGATATTTTTACATTAATTAATTTATCACTTATATTATTTTTACTGGGGGTTTGAGAGGAGAGGACAGAACTATCGATTTTATTTTCTCAGTGGAAAAGAAAAGTAAAGTTTTAAATCTATTTCTGAGAGAAAACAGACACAATACATGTTCGATAGCAGGGCAAGGTTAAATTAATCATTTTCTACTAACTTGATGGAATATTATTAGCCATTGAAAATGATGGTTACAAAGATCATGTTGGGACATGAGAAAATACTTAAAACATTTCAACATTAAGATAAATAAAATTAAAAATATCGCCCACTATTGAAAGTATGCTCATACATGAAATGGTAATTATTTATTGAGGCAGTGGAATTAAGGGGATTATTATTTTTTTGAATACTGTATTTACTTTTATTACCTAAGCAATATATGTAGGAAAATCAGAAAATACAGAAAATCAAAGAGAAGAAAATGAAAATTACTTAGAGAATTCCACCAGCGAGTTTTCTAGCTTTTTTGCTTGTCAAGTCTGGTACTTCAAAAATAATTTTATAAATAAATAAAGCTTGCTTCTGATAGGTAGCCTGCCCTTTCAAATGAATGCATACAGCATTTAAAAAACTGACAGTAAACTATAACCTACGTGGCATCATCTTTGTAATCATTTTTACAAATTCCTGTTCTGACATTATTTAAATAGAACTGACTTTGATTTGAAAGTCTGTAAGTCATTGGCACGTTTGTGGACAACCTGGGTGTTTGCCGAGCTGATTTATATTAAAGTCATTACCACGATTCCAGTGATCCAGGCCCCCGAGTCTCACCGGAGAGAGGTGAACATCTTTAGATCTGTAGTTGGGCTTTTTCGTTTTCTGAGGTGCAGATTCAAAACAAAGACCTGAGTGAGCCATCAGGCAGAAGAACAAAAAGACACAAATGCCTGTCTGCTTTCATAGTATCCATCTTCATTCAGTGCAGTGCTCGTAGGATTTAGAATTTAGATAGAATTTGCTATTTGGAGAAGAATGTCCTTGACCGGATTGCTTCATTTAACTTGGGACACA
>NW_011889060.1:355708-357903 GCF_000151845.1 Pteropus vampyrus | reverse complement strand
TCTGAGAGAAAACGGACACAATACACGTTCGATAGCAGGGCAAGGTTAAATTAATCATTTTCTACTAACTTGATGGAATATTATTAGCCATTGAAAATGATGGTTACAAAGATCATGTTGGGACATGAGAAAATACTTAAAACATTTCAACATTAAGATAAATAAAATTAAAAATATCGCCCACTATTGAAAGTATGCTCATACATGAAATGGTAATTATTTATTGAGGCAGTGGAATTAAGGGGATTATTATTTTTTTGAATACTGTATTTACTTTTATTACCTAAGCAATATATGTAGGAAAATCAGAAAATACAGAAAATCAAAGAGAAGAAAATGAAAATTACTTAGAGAATTCCACCAGCGAGTTTTCTAGCTTTTTTGCTTGTCAAGTCTGGTACTTCAAAAATAATTTTATAAATAAATAAAGCTTGCTTCTGATAGGTAGCCTGCCCTTTCAAATGAATGCATACAGCATTTAAAAAACTGACAGTAAACTATAACCTACGTGGCATCATCTTTGTAATCATTTTTACAAATTCCTGTTCTGACATTATTTAAATAGAACTGACTTTGATTTGAAAGTCTGTAAGTCATTGGCACGTTTGTGGACAACCTGGGTGTTTGCCGAGCTGATTTATATTAAAGTCATTACCACGATTCCAGTGATCCAGGCCCCCGAGTCTCACCGGAGAGAGGTGAACATCTTTAGATCTGTAGTTGGGCTTTTTCCTTTTCTGAGGTGCAGATTCAAAACAAAGACCTGAGTGAGCCATCAGGCAGAAGAACAAAAAGACACAAATGCCTGTCTGCTTTCATAGTATCCATCTTCATTCAGTGCAGTGCTCGTAGGATTTAGAATTTAGATAGAATTTGCTATTTGGAGAAGAATGTCCTTGACCGGATTGCTTCATTTAACTTGGGACACATGTAATTCCTTCCTTGTAAATGCTGGGGTCATATATGCCGTGTTTGAAGAAGGACGTGAAAGTAATTAGAAAGCAGCTTGAGATCTCGGTCACATCTCAGAACTTCAGCCGGATAACCGATTAAATAAATTAGGTAGTATTTGGTATCTACCACATGCAGCAGTGACAAATATGAATAGTATATATACTTATTTATAAATGACCTTTCTATATGTAAAACCTCTTGTATGTTTTTTTTCTCTCACAGGATAATAAGAGATTTGTTTTTAAGTTGTAATGGAGTAAGTCAAATAATTGAATTAAATTGTTTAGATGGTATTCGAAGTCATTCCCTAAAAGCATTCGAAACTCTGATAATCAGCCTCGGGGAACAGCAGGAAGATTCTTCGATCTCAGGCACGGATGATGTAGACACTGAGCAGGAGTCGTCATCTTTAAACGCAGGTGCTTCTTTTCATAACCAGCAAGCTTATCCAGAATCACCTCCGAGTCTTAGCAAATTTTACACCAGCCTCAGAGAAGCTTATCCAAAGAAACGGAAGTCAGCCAACCAGGATGTGCACATCGACACGATAAACCTCTTCCTCTGCGTGGCATTCTTGTGTGTCAGTAAAGAAGCAGAATCCGATGCAGAGTCCGCCAATGATTCAGGAGACACGTCCGGCTATGACAGCACAGCGAGCGAGCCTCTGCTCCGCGTGCTGCCGCGCGTGTCTCTCGAGAGCCTCGTCTTGCCTTCTCGGGAGCACATGCAGCAGGCGGCAGACATTTGGGCAATGTGCCGTTGGATCTACACATTGAGTCCAGTTTTCCAGAAACAGTTTTGTAGGCTGGGTGGTTTCCGAGCGTGCTATAAATTAATATTTATGATCATACAGGAACTATTCAGAAGTCATAAACAGGAGCAAGGACAGAAAGGAAATATGAATGTGTATGAACACCAGGATTTGACCAGAACTTCTCGGTCTGAGATCCCCGTGAAGGAGGATTTATCACCTCTGCCTGGGGAAAGTCCCCCCACGCTGTCAGGACCCGGCAGCCCAGAGCAGAGTGCTGACACTTCAGGTGACCTAGAGTCGCAGCAGATTTCCTCCATAAACCTGAAACAGGTTTCAGCTACCGCAGCTGCTCCCGAGGAAACAGAGGTCCCTACCAGCCGAGAGAGCGAGGTGTCCCTTCCGAGCGAGGTGTCCCTTCAGAGCATCCGGCTCCTAGAAGCCCTTCTGGCCATTTGTCTCCACAGCAGCAGAGCCCGTCAGCAGAAGA
>NW_011889060.1:350449-353123 GCF_000151845.1 Pteropus vampyrus | reverse complement strand
GAGGCTTGTTAACTGATATAGACAATTGCGTTCTGAAATCTTAAAATTAATCCTTTGCAGAGTTTTCATGTCCTCTCTGGTTATCTAATTTTTAAAACGTTTTATATATCAAGAATCCTGTGGAAAAATCTCTTCATGAACAAATATGTGAAAAATAATGTATATTTACTAGCATTAAGTTGTAAGAAGTATAATTTCACCTCATTATGCTTTCTAGCCATTTCCTATTATATAACTGGAATGAAAAATCTTAGACTTACTTTTCAGTAAAACTGAAATGCTTAATCTGCTAGAGACACCCCCTTTCCACCACCATTTTTAAAGTTATCCAAGAGATTCTGGAGATTTTTGCTCCATGAATTTCATAATTTATGATAGTTAATATCAATTTATAAGATTTTTTTTTTAAGGAACATACTAAAGCTGTTTTTAAAATGACCTGTTCATAATAGATATTCCATTACTAAAAATGAGCAAATGTTATAACGTCTACCCTTTACTTACACCAATCTTCTAGGGTCATCAGTCTGAAGAACTGTCATCTCAACCTGGAGATTTTTTGGAAGAAGCTGAGGATTCTCAGTGTTGTAGTTTTAAACTTTGGGTTGAAGAAGAAGGTTATGAAGCAGATAGTGAAAGCAATCCTGAGGATAGTGACACCTGGGATGATGGTAAAATACCTTGAAGTACTCGTGGGACTTGCAAGTCAGATTACTCGTTAACGAAATGGTTCATAGTATTACTTTAGGATTTCGTATTGCCTTACAGCTTAACAGGTGCACTGCATCATCAGTTTCTTTGATCTCCACCACAGAGTCTGGCACTCATGTGCAATTGAAAACGACGAGGTTTATTTCGTTATCACAGATATTGGCCGAGTGCCTAAGAATACAGGGGAGAGAAAGTCCCTGCTCTCACATCGATTCTGATGGAAAAGACGATAAGTGTCAGAAATAAACAGTATGAAGAAATAAAACAGGGCGATGTGAGAGCGATCGATGAGCAGAGGATGTTATATTTATACTGAGGCCTAAATGAAAAAGATCCATCTAGACAAACATTGAGAGGAAGAGCATTTCAGGTACTTTGCTCTAAGGATTCAGTACCGTAAGGAATGCGGACATCTGCAGCATGGGTTTCTTCTTAGTTCTCCACAGTCCGGCTTTTCTGTAGGATGGAACCACGTTGCACAAGAGCCCTTGTCTCTGGCCTGAAAGCTTAGGTGGCAGGGGAAAGGTGTGTTGATCAGAGCCAAGCGACCTCTGAGGAGGCTCCATCTTCTTACAGGCTGGCCTTTCACTGTGCCGTCAGTTTTCACTAAATTTACATAGCTTATCTTCCCCCAAGTGTGTTCCCTCTCCCGGCAAGTGCCTGGAAGTAATCACTGATGTCCTACTTAAAGGACACTGATGTCCACCAGGGTGGACCCACAGCAGTGTTTTGTTTTTACCATGAAGAAAATGAGAACTAAACAATGGCCAGAAATTGAAAATGTATATGTGTGTGTATGTGTGTGTACACTTATATATTTTATGTAGCTTACTTGATGTATTAAACTTTGGGGTTTTTTCCAGTTTTATTGAGAAATAATTGACATGTATCACTGTATAAGTTTAAGGTATACAGCATGATGATTTGATTTACTTCTATTGTGAAATGATTATCGCAATAGGTTTAGTTAACATCGTCATCTTATATAGATCCAATAAAAAAAAAAAAAACAATTCCTCCTCGCGATGAGAACTCTTAAGATCGACTCTCTGAACCTCTTTCCTGTGAGTTGTATGACAGTGTCAACTGTGGTTAGTACATCGTGAATTTCTTCTCTAGTGTTCGTTTGTCTTATAACTGGGAGTTTGTACCTTTTGATGACTTTCAGTGAGACTTTCTTATGAAGAATAGAAATCATCTAACCAATAGAATAACCAGGTATAGAATTCATCTAACCAATAGTCAAGCCTACTATTTTCTTAGGTTAGAAAGTTTGAGATAATATTTTTTTTTCCAGTGGGTAAGAGGAATGTGTGAAGTCCATATCACATGTCTATAAAAATTACTGTTGATAAAATTTGTAGTTCTGTTGAAGATCAAAATTAATTTTAGGACTACTCATGTATCTTCAAAATACCTCTCAGACTTATTCAGGATACTCATAATCAAAAGTTACGTCGTAGGGAAAAGTTTTGTGAACATCTTATGAATAGCACTTCCGCCACCAGAACTAAATGATGAATGAGATTTGAAATATTCATTCAGTGTTTAGAGGCTAAAAATCATCTTTTCTTTCTCCCTTTTAGGAATAGACGTAAAACCTGAAGCAGAAGGTTTTGTCGCCTCAAGCAGTCCAAACGGCTTACTCGAAAACCTCAGTCAAGGGGAACTAATATATCCTGAGATTTGTATGCTGGAATTAAGTTTGCTTTCTACTGGTAAAGCCAACCTTGACGTGCTCACCTATGTATTTGAGAGTTTTTTGAAAATCGTTAGGCAGAAAGAAAAGAATATTTTTCTGCTCATACAACAGGTAAAGGATGCAACGTGATGAATATTTGTCACACTCATGCCTCGAGTCCTGATCTCCTTCTTTATACCTCGACCTGCCTGAAGATTATTCGAGATGATTATTTATCTTTTATAATAACTTAGATGTGTTTTTACCTACGTATAGTGTTCT
>NW_011889060.1:348318-350399 GCF_000151845.1 Pteropus vampyrus | reverse complement strand
TGGGACGCCTGTGACAGGCCCCCCGGGCACCTTCTCTCTTTGTTTTCAGAGCACTGTGTTCGTTGCTCTAGTGTGGTCGGTCATCTTCACATCTTGTCTGTACGTATCACGTGGGACCAAGAGTTCCTTACAGGAGGCGTCAGCCTCTCGTCCATCTTTACGGCCTCGTCACCTAACATAAGAATAGGGAGAGCAGCTAGAATTCCCGTCGAGGGCAGAAGAGAAGTCATGGAAAGGATTAGAATGTAAGCGCTTCTTAGAGTCTTGGAATTTGCAAAATCTAGAGATAGTTAATCGAAACTGAACTTTCAAGTAATCTTTTTTGTGATACAATTAATTTATAATGCATTGAAATTCAAAACAGGAGAGTAAAGCTTATGATAAATTAAAAGTTATTAATTGTAACAGTAGGATGTTCATATAAAAGCTAGATATTTATACAGTCATTTTACTTTCATATCAACTGCAAATAAATGGGCTAGCTTTCTCCTTGTTAATTTATTGTTATATTAATTTATTGTTTATTTTGCCACTGCTTCGTTTTTTTCCTTAAAGCATGTAATTAATTCTTGAGACTGATTCTTAGTCTCGTTTATTTTACCTTAGAACTTGTCTGTGGAAAATATATTGTTTGAAATGAGGGACCATCTTTCCCGGTCGAAGGTGATTGAAACAGAATTGGCAAAGCCTTTCTTTGATGCCCTGCTTCGCGTTGCCCAGGGGAGTCACTCAGCGGAGTTTGAACGCAGCGATGCTGTGGCTGAGAAGGTAGGACCACAGACAGTCATGTTGTCTGGCGATGACCAGCAGAAGCAGAAGATGAGAGATGGGACTAGCACGTGGGCGGATGTGGCTAGAACACACGGGCCAGCATTTAGTGAGTTCCAGGGGTCATGTCGTCTGAGCCGGATAGGGTGTACTCAGGGCTCTGTCTCATAAGAAACAGGACAGGAGAGCAATATGACATACTTTTTTTTTTTTCATCTAATCTAGAATTTACTGAGAATTACTCCCGGTAAGACAAAAGTGTATTATTTGATTTGATGTCTTCCATATAATAACCAGTGGTTTATTAAATGATCATTCAGGGACGGTGATAACTCGTGTATCTCATCTGATCATATATTGGTGCAACTGATATTTCCAAAACACACTGCTCACTTTAAATCACTCCACATGAAATGACTAGTACTTGCATAGAAGATAGCAATTATAGTGTTTTAGTTGTTCATGTTAATATTTTTTTCCTGAAACTGTGATGGACATTTAGTTCATTTTCCTCTTCTTTCATGCTTATTTAATCTTCAAGTAATTGTTACCTATCGTTTATATGACTTAGTGCCTTAGTCTAGCCACATATATGACATTTTATAATCTCCTGCCATAATATGTTATGTTAGTTTGTCATAACTTAAAAATTTGTGGAAATAACTACTAATGCCTTCGTCATATTACTGAATCAGTTGGTTGACTGGAAAATGTTAAAATACCTCCTTTAGTCTAACTGTTATTCATATTGCCGTGGTAAAGTACTCTGAGCGTCTTTAAGTGAAAATGTTTTCTAAGTGAAGATATTTGCACACTTCTGTAAGAAAAGGAAAATTTCATGCTGCAAGATTTTGCACAGGAAGTTAACGCTGGAACTCTTGATTGTCGAGAGGCTTGTTAACTGATATAGACAATTGCGTTCTGAAATCTTAAAATTAATCCTTTGCAGAGTTTTCATGTCCTCTCTGGTTATCTAATTTTTAAAACGTTTTATATATCAAGAATCCTGTGGAAAAATCTCTTCATGAACAAATATGTGAAAAATAATGTATATTTACTAGCATTAAGTTGTAAGAAGTATAATTTCACTTCATTATGCTTTCTAGCCATTTCCTATTATATAACTGGAATGAAAAATCTTAGACTTACTTTTCAGTAAAACTGAAATGCTTAATCTGCTAGAGACACCCCCCTTCCACCACCATTTTTAAAGTTATCCAAGAGATTCTGGAGATTTTTGCTCCATGAATTTCATAATTTATGATAGTTAATATCAATTTATAAGATTTTTTTTTTAAGGAACATACTAAAGC
>NW_011889060.1:334092-346688 GCF_000151845.1 Pteropus vampyrus | reverse complement strand
TGAAGATCAAAATTAATTTTAGGACTACTCATGTATCTTCAAAATACCTCTCAGACTTATTCAGGATACTCATAATCAAAAGTTACGTCGTAGGGAAAAGTTTTGTGAACATCTTATGAATAGCACTTCCGCCACCAGAACTAAATGATGAATGAGATTTGAAATATTCATTCAGTGTTTAGAGGCTAAAAATCATCTTTTCTTTCTCCCTTTTAGGAATAGACGTAAAACCTGAAGCAGAAGGTTTTGTCGCCTCAAGCAGTCCAAACGGCTTACTCGAAAACCTCAGTCAAGGGGAACTAATATATCCTGAGATTTGTATGCTGGAATTAAGTTTGCTTTCTACTGGTAAAGCCAACCTTGACGTGCTCACCTATGTATTTGAGAGTTTTTTGAAAATCGTTAGGCAGAAAGAAAAGAATATTTTTCTGCTCATACAACAGGTAAAGGATGCAACGTGATGAATATTTGTCACACTCATGCCTCGAGTACTGATCTCCTTCTTTATACCTCGACCTGCCTGAAGATTATTCGAGATGATTATTTATCTTTTATAATAACTTAGATGTGTTTTTACCTACGTATAGTGTTCTAAAAATCCTCTAATTCCATAGTTCTCTAAAGTAGCATAAAAATTAATGTCATTGGCTAACTAATAATGACTCCTACTACATTTCTGAGAATGGGTAATATTTTTTAAAGTACATTTAATTTTAATATATGGTCGTCATTTTGAAAAATGAGAAAATTTATGTGTAATCCTACACACAGCCTTCTTTTTAGTTACTTTTAAATATTTATGTATATACAGTAGATTATCAAATTATTGCATTACAGTTGCTTCTTGCTTTCATGAGCTAAGAAATTTAATTTATGTTTTGTTTTTTAATCTTCAGGGAACTGTGAAAAGTCTTTTAGGAGGGTTCTTGAGTATTTTAACACAGGCTGATTCTGATTTTCAAGGTGCGTTGAAACTCTTAGTTTTAAGCAATAGTTTTAAAGTTATTTTGTTGCTATTGAAGTGCAGGGCTGATACTAATGACTTGCTTTGGCGTAGTGCTGCTCTGTGGCTTCTAAAGTAGCTTTATATGCATCATCTCTTGTTCCTCAGACCCACCATGCAGCAGGCGTAGTGTACGGATCTTGATTTTACAGAGGAGAATCTAGATTCTAAAGGATGGAGCGAGTCGTGCAGGGTTGTATATACAGAGGTGGTCTTACGAGGGCTGTGACCCAGTATAAACACTGTACGGGATTCTGCTTTATCAGGTAGCGACGGAGCACCTGCTCCCCGCTCTGAACTTTCAAAGACAGTCGAGAAATTCATTATGAACGTATAATGTGATTTTATTATGTATAACAGACGGAAACCTAGACGTTAGTTGTAGAAACCTAAATTTTAGTTGGAGAACTAAGGCTAACATCCAGGAAACGTTAATGTGGGCCTGCCGAGTGTGTCCTTACGACTAAATTCCTGTTCCGCATTTTCGGCAGACCTACCTCGTGCATCACATCTGGGGGTTCACGGTGTCTGCGTCTCGTTATCGGTGATGTTGACTTTGATCGCTTAGTTCGGATGGTGTCTTCCAGGTTTCTCCCTTGTAAAGTTACCGTTTTCTCTTTGTAATTAGTGAGTATCTTATCAGGAGATAACTTGAGACTGTGGACATATCCCTTTTTTCGTTATAATTTAACCCGCTAATTTTAGCATCCGTTGATGATTCTTGGCTCAAACAGTTAAGACTGTGATGCTTGACAAGTAGCCATTTTCTGTTTTCGCCATTCCTTCTGCATTTATCAGTTGGGATTGTACAGGAAGGAAAAGCTTCCCTTCTCTCTCATTTACTTGTTTAGTGTTTATGGGTTTATTTTCATTTATTGTGCTGGGCACTTAGTGGACCCTTTTGATCTGAAGACTTATCCCAGCTTAGCCGTGAGAAATTCTATTCTATTATCTTTTAGTAACAGTTTTGTCGAGATATAATCCTATAATATACGATTCATCTATTTAAAGTATACAGTTCAGTGCGTTTAGTGTATTTACCATCACCACAGTCAGTGTTAGAGCATCTTCATCATTTCCAGAAGGAACCCCACACCCTCGACAGTCACTGCCCGTCTCTCCTCAGCCCTCCCTCACACACATCCCTCCGCCATCACAGATTTGCCTATTCTGGATATTTCATAGGTGACTTGACCAGACTGTAGTTATACCTGGTGGTCCAGAGGCTGGCCTCCCACTACACATCTCAGCTTCTGCCTGGCGAGTCATTCACTTCCTTTACAGAAGAGTATCAGGTTTGGGGCGTGAGGGTAAAAGCCGAGCTCTCGGTGCCCTGTACTCAGAATCAAGGCGAGGAGTGGACGTCCACAGTCTTCTGCTGATCTCACTTCCTCTCCAGATTTCAGACAGACAGGTCGTTGGCTCTCCACTCCTCTGAGCCACTTTGTAAGTCAGAGAGATTCTAGGCTACAGCTTTCTCTTCTATCTACTCTTCCATTTTCAAGAAATATTTTTAAATCTCTCATCTGGTGTGCCCCAACGTCCACTGCCTCCCCCACATTTTTTTGCTGTTGTGTGCTTTTTGTTTTCTGTAACTCTACTTCGAGTTCAGTGAGTTTCCAGGGGTAAACTAAAGCAAACACTCTGTGTGTGTGTGTGTGTGTGTTTGCGTGTGCGTGCGTGTGCGCGCACGCTCAATCCCCCATTTTGAACGGGAAACTGTCAGTTTTGAACTGGAAAAAAAAGCTAAGCACATGCACTTTATTTTGATCATATTACTTCTTTGCTCCAAAACCTGTCATGGATTCATGTTACTAACAGGGCCAAGTCCATGCGGTTCCGTAGTCTCATTGTGAGTTTCTGTCCAGGCCTAGAACGCTAGCACACGCGTTCCCTGCTCCTGCAGAACACGTTGCTTCGGCATGGCCTCTGTCCTCAGGCTTCGCGTCAGGGTTATTTTCGTCACGTCTAAAATGGAGATAATATTTAATTTCTAAGGATCAGCTGAGATAATGCATGTAAATATACTTTGAACACTGTAACGCGTGCTACAAATATTAGCTATTAGTTGACTCTCAAAAGTTCTGTGAATTTGTGTCCCATTGATTATAGTTAATGCTAAACCTCACGATGGAATAAAATGTTCAAACTAATTGTTTGTGATGTTTAAGCGTTTTCATAATCTTCACTATTTCTTTTATTTGTCATCTAATTTTCTGTTAGAAAGTGGTGATTATAATGTAAACATTTTCAAGCCGAGAAGGCCGCAGACTATTTTATGGTACTGAACAGTGTCAACTTATTTAACAAATACTCTGTAGTTCATGCTTCTTTAAATAATACCTTTTCTTTACTCGGAGCTAACCAATCATTAAGAAAAGTGGCTTTGTTGTTTTTTATTGGTTGGTTAGTTGGTTTGCATTTAATCATATTGCTATTTCTTCAGCAAATTTTGGGATAATTAGATTGTTTATAATCCATTTAAAATGCGACAATAGTTTTTGACCTCTTTCAGTGAAATCGCTTATTGCGTTTCTTTAATTGTGTTTCGACTCTAATTTTCCCCCTGTCTTTCTTTAATTTAGCATGCCAGAGAGTATTGGTGGATCTTTTGGTATCTTTGATGAGTTCGAGAACATGTTCGGAAGAGCTAACCCTTCTTTTGAGAATATTTCTGGAGAAGTCTCCTTGTACAGTAAATATGCTATAATCTAAAACTTTCTCGCCGATATCGAATAGAGTTTGGAAATCACTGGCTCTCTCTTTTGATGTGGTAATCGCTATTCTGACAACTCCAGGCTGTCACTTGTGAAGTTCCCGACTGTTTATCATTCGCACATCTTGCCCTTGTTTTGGCTGACCAGAGTGTCACTGGGGTCACAGCCCCTTTATGTGACCTTGACCATGACCGCAGCCACCCCAGTCTTTGTGCTTAAGGAACGCTAAGTAATTTTAATTACTAAAGAGAACTTAACTACAAGTAATTATAACCATTTTGAGGATTATCCTTTTCTTAGAAAATCATTATTTGCTCTTCAGTTATCTCCCGTCACTTCTCCTTTTATGGGTGTAGCTTAGCGACTTTTAAACTGTTCTTTGCTGAGGAACCCATTTTTATGATGAAATATTGGCTAAAAGTATAAGCCAATAAAACAGAAACCCTCGGAGCTACTTTCTTTGAAGCGAGGTCGGATGTCCCTGAGCCCCCTGCCATTTTTCCACCTCACTCCAGCCCGCGTGGGCCCTGAGGGAGCTCTGTGGAACCGAGGTTAAAAACCACCAGTGTAGACCACTGAGAACTGCCCGTCAATTTATGGAATATTTCTGTTACTTTTTCTGAGTGCATTTTCCACTGCGATCATCAACATCAGATGTGATGTCGTGTGTGAGTGTGGCATTATACTTCATCGTACTTCAGGATAATCTCTTTTTTTTACTTGTCTCCTTAGTCATTGCTTTTCCCTTTAATCAAATGCTCATTTCCTCTCTCGTCTATACATTCTACATTTCGGTTTAAACAAAAACTTGTAGTTAAAAATAAAACCTAAAAATCTTATTTTCGTTTACCAAACACAGATGAAAGAACATTTATTTAAGGAAAGGCATGTAAAATAAATTGGAAAGTAACTGAGCACTCACTTTTATGAAGTCAGTCGCAGCATAAACATCATTCAGGTGCCATAAGGCCTCTGGTTCTGGCCCTCATTTAAAAACAATCGAGAGAAACAGCTGTGGTCCATGTGGATGTACACACGCCTTCCTTTGGCGGAGATGAGTCCAACATAATTATTGTATTTAATTTCTAATACTTAAGGCCAACTGATAACGTTTAGGTTTGTACCATAAAAGCATCTAAACTCAAAATAAATTAACCACAAGAGAGTACCTATTTTAAGAAGGAAATCACTCATATTTTATCTTTACTATACAAAAAATGAAATTGTTTATATTTATTGGAGTGACATTGGTCAATAAAATTATGTAGGTTTCAAGTGCACAGTTCAATAATACATCATCTGTACATTGCATTGTGTGCTCAGCTCCCAAAGTCACATCTCCTTCCGTCACCATATATTTGACCCCCTTTACCCTTAACTACCTCACCCCCTCCCTCTGGTAACCACTAAAGTGTTGTCTGTGTCTGAGTTTTTGTTTGTCTTATTTGTTACTTTTGTTTTTATTTCCTACATATAGGTGAAATCATATGGTTCTCAACTTTTTCTATCTGACTTATTTGCTTATTAGCAGGATTGGCCCATGTTGTTGCAAATGGCGGTATTTCTTTTTCCTTAGGGCTGAGTAATATTCCATTGTATATATGTGCCATATCTTCCAGAAAATTTTAATTATATGGTAGACAGGAAAGTCTTTAAATAGGAATGCTGACTAGTATAGGGGTATGTTTCTATTTTCATTATAACCTGAATTTAAGACTATTATGTACCTTGTAACAAGATCGTGAAGTTTTATTTGTTTCTCTTTTTCTCTAGGAAATTCTTCTTCTGGGCATTCTGAAAATTGTCGAAAGTGATATTGCTATGAGCCCTTTGCAGTACCTAACCTTCCCGGTAATGCATACTCCACATTCGAGCAGTGGCGTTTCGTCACAGAGGTGTCCTGGGAGTCTCAGCAGCAAAGCCATGGGGTTACTGAGGAGAGCACACGTGTCACGGAGCAAGAAAGAGGCTGACGGCGACAGTTTCCCCCAGCAGCTGTTCTCCCCTTGGCAGGTGGCCCCAGTCCACTTGCCACTGCCGGGCCAGAACTGCTGGCCACACCTGTCAGAAGGTTTCAGCGTTTCGCTGTGGTTTAACGTGGAGTGTGCCCAGGAAGCTGAGAGTGCCACAGAAAAACGAAAGAAGATGAAGAAAAGGAACAGATCATTAATTTTACGGGGTAGTAGTGTTGACGGAACAGGTACGATGACAGCGTTAAGCGTTACACTCAGCTTTTTTGGACGGTGATTTAGGTTGACCAGTAAGAATACGGCGACGTTATGACTTACTCTTAACGTGTCCTTCATCTTCAGCGCCTTCGTAATGCAGGTCCTGGCTTACCAAAGCCTGCGTTGTCAGAGAGCCTTGAAAACTCCATTTTCTTTTGTGCTTTGGCTCGGGGGAGACGGGGATCACCAGCCCCATTCCTGCCCCTTTCCTGGTCCCGCTGCTGGATTAGGGTGGCCCCTGACGTTAGGAAAGGAAAGGGTAGAAACCCGAGGGCCGCGTGTCTGCCCTGCTGCTTCCCAGCCCCCCGGCCAGCCCCCAGCTCGTCCCCGTCCGTCCTCCCTCTCAGTTCAAGCTCTCCGGCTCAGGCCGTAGCTGACCTCAGCGCCCCTCCTAGCGGCTGTCGCAGAGCTCGATGCGTCAGCCATTCTCCGAAGGGGGACCGAGTGTGACCCAGCCCTTCCTGGGGCGGGTCGGATCGCTGTTGTGCTGCTGCGAAACGGCGTCTTGCACCTCAAGTGGGCGGCGAGAACCGGTTTGCTCAAACCAGTTCATGGCGCTGGGAGTAGAGCAGGCAGGCTCATTCGTAGGGTCCAGAAGAGTGACGTGGCTGGGTGGGACAGATGTCGGGGGTCACACCTGTGTGGGGGTGCTGGCCCCGGTAGCTCTCTATTCCCCGGAGCCCGCGGCTCAGGACGTCAGGCTCTACCACTGTGTGGTTGCCGAGAGGCTCTCTCCAGTTCCCTGCAGACAGAAGTCCGAGGTGACACCGTCAGTGACGGAGCACGGGCGGACAGTGTCCGTCGATGTTCACAGTCGGGCTCCGAATCCGCTCCTCCCTATTAGCCGAGCATGCTTATGTATCTTTATGGTTAGACCAGAAGCCAGCTCAAACTTTAAAATCTCAGCAGATAGTTCGGAATGTCTCAGGTGGCTCTAGCGTGTGTGTGTGTGTGTGTGTGTGTGTGTGTGTGTGTGTGAACAGTATGAGACGTTACCGACGACGACGCCATCTGATGGACGTCAGTGCTTCGTGTACACGTCACTCTGCCCAGCTCTCCTGCACACCTGCCATCTTCGCCACGACTCGGTGAGGCGAGTGCCGTACTCTGTGTTCGCAGTCAGAGGTCAGCAGCATGACCGGTTTGTCTAGCCGGCGAGTGACAGGAAGGGGTTTGCACCCACCTGTCGCCAGCACGCATGAGATGGTGCCGATTGCAGTCCCGTATTTTAAGTGGGGGCAATCACGATGTAAACGGTCTCTTATAAAGTGAATAAATATACACAGTGACCTGATAAAAGTAAATATTGGGAAAATTTTTTTATTGTGAAAGTGTATTAGGAAATGTATGTTGTAAAGACGATTTTGCATAAGCATTTTAAAGAAAATTTAAAAACAGTATACGTATAAAAACATTGAAGAGAGATGAAGAAAATGTTAATTACGGTGAGAACACGTCCTTTGCCACTAAACCAGCTGCGTGCCACTGAGCAAGTTATTAACCTCTCACCACCTCGATTCTGTCACACTCAAAATGGGGACAATATTTACCTCATAAGATTGTTGTGAGGATTCGATTAAGAAATAATTGTGACAGCCCTGCTCCACAGTTCCTGCGTACGCTCTGGTTCTTGTCTTTTATCTGTAGAAGTTCAGATTCGATATGGAAAATTTTTAAATAATTGTATCAGATACAAGTTTTCCCTATATCTTATATCTTGGGCAATAGTTGTCAAAATAGTCAATGAATCTGTTTTCCTGTTTAGAAAAAAAAGTGCAGCTCGCTGCCAGTGTTCACTTAACATCACGCGTCCGAATGCTACATTTGCTAGGATTTGATATTTTCAACAATCGAACTACTAAAAACAGAATGCTGTAAATAGAATGATGCCATTTGTTTCCAAAGACTATCGATCTACTAGAGCAATGCGAAAATAATAATAAAAGCGTGCTATTTCATGTCAAACTTTGGGGGTGAGGTCAGGACTGTCATCTGCAAATTATCTTGGGGTAAATGCCACAGCCGTAAACACCGCCAGCGAGTATTCTCGGGGCAAACAGGAAATGGGTTAACTATTCTTCTTTAAGACTATTGTCGTTGGTAAGGAAAGTAGTCTTAAAAATTGGTGGTAGTTATACCTGTTGAAAAATGGCAACAAATATATATGCAGTCTAATAACCGGAGTGTTCATCTTCTCCAAAAGTCTGAGCCTTTGGACGTTCCCTTCGTGTTTTGGTCCATCTCAATTCACATACTTTACACTAAAGTCATGCGTCCTGGTACTAGGCAGTGTGGGCGCTGGAGGGCTCGGCTCGTCAGACATATTCAGGCAGTGCTGGATTTTAAATGGTGAGAAGGAGAGGTCGGGATGAATAACCAGAAAGCCCAAAGCAAAGAGAAGCACTTTAGAGTTTCAGAAACACTTAGCCGTTAAATTCAAAGCTCGCTCATCAGGGAGTCTAAACAACGAATATATTCAGACGCCACCGTATTTCGAAAAGGAATTTTAATACGAAGAATTTTGTTTTTAAATCATGCTATTGTAATAGTTATAAGATGGCTTTTGGGAATGCCCGGCCTGTGATGACGGTGCCTGGGCTCGGGTCCCTGGTGTCAGAGTGGCCCAACCCAGGCGATCGAGGCGTCACGGCACAGGTCGTGCCAGCTCACGCTCACAGGGCGACAGTGCAGTAGTCTGTTCGTGCCTGCAGTTAGCCCTCAGTTATCACTCAGTTACTGTTTCCACGCCTGGTGCTTTTTTGGAGCTAACATCTCTACTCTGGAAATGTTTGGAGCAGGCCAGGTTCAGACATTCTGAGTACATAATTTACTACAAGTGAACGCTTTGTATTCTTTTAAATTCACTTTTCCACTCAGTTTTTATCAGCTGCTTTACTGGTCATTCTGATATCTTTTTGTCATAGAGAACAACCGGCCAGAAGGTGCAGAGTGCATGAATCCCAGTGAAAGACTCATAGAAGAAGGCTGTGTTCACATGATGTCGCTGGGATCCAAAGCGCTGATGATCCAAGTGTGGGCCGATCCCCACGCCGGCACGCTCATCTTTCGGTATTGATTCTCCTCAGCCCCCATGAGTAGATCATGCACTTAAATAGTTTATGTAAGAGACACTGACGGGAAATCTGCTAATAAAGATCACTGCAGCAAAGTAGAACAATCCTACTAAAAAAGGAGACACATTCTAACGGTCATCATCACCGCCTTTGTAATAACATATTATCGTATCCAAAAATCTATGAGATAATAGTATAATTAAGAAGATTATGGTGTAAAAAAAGACCTCTGACTTTTTAAGTTAGTTTAAAAGTAGAACAGATTTTTAATCTCACTTAAACATCTACAGTTACGATTGTTACACATGTGTTAAACACTGGGGTCAGAAATTTCATGTTTTCAGCCTATGCCTTTTCTCTCTCTGCGTAGCATGTGCGTGGATTCAAATGATGATGCAAAAGCCGTTTTACTGGCACAGGCTGAATCTCAGGAGAACGTTTTTCTCCCAAGCAAATGGCAGCATTTAGTCCTCACCTACTTGCAGCAGCCCCAGGGGAAAAAGAACGTCCAGGGGAGAATGTCCATGTGGGTCTCTGGACAAAGGTATGAGACATTTTTAGTGACTACTTCTTCACTTCAGTTACGATTTTCAGTTTATTTAGTCTGCTGTAGTTTCTGAAACAGGCTACAGAACACTACAGATAAAGTGTACTGTATAGTAACATAGGAACCTACGTCAGGGTTGGATATTTTCCTGTTTATCACCTCCATACAGAATTCATTTCCCATAGAAATAATTGTTGAAAATTAATACTTGGGTTTGGGGAAGCATGCAGAAATCTGAACATTTAGACATTTATGTGAAATATGTAGTAGATCAAGGAACAGAAACTATAATTTGCTCTTTCGAGCCCATATATTATAAAAATCCACAAGGAATTATTATTGGCTAATAAGGCTAATACCTAAATTAAATCAGGATTTGAAAAGAAATTAGAATGACCAGAGAAAAATATAAGCCACTGTACCAGGTGATGGAGTCAGGTGGAGTACTGAATGACCTTTATGGACCAGGAGAATGATGCGTCGAGTTCGTAAGAAACATTTTCAGGAATATCTGAATATAAAAGTTAACACCGAGAGACCTACAAGGGATTCTGGATTTTCGAGAGTTGGGAAGTATTTTATTGAATAAAATAGCATGAAAGGGGTGTGGAATCGGGAGCTAGTGTCGCCCGGGGAAGGGTCAGGCCGGCTGCGGGGGAGGGTCAGGCCGGCTGCAGGGAAGGGTCTGCGCTGCATTATGAGAGGGACAAGTGCATTGACATGGCGAAGCCACCTGACGGGAGCCTTCGAAGGCCAAGGCGAGGGGTCTGGGTTTAGTCTACTGGACCGTGAGAAGTCGCACACCTGTGGTGCTGCGGAGCTTTCGCTCGGTGCCTGTTTACGTTATCTCCCAGTTCTCTCAAAAATGCCTTGAAGTAGATTAGAATGAACACACACACACACGTGCGCGCACACACACACACCCTTAGCGCGCATTAATCTCTTTTCATTCGTTTGCTCATCCATCATGTGTCTATTGAGGAATTACTGAGTGTGTGCCAAGCACGTGCCATGTGAGGCCCGAGGACAATGGTAAACAGGGCAGCCACGTCCCCTGCCTCCTCGAGCTCACAGTCTAGTGAGAAGCAGACAGCAAGCAAGCACAATTAAATTTATGCAGATTACGATGAATGCCGTGAAGGTAGCAAACAGGTCCCGGGACTGCAGTATCAGGTGGATCAGGAAAGGCCCCTCTGCGACCAGATTGTTCAGACGGACACCGGAAGGAGGGGATGGAGCCACCATGAGCAGGAGGGGGACGGTGTCCAGGCAGAGGAAGGGAGAGGAGGAGCGACCTTAGCACTGGAGAGGAGGGAGGGAGAAGGGGCGCGGCCTGGCCTCCGGATGCTGGTCCGCAGTGTCAGCCACGGGAAGGAGCAGGCTTTGGCGGTAAAATCAAGGGTTCTGTTTTTGTTCATTCGTTTAAAAAATACATGAAAACACGTCATTGAAGCTTGCTTTCCATGTTCCAAATTAAATATTTTCTGAGAAGCTCTCAGTCTTCGCAGCTGCCTAAGCCTGAATGGCAACTGTCGCCAACCAGTAAATTCGTGTCCAGAGCCTCGAGCTGGATGGGTTAGAGCTGGGGAGGGGCTGTGAGTCCAGAGCTTCGTTCTCCTGGACTCTCCTCTTCATTTCTTGAACTCTCACCACGTGGCAGATGAACACAGTCTTCCCAACTGCCCTGTGAAGCGGTTGTTAGCTCTGTTTCACATGGGAGGCAGCTGAGCCCCAGAGCGGGGTAAGTATCTTAGCCGAAGTCATGCCATGAGTAAGGGCTACAGCTGACACTTGAACCTGGGCTCTGACCCCAGACAGTGCCCACGGGTTAAAACCCGAGGCTTTACCACCCTGAGAGCCTGTTTCTGAATCAGGCCAGCTAACAAGAATAGGAATCGTGAACTAATTATTAGACATGTTCAGAGCGACAGTTTAGATGATCGTTGTGGACAGTTCTGAAGTTAGTGGGCATAATCACTTGTTTCACATAGTACTCGATTTTTTACCCATCTACTTGTTTCTACATTACTTTGAAGGGATTTTTTTTTGCCATTTGTTACAAGTTAATGAATTCATCTGTTAATAGAGCAATGAGCAAGCGACCGAGGATAAATATATTATTATTCCGTTCATTTCAATTTGGTACTATGTTTATTATTTTCTACAAATAATACACTTCAGAGGCCATTTTAATAATACATAATGACACTGAAAAACAACTTGTGAGTGTTTTCTATTAGTTGTTACTTGATGAACAGCACACAAATCTGGCAGGAATCTGTGGCACATGGTAGATAATTAATATTTGTTGAATTCATCCTGCATTAATCTTGCACTTAAAAATTATATTGCCATACTGCCACTAGGTGGCAGTAGCGTATCAGTAATGGCCATTTATTTAGTTCGAAAGATGCAGTGGAAGTTATCTCACTCTAATGTATGCCAATTATACCTCAATTTAAAAAAAAGTTATATATTTCCTTTATTAAAAATATTCCTATTAATATTTAAATTTATGTTAAATATGAAACAGAAAGCCTTAGGGGAAAGTTTCTAAATAAACATATTCCAAAGTAGAATTTCTCGTTCAGAGCTAACCATGTTTGCTTAGTCTTCGTCTTATTCACAAACTTTGCCTTTACAAGTTACCTTCATTATCTTAGTCCGGAGTTTAAAACATTCCTAAAACGGGGTAGAGCTTGCCACGCTGCAGTTTCGACTGGATGATGATGTCCTCCCGTCTTGTGTCTGAGAAAGCGTTAGTTTACCTTTTCCTGAAAGGATTCCTGTGAAAATAAGAGACCAATCAAAAGCTCCATAACGAGTTGCAAAAAAGTGGGGAAAAAAAAAATTGCATGTCAGTGGCTGTTCAGAGAAAAACTTGGAGAAGTGATCATTTTCCCTGATTCATCTTCGAAGGCCTCACAGAGGACGTGGGATTTTAGGAATTGTTTACCAAGGCGGGAGGCGTCTTGGTAAAGTCAGGGAGAGGCAGTTGGGTGGTGTCTGTAAACCAAGAATCCCATG
>NW_011889060.1:331507-332857 GCF_000151845.1 Pteropus vampyrus | reverse complement strand
TGGAAACGGAAGCTTTATCAGTTTTATAGGATATGGTGAATACTGAAAGAATCTGGCATAAAAAATTCTTGGTTTCTTGCTTTTTGTGGCAAATCCTGGCTGGAATATTTTAAATAAGTAACTTTGTTTTTCTGCTATTCAGGAGCTAAGATTGGTTCACAAGAGGCCTTTTATCTGTATGCTTGTGGACCCAACCATACCTCTATAATGCCATGTAAATATGGTAAGCCTGTGATTGACTACTCCAAATATATTAATAAAGAAATTTTGCAATGTGAACAAATCAGAGAACTTTTTATGACCAAGAAAGATGTGGACATTGGTCTCTTAATTGTAAGTTTTTATTTTACAAGTTTTAACTTTATAGTAACTGTACATATGTATGTTTGTTGAATGTGTAATTAGCTATGAATTGGATTTCTAATGTTTCCCTTTTTTGTTTCTCAACATTTTCTTTCCTTAGAATATGTTTTTTTTCCGAAGGAAAAAAATTGAAATACCTAGACCTCCTCAGAATTTGTTTCTAGGTTTCAAATTTTCATCCCTTTTTCCTTGAAACTATATTCCTTTACTAAGTATCAGTTTAGTTTACACCTATTCATCATTGAAGATAAATTTTATGATATAGTAAAACTGTAACACATTAGCCTATTTCCTTTTCATAGTTAATAATAAATACGAATTTTGTATATGTTTTAATTATATATATTCAGATTTTAGAATATTAATATCAGTAACAACGAGGAATTTTGCTTTCAAAATATTGCTAACTCTGCTTATGTGAGACACTCAGATTGCTGTGTAATAGTATTCTAATATTTCGTTCTCCTAGTACAGAGTTTAGGGGCTTGCGAAGGATACTTTTCATTATAGCAACGAGAAAACTCAGCCGTCATAGTCTTCAAAAATCTACTAAAACTGGTAGATCTGGCCATGAGTCTTTTTCTTCTCTTTTTATGAGAGAAACAGTGATACATCAGAGAGATTGCTCACTGAAGACTTCCGTTCTGGAATGTATTTTACTGCTGTTGTTAATGAGGTGTAATTACATAATCAAAATAAATTATACTTTAAAACTGTAACACTTGACTAAAGTAGAAATTCTAGTACAGATATTTTGTAAAACATATAAGTCTTAAGTGGTGTTAAATATATATCTACGTATAGGTATATATAGATATATGTATAGAGATATATATAAAAACATAGATATATATAAAATAGACGTAGAGTAGATACTAATGGAATTTAACTAAAGATTTGATATTAGGCCTTCAATCTTTTTCTCCCTAAGGAGTATTTAAGAATGGGGGGTTGGGCATTTTGGCTGTCTACTGTTACTGAGTGGAG
>NW_011889060.1:326657-330537 GCF_000151845.1 Pteropus vampyrus | reverse complement strand
GCCTGTTAGGAATCGGATTGCACAGCAGGAGGTGAGTGAGCGAAGCTTCATCTGTATCCGCAGCCACTCCCCAGCGCTGGCATCACCGCCTCAGCCCCACCTCAGATCATCAGATGTTAGATTCTCATAGGAGCACCGGTCCCTGGTGCCACAAAGTTTGGGGACCACTGATCTAGGTGATCAGATTGACCCTTGCAGTATTGCAGTGTTTGTATTCAAGTCGACCTCATTTTGCTTAATAATGGCCCCAAAGCCATTCACATAACTTTTATCGCAGTATAGTTATAAGTGTTCTATTTTATTAGTAGTTACTGTCATTAATCTCTTGCTATGCCTAATTTAGAAATTAAACTTTATCATAGGTACGAATGTGTAGGAAGAAATAGTCTATAGGATTCGGTACAGTCTGTGGTTACAGGCATCCACTGGGGGTCTTGGACCGTGTCCCCACAGATATGGGGGGCTGCTGTAGTTAATAGAAGCTTGATGGGGAGCCAGGGGCTACTGGAAACTACCCTCTACACAGGAGGAATAAGGAAAACATTGCTCCAGAGTTCTCATCTCCTAGGGGCGTGGAGATTGGTTAATATTTACATTCATAGAACAGTGCCTGGTATGTAGTGGGTGTACTGTAAGGTTTAGCTGTTGTTAGTGGTAAGAGTAAGTATACTTTCTTGTTTATTCTAAAATGATCGAAGCTGGAATGTCTCAGCTTTGGTGTGGGGTTCAATGTTGACCACAGAAATGAAACTGATCTTTTCCTTTGTGGGGAACCACCTTGCTTCTCACGTTCATTTTTGTTTAGTGTAATGTGTCTTTTTTTAAAACAAAGAAAATGATTTGATGGGTGTCTTTTTACTTTGGAATATTCATTTGCTAGTTGATAACTTTAGGCTGTGTTTAGTTACTGAAGGAAAATCTTTGTGTTTCAGGAAAGTCTTTCAGTTGTTTATACAACATACTGTCCTGCTCAGTACACCATCTATGAGCCAGTCATCAGACTGAAAGGTCAAGCGAAAACCCAACTCTCCCAAAGACCCTTCAGCTCAAAAGAAGTCCAGAGCATCTTATTAGAACCTCATCATCTAAAGAATCTCCGCCCTACTCAATGTCAGACTATTCAAGGCATTCTGCACGAGATTGGGGGGACTGGGATATTTGTTTTTCTCTTCGCTAGGGTAAGAATCGTTGGTTATAGTTTTATCTAAAGAGAAACTGTTTATTGATAAATTTTAGCATTTCTTTTTGATTACAAGAAAAGCTGTACGTCAACTTTGTTAATCTTTTAAGGTAAAAAATTACACGTTTAAGGTGTCCCCAAGCTTTCTTGTAATTTATGAAGATTTTAGAAGTTTTTCATTGTCCAGAAATGTAATTAGAACAATTAAATGTTAAATTATAAGATTAAATTTGCCAATGAGAAAGGTACATACCGTAGTGAGTGACAATATAGGAGAATTGTATTCGTTAAAAGAAGGTTTGTGAAACTTGTTTTTCCCGTGATTGTTCCAGATTATGGGGAAAATAAGGGTTAACAAATAAGTATAGAAAATAATTTGTTGATTGATTCATTATCAGAAATTTGAGGCGTTTTGCTGACATTTCAGATCACTAATAAAATTCTGCTGACTTCTAAGGTAGTCAGTTCATTTGTTGCATATTTAACTTTAGTTCATTTGTTGCATATTTAAGAGACTAAAGAGCATGGAATTTATGTCTCCTTTTGTTTATAATTCTTAAATTACAAAGCAAGTGTGAGCAATAAAAAAATAAGCTTTCAAATGAAACTTATGGATTGATATTAGGTAGTGATAGATAATCACATGAAATTTTTACTCTCAAATTAGAAAAAAATATTCATTTTTTGTTTGTTTGTTTTAGGTTGTAGAACTCAGTAGCTGTGAAGAAACTCAGGCATTGGCACTAAGAATTATACTCTCATTAGTTAAATACAACCAACAGAGAATACATGAATTAGAAAACTGTAATGGGCTTTCTATGATTCATCAGGTGTTGATCAAACAGAAATGCACCGTCGGCTTCCACGTGTTGAAGGTTCGTCCTCATAAAACTTCTCGTGGTTTCGTGTGCGGTGATGCTTCTCTCTTTATTAAACTCTTCCGGTCAGAGTTTGTGTTTTAGTTATTCTTGGGGAAAATGAAGGAACCTCAATTGTGTAAATTTAATCAAACTAAGGTACTCTTCTGTTTTTTTCCATTTTTTTTTGGACAAGGGCTAAAAATGTTTTTATTTTAAGATGCCATAAAAAATAGGTTATTTCCGTGACCCTTGTTTACTTATAGGTTTTCCTTCTATTTTTTGCCACCTCCTTTTTCACTTTTCTGTGTGTTTTCATGTACGAAGCCACGTTAGTGGCAGCACTTTAGATGTCGTCGTTCCTCATTTTCCATCGTTTAAATAATTACATTTTAATTTTCTTGAAAGCATTTTAGGAAAGTAAGAGAAAAAAACAGACTCACAGAGTTTTAGGTCTGGCCGGGCCCAGAGGCGTCTCCCGCGCCAGCCGCTCCCCCTGAAGGTGGTGGAGCTGAGACCCTCGAGACACAGACAGCGCTGTTTGCTGTGGCCGCACCGTGAGGGCCAGAGCCCGGCTCTCTGACACCCCGAGCTCCGCCACTTCCACGCGGTCGTGGCGCCACACAGGTCTTTCTTAAAGCCATGTCCGCGTCATCTTACGCTTGAACAGTGTTCCAACTCCAGCAGAAGACGATGCCCCTGCCTGTGCCCTGCCCTCAGCTCCTTAAGCCGTCAGGATCTGTGCTTTGGTGGCAGGGACCCTTGCCACTTTTTGGGAAAGGTTTCGAAGCCTAAAAGATGCATCGAATTGAAAAAATAAAAATAATGGGATTTATTTTACCTCATGTTTGAAACTGAGTATTGTAAACATTTAAAAGTTTGTGTTTTTCTAATCGTTTCAATTGTTTTGCAAAACAAAGCTACTTTGTGACATTTCGACTTACCGGTTTTCCTTTAAATTCACTGTCATGATTGCCGAGATCGAAAGCTTAATGTTTCTGTTAAATTTAGGGATTAGTCGATTAATGGGTTAATGCTGATTTTCCGTAGACCCTTCTTGAAGGTTGCTGTGGTGAAGATATTCTTCACATCAGTGAGAACGGAGAGTTCAAGCTGGACGTGGAGTCGAATGCCATAATCCACGACGTTAAGCTGCTCGAGGCGCTGCTGCTTGACTGGAAGATATGGCGCAAAGCAGAGGCACGTACTTCTTTCTAGTAGTAAAAACACGGGGCATAAATTTACCTTCTTAACAAATCTTAAGTGTACAGTACGGTATGAAGTGTATACACAGCGGATCTCTAGAACTGTTTCGTGCTGCCTGACTGAAACTGTAGCCATCGAACAAACCGCACACCATTTCTGCCACCCCCCCGGGCCCTGGGGACCACCATTCCTCTTTCTGTTTCTGTGAGTTTGATTCTTGTAGATACGTCATAAAAGTAGAGTCGTTCGACATTCGTCTTTTTGTCATTGGCTTGTCTCACTTAGCATTATGTCCTCAGGGTTCATCTGTGTTGTAGCATATGACAGGATTTCTTTCTTTTTAAAGACTGAATAAAATTCCATTGTATGTGTGTATATAGCACATTTTCTTATCCATTCATCTGTCAGTGGGCATTCTGTTTGCTGCTACATCTTGGCTATTGTGAATAATGCTGCAGTGGACATGAGTGTACAAATGTCTCTTCAAGATTCTGTTTTCAATTCTTTTACATTTATTTTTTTTACACCTACAGCACCCAGTCTTCCTAGGTGGTCTCCCATCCAAGTACTAACCAGGCCCGACCCTGCTTAGCCTCCAAGATCAGACGGGATCGGGCACGTTCAGGGTGGCGTAACC
>NW_011889060.1:323010-326607 GCF_000151845.1 Pteropus vampyrus | reverse complement strand
TTCGACATTCGTCTTTTTGTCATTGGCTTGTCTCACTTAGCATTATGTCCTCAGGGTTCATCTGTGTTGTAGCATATGACAGGATTTCTTTCTTTTTAAAGACTGAATAAAATTCCATTGTATGTGTGTATATAGCACATTTTCTTATCCATTCATCTGTCAGTGGGCATTCTGTTTGCTGCTACATCTTGGCTATTGTGAATAATGCTGCAGTGGACATGAGTGTACAAATGTCTCTTCAAGATTCTGTTTTCAATTCTTTTACATTTATTTTTTTTACACCTACAGCACCCAGTCTTCCTAGGTGGTCTCCCATCCAAGTACTAACCAGGCCCGACCCTGCTTAGCCTCCAAGATCAGACGGGATCGGGCACGTTCAGGGTGGCGTAACCATAGACTGTTTTCAATTCTTTTGATTCTAAATATCCAGAAATGGGATTGCTGAATCATGTAGTGATTCTAATTTGAATTTTTCAAGGACTCTCCGTACTATTTTTCGTAAGAGCTACACCATTTTACAATCTCACTAACAGATGTGCAAGGGTTCCAATTTCTCCACATCCTCACCAACAGTTGTTATTTTCTGTTTTTTGATAGTGGCCATTCTGTTGGATATGAGGTGACATCTTATCTCAAATAAATTTGACCAAACATGCTAGAGGAAAGATGTAATTAATTTTCTATTTTTTCTTTAGAGAATTATATTCCAAAATTTCTGTCGTGTGAAGAGGCAATCAAGTAATATGCAGCCACAAGACATGGGAGAAAAGTATTATAGAGTTGCGTCAGGCAGCTAACTACACTGTTGCTTTTTCTGGATTTTGTAGTACTCGTCAGTTTTTAAAACTTTGTAATTTGTTCTGATTTCTTTTCTCATTCTGAATAAATACTTTCAGAATAAAAAGACCGTACATATGTACTGACAAAAAGGCTGGTCTGGAAATAAATGTTAAGACTTGCTTTTCAGACGGATTTAACCTCTGACCCTGACTGCCACACTGCGTGTCCCCCCCGCCCCAGAAGCCTGCTAACTGGCGTGTGTCTCTTTCCCCAGCGGGGCGTGTGGGAGACGCTGCTGGCCGCCCTCGGCGCGCTCATCCGAGCCGAGCACCAGCAGCAGCTGCTCAACGTCCGGCAGCTGCTGGAGGCGCGCGTCGTTCATCACTTCCTGCTCACCTGTCAGGTTTTGCAGGTACGCTTCCTGTTGTCTTACTCCCTGAGCTGTTTTCTGCAGTTACTTCTGTTAAATAACTCAGTTCCATGGACCCAGATTTGCGTGGGACTCGCAGGGGAATTTTTCTCTTTGCCATCTTCCCTACCCTCCCGGATTCCTTCTAACGAAAACGTGTTCCCACATGCCTTAAATATCGAGTATGTACTGGCTGAAGATCGGTTATGTGTGCCGGAATTAGCATATTGAAAATATATCCAAAATAGTACATGAAAAAGTGCTACTAACTCCGCCAGTCGCATTGTAGTGTCTGTGCTGTGAACTGGCTTCCAGTTAAATTTGTTTCTGCACAGACGTCCGTTTATCAGCCCGTTTGGCGTATTGGACTGTGTTTCAAGTTCAGCGTCTGAGGCAGTTAGCAGAACTTTATCGAGTCAGATAAGTGCAGACGCTCCCTGGCATCAGTAGTATTTTCTTTACGTGGTTAATGCCTTTGCTGCAGTGGCGCTGCTCACTTCTCATTGAACTTGGGTTAAAGTCCAAAAGCTGTGACGATATCTGTAAGAAGACATGTGCGATCTGGCTGCCAGTCCAGCCTCCCCTCACGCCACTGCAGCCCCGAGCCGTCCTCTGTCCGCAGGAGGGAGCCTTTCCCGGCCTCAGGCCATGTGACTCCCGCTGACCCAGAGTTACCGGATGCTTCTTTCATCCCGGCCAGCCCTAGCCCTCCCCGCCCTTTCCACGTGGGTCACCCCTCACCCCCATTCTGTGCTAGCTCCCTCTGCACACGCTCGGCTTGTCAGTTTCATGTCGTTTGTGACACTGTGGTGGCAACCAGGAGCATTTCTTTCCCTCTGTAAACCTCCCGAGGGCAGGGATGACGCTTTTGTTGATCACACCGTAACCCCAGTACCTGGCACATGCAGGCACCCAATAAATAGTTGTCGAATGAATGAATCCTAAAAGAGCAAAACCGAAAGCTTTTTATTGCTCTCCTCGAAGGGCTCGCAGGCCCCGTGCTCACTGAACATTTTAGGTATCATTTGTGCGCCAGTTTTGTTCTAAATTTCTTTCTTTGCATATCCTTTTTGAAACCTGTTGGCCAATTTTCAGTGAGTTCATGTGACAGTGTGAAGTTCTTATTCAGTCTTTCCTTGTCAGAAAAGTAACATTGATAAGTTTGGAGATTTTAATATATGTTCTCACTTCCATATTACTTTTAAAATGCTAGAAAAATCCAGATACCAGTTCCTTTTTCTGAAAAGTATCTTTTTCACCCTTTTTCATTCAAAGAGTCTGGTTGTCGCATTAACAGTTATCTATTAAGAATAGCTTGATGTTAAGTATGGTGGGAAGCGTATAAAGAAATAAGCTTAGTTACCTTTGAGGCGTGTCAGTATTTAAGGCAGGTTGATAAATTGGCAGCGTATTGGGTGTGAAGTGGTTTTATAAGTTCACGGGCACAGTGTAAAGAACCTGAACTTCGGTGAGAAGAATGGGAGCGTGAAAGTGGGGGGCAGACATGGAGGAGACTGTAGAGGCAGAATTCATGGCGCTTGATCCTGCTTAAATAAGAGCTGCAGGAGAATCAAATCCATACTGCAAAGTTTTACGCTGGGAGGTCGGAAGAAAGGGAGCGGAGCCGCGGAGGGGCGCAGCGCGCCCGTCTCGCCGTCTGTGCCCCTGCGTCTGAGACTCCGGGGCACTGAGATGAGCGAGACTGAGACTGGGGACAGGGACTGGAAAGCGAGGTCGGGGACGGTGTGCTCGGGGGTCAGAGCGAAGCCGCGGGGACGGCGGGGCGCTGGCGGCTCACGCTGTGGCGAGAGGGTCACTCACCTCCAGAAACATCCGCCTTCGGGGCGGAGGGAGAGGGAGCTATAGAGGGAGACGTGGAAGGGACACCATGGAGGCGCAGGGAGCAGGAAACCCAGGGAAGTGGGAGCCGGGGGGCGGAGGGGCCGAGCCCACCCCGGAGGACGCGCTTCCAGGGACACGCGGACCCAGACGTCCTGGCTGGCGGGCAGGGGGGCAGTGGATGAGGAACAGCCCGTGGCGGGGACCGTAGGTGGCACGTGCAGGGTGAGAATAGGCGGTGATTGAAAGTCCAGCAGCAAAAGGAAAGAAACAGAATGTTAACAAAAGGATCCAAACAGGTCAAGTGCAGCGTTTTTTGTTTTTTAAAGAAATAAGATTCCAGCAGCTGTTCGTCAGGAGTCAGTGGAGGGGCCAGACCGACAATAGGCTGGGAGGGACTTGGGAATGAATGACTGGAGTGGCAACTAGGCGCGTTGGGACAGTGCAGGCGCACGGTTTCAGAACAAGGCAGATAGATGGTCACAGCGGAAAGCGCACTGAACCGGAGGTCGGGAGTTGTGTGTCTCGCGTTCGCATGGCCACTGGCGGTCGCGAGGTCTTGGCACAGG
>NW_011889060.1:313888-322960 GCF_000151845.1 Pteropus vampyrus | reverse complement strand
GATTTTAATATATGTTCTCACTTCCATATTACTTTTAAAATGCTAGAAAAATCCAGATACCAGTTCCTTTTTCTGAAAAGTATCTTTTTCACCCTCTTTCATTCAAAAGAGTCTGGTTGTCGCATTAACAGTTATCTGTTAAGAATAGCTTGATGTTAAGTATGGTGGGAAGTGTATAAAGAAATAAGCTTAGTTATCTTTGAGGCGTGTCAGTATTTAAGGCAGGTTGATAATTTGGCAGCGTATTGGGTGTGAAGCGGTTTTATAAGTTCACGGGCACAGTGTAAAGAACCTGAACTTGGGTGAGAAGAATAGGAGCATGAAAGTGGGGGGCAGACATGAAGGAGCCCGTGGCGGGGACCGTAGGTGGCACGTGCAGGGTGAGAATAGGCGGTGATTGAAAGTCCAGCAGCAAAAGGAAAGAAACAGAATGTTAACGAAAGGATCCAAACAGGTCAAGTGCAGGGTTTTGTTTTGTTTTTTAAAGAAATAAGATGCCAACAGCTGTTCGTCAGGAGTCAGTGGAGGGGCCAGACTGACAATAGGCTGGGAGGGACTTGGGAATGAATGACTGGATTGGCAACTAGGCGCGTTGGGACAGTGCAGGCGCACGGTTTCAGAACAAGGCAGATGGTCACAGCGGAAAGCGCACTGAACCGGAGGTCGGGAGTTGTGTGTCTCGCGTTCGCATGGCCACTGGCGGTCGCGAGGTCTTGGCACAGGGGTTTTGTGCTTCTTCTGTAGACTCAGTTCCATCTGAGTTCGTCAGACTAAACAGTTTCAAAGTTAACATCTAGATTTTACTTCCGATTCAGCAACACCAAGAGTAAGTGAGGACGGGCGAACGGCGAGGCGTATCATGTATTTGGATGTGGGAGGATGAGGAAGTTTATTTGACGCCCATGGCCTTCATCTGGAGGCCAGCTGCTTCCCACGGGGAAGGTGGGATTGGAGAACAGGATTTACTTATGTCCATCTTTGCTCGTAGTAATTAGTTGGTATCCTGCCAGGTCGCATTGTTCCAGGAAGCGGGTGATGCGGGCCGAAGGAGTCAGAGGCCCGAGTCAGTTACGGCCGCCCTGCCCACGTGCTTTCCCTGTGGCGTAAGGTGTCATATTCGTAACCACTTTGAACCTTCGTATTCTAGCAATGAGGGAGAAAACCTCTCAGAGCTGCCGTGAGAAAGCGCGTCGTAAGCTGGGCCCTCTGTTAATGTAATCGGTTTTGTCTATCAGAAATTTGCCCTCTGACCCCCTAGTGCTGGTAGCAGGCGCAGCAGGTGTAAGAGTGGCAGTGCCCCCCACACTAGTGACATCTGCGTGGGGCTCACTGCGTGTGAGGTGCCGCTCTAAGGGTTTATGTCATTTATTCTTATTCCCATATTACAGGGAAACTGAGGCTTGAAATATTAAATATGCCCAATATCACACAGCAGGATGCCAGGAGGTCAACCTAGCCGGTTTGGCTTCTGATTGTGAGTGCCGGAATACGACTTCCGCTCAGTTCGTGAAAGTAAATGGGCTGGGATCGAATTGGCATCGGTTTTAGTAAGTTTTTAATAGGATTCCTTGAGCTGAGAGCCAGCAACCCAATGTAAGGGTAAATACGTCACACCAGAGAAGTAAACCAGCACAGTTGTATCTTAAAAGGAATGTTTTGCTTAAATGAAAAATGTTGGTTAAGCTGACAGTTCTCTTTAAATCTAAGAGTTTGGTTTTTATTTTTTCAGGAACACAAAGAGGGGCAGCTTACATCCATGCCCCGAGAGGTTTGTAGATCATTTGTGAAAATTATAGCAGAAGTCCTTGGATCTCCTCCAGACTTGGAATTATTGACAATTATCTTCAATTTCCTTTTAGCAGTTCACCCTCCTACTAATACTTACGTTTGTCACAACCCCACAAACTTCTACTTTTCTTTGCACATAGGTAGGTATAATCGTTTTTGTTAGATCTGGGCTACCTCCGCTCTCGTTTTTCCTTCCCACTTAGTTCACGTGTGTCTGATGTTCATTGAATGGCCTCGATGTGGTAGAAACTGCCCTGATTACACACTGGGGTTGGGACGGGGCAGAGGGCTATGAGATGCACCAGACACGGTCTCTGCCTTCAGAGACCTTAGCGCCAAGAGGACAGAGGAGACGTACGCTCAGCTGTAGTAAGAAACGATATTTGGTAAGTACCTACTAGACGCAAAAAAGGGAACTCATTAGATTTCAGAGAAGTGAGGGTTTCATCAGACAGCTGCGGAGAGAGATTTAATAGGTTATAAATCCGACATGGGCATTGAAGAATTTAAGTAGAATTTAATAGGTAGATTGCAGAATTAGCATTCCAGGTGACAATGACATAAAGGGAGGAAAAAGAGAGAAAATAAGGAATAATGATTCTTACTTAAATATAGGAGATCTATAAAGGAGTAGTAAGAAATAATACTATAGATATAGTTTGAGACTATCATTTTTTTTTCCTCTAAGTTCATATTAATTGGGTCCTAAAGTGTAAGGCCGGAGAGTCTGAACCTGTAGCATCTTTGTTAGGGGTCACCGGAGGGTTTCGTTTTGTGTCTGTTTTGAGCAAAGGGATGTATGGTGTAGGTACGTTTTTCCAGTAAAATTCAGGAAAGAGAAACTCCCCGCGTGGAAGTGAGTCGAAGCCCTAAGAATAGATGGAATTGCTGAAGAAAAGTGGGGCGAGAGAAGGAAAGAGGAAGCTCAGGATGGGATGATGGGTAACGCCGTGTACAGGGCGGGAAGAAAGAGTGGTCGGGATGAGAAAGAGGGATTCGTCGGTGTTCGAAGAACGAGGAAAATGTCACGTGAGAAAGCAAGGAGGACCGGGCCTGTGAGGAAGCTGGACAGTCAGTTCAGAGAGGGAAGCTGGTTGTACAATAGCCATTTGAAGGAACGGGATCATGAGTAAAACGCTTCAGCAGCAGTAAAAATTCAAATGAAAGCGGACAGCGTGACGTCGTGTGAGGTTCAGCACACACTAGTGAATAAAGTGCTGTCAGGTTCTGGGCGCCGAACCCGGCTGAGTCAAAGATGAGGACGATGTGGTCCCCCCTTCAAGAGCTTCCAGCCTAGTGGGGTGGGGGGAGCAAGGCGTAAACAGATAATTACACCATGCGGAAGGCACAGGATGGAAATGTTCTGTTTTCTGGTAGCACAGAGCATGGTGAGGGGGTGTTTCCTGGAGGAGGGTCGCCCGCTCTGAGCCTTAGGGTTGGGTAGGAGTCGAAGGGAAGGGCCCCCGGACGAAGCAGACGGCTTCGATGAGCAGCCGTGAGAAGCAGGTGCTGCCAGAGTGTAATGTAAGAAAAAAGGCTGGAGAGGGGCCTGGGGACAGATCGTGGAGATTCTCGTAGACAAGACGCTTGGACTTCGTCCAGAGTAGTGAGGAGGCAACATGGAGCCACTGGCAGGTTTAGAGCGGGGGTTGACATTTGGTGGAATTCTGGTAGCTGTGAGGATGTGAGGGTGACCAGATGTCCATCACGGGTGCCATTTAGAAGCCCGTGACAGTAATCCAGGTGAGAGATGATGGGAGCCTGCATGACAGCACTATGCTAGGGATGAGAAGAGTTCAAGAAACAGGAAATAAAATCAGTGGCACCTGGGGACGGACTCGGCGTGGGTACAGGGAAGATGGCGGTCAAAGCCGGCTCCAGGTTTCCACGCGGGAAGTGGGTCCTTCCACCAAACCAAGCAGAGAACAAAACGGGAGCGAACACAGGGCAGAAGGACGATTCAGGTTTAGATTTGCTGCATTTGTGGTGCGTTGAAGAAATCCATCGGTTGAACTTATAAGTACGGAGCTCAGAAAGGAAGGTTTAGCTATAGGTACCGATTTTGGAGTCATTTTGAACATTGGAGAAGATACATAAAAACACGAGACACAACCCTTGCCTCGCTGAGCGAAGAGATCAGATTAACGTAAAAATTGAACAGTTAGCTGTTCAACAATAGAAATAACTAAGTACAGCTGGAATTCAAGGAAAATAGAAATTAACGTGGCTAGTAATAGTCAATAATCTATAGTAAGAAATTGTCGAATGTACTCACAGATCAAATGCACATTAGTATAAAGTATGCCATGTTTTTTTGCTTTGAACATCGGTTTGTAAAAATTTGTATTTAATGATTTGCTTTTAAAGTTAATTTTTTGTTTTATCCTTTTTAAAAATTTTACCACCTCAAAATTTTTTCCAATTCTAGATGGCAAGGTCTTCCAGGAGAAAGTAGAGTCGATCATGTACTTGAGGCATTCCAGCAGCGGAGGAAAGGCTGTCCCCAGCCCTGGATTGGTGGTAATAAGCCCGTCTGATTTTACCGCGTCACCGCCTGAAGGTAAAAATAACAGGAACGGAAGTATAACGCTTCCAGTTTAGTTCTGGATGGTAATCGGTTCATAAAGTGTCCACATTTTAGCAGTGTCGTACAACTTGATATTCAGACTAAGTAAGGGGCAGGTTAAACTTAAATCTGATAGACTACACTTAATCCATTTCACTGCTTTCTGCTGTCAGCAACTGTCACTCTACACGGTGCTCAGGAGAACTTAGGAACAGACAGGGCTGGTGCTGTCTCACTCCTCAGCTCTCCATCCCTTCCTGTCACAGTCGTTTGTCCTTCATTAAGCTGCTGATTTACTTTCCCACTGTCTTCAAAAGCTGCGTTTGGTTTCCTCTCCGCTTCTGACCTAAACTCATCACTCTGGACACCTTCGCTTGCTGGATGGTTGGCCGCCCCGCACTTCGGCCTCACGGTCGCGGACGCTGGGGACTCCCTTTATCTACCAGCACGTGCGCTTCGGTCCTGGACCTCGCCGTCGTCAGGGATGCTCCCCGCTCTGAGGGTCCAGGCTCCCAGTCTCTGAGCACGCTCTCCTGGCTCCCTGGTTTCTTTATCACCCTCCCGCCTAGATTCCCCTCCAGCCTAGATCCCTTTAGCCGGTGGTTTTCTTAACACTGTCTTGGGTGTCCTTGACCTCTTGGCCTTTTGGTGTTCTCCGTCTGAAAACCCTCACCTTCCGTCCGTCTAACCATCCTCACACTGCTGAAAGCTGTTAGAGTCATTGCTGAGGGTCCCCCGCCTTTCCAAGGGTCTTCAGCTGTGGCCAGCCTTTTTGTTGTTGACCGCCCTGTCATTTTTCTGTATGTCCGGAAGCAATTCTCCCTTCTTGCTCTGCAGCAAGCAGATTCAAGTCTTTACGCTTACCCTGCTTTTCGAGCTCCCTAATTTACTGCTGACAGACTGCCTTCCGTCTGCTGTCATCGAGAAGAACTCGGCATCTCCTGGCTGGGAACTGGCTGCGTGTGTTCCCTTGCTGACTGCTGTCCTCTCCTGCCCTGAGGCACTGCTTTAATGCCAGTCCCATCCAGGCTTGTCGCCGGCTCCAGTTTACATTATTAAGCAGTGCAGGAGGGATGGGGGCACGGACGGGCAGGAGGGCGCGTGCGGGCATTCACCTGCCCCAGGGTGTTGCGATTATTCCCTAGCACATTTCGTGGTCTCTTATTATACTGTTTTAAGGCTCTGTTTTCATTGGTTTTGGTAGGTAGTTTGGCAGGCATGCGTTGACAGGAGCGAAGGCCCAGCTCTGGAACCATAGGAACCTCCCTCGAAGACCTCCCTTAAAGACTTCCCAGAAACACCTCCCAATTTAGGGTTACAAATCACCCCAAATCCTAGAGCACAAAGGCCATAAAGCTGTTAGTGAAACCACAAACACGTGCACAGAAAGCACTACCCCAGCCTGCCCACAACCTCAGCCTCATTACAACATCGTTATAACGTCATGCCTATGCCCGGAAGTTCATGAACTACAATTATAACAGACTGAATTCTGGGTAAGCACATGCGCAGTAGGCAGTGTTACATAGCAGCCAGCTGTCAGTCAAGGTGACCTCACATGCGGATCATCTAAGACCTGCCATCACGGCCCAAATAAAAACAGACCTTCCCACCGCGTCACTGGTGCAGCTCTCTGCGGAAAACCCGCTCCTCCCTTGGAGCCTACTCTGCCTTTTATCTTTTATCTTTTCACCTCTCAAACCCCAAAGGGCTGCAGCCTTCCTTAGCATGGCCCATCTCCTAAAATGTGCTTTCAATAAATCTTCTAAATCTTGCTGAGCTGTGATTCTTTCTGCATCGGCACGAAGAACTGAGGCCCCCAGTGTTGGAGTTCAGATCCCCAAAAGCTAACAGCTTTATTTGGAATTTTATAGGGAATGTGTATTTTTTGTTTGTTTGTTTTATACCTACAGCACCTGGTCTTCCTAGGTGGTCTCCCATCCAAGTACCAGCCAGGCCTGACCCTGCTTAGCTTCTGAGATCAGACGAGATCGGGCACGTTCAAGGAACTGTGTATTTTTAAAATCATTGTGCATCACTCTGAAACATTTTCAAATACAGTCATGCCCCCATTTTTTTCAGATTTTTTTTTTTTTTTATTGTTGTTGTTTTTTTTAACATTTGATTTTTCTATTTTCCCCCTCCCCCCTTCTCCTCCCCTCTGGTAACCACTAGTCCATTGTCCGTGTCCATGAGTCTCTGTTTGTTTTTCCTGTTCATTTGTTGCTTTTAGGTTTATATTCCACATAGCAGTGATGTCACGTGATTTTTAACATTTTCTTTCTGGCTTATTTCTCTTAGTATGATTATTTCAAGTTCCATCCGTGTTGTTGCAAATGGCAGTATTTCATCTCTTCTTATGGCTGAGTAATATTCCATTGTATATATGTACCACAGCTTCTTTAGCCAATCATCTATCGTAGGACATTTCGGTCGCTTCCATGTCCTGGCCACCGTGAATAATACTGCTATGAACATCGGTGTGCAAATATCTTTTCGGATACGAGTTTTCAAGTCTTTGGGGTAAATACCCAGTAGAGGAATTGCTGGATCTCTAGATCTTTTGAACAGAAACTTTTGGCAGCCTTAGCCTTCCAGCCAAAATCCAGAAATAACTAGGAAAAGCTTCTGAGCTATGGAGCTATTTTATTGCCACAAAGTCTGTGCCCTAAAGCAGTTCATTCATTGCCTACGTGTTCTATATCAGGGCTTCTCAAGCCTTAGCGACAAAAAAAAAATTGCCTAGAGCTTGTTCAGTGCAGATCCCCAGGTCCCCCTCATCCATTCCGATGCAGTAGATGGATCTAGGGTGGCGTGTGAGTCACACAGGTGGCGCCGATGCCCACGCTGCTGGTCTGTAGACCGCTCCTGAGTAGCCTTCACTTTAAGGCACTAGAATGAGTGATATTTCTGGTCTCCTAGGTAGACTATTAGAAGCAGCAAATTGGAGAGCTATGGCAGGAAGAGAAAAAATGATTTTTCTCACTCGTAGCAGCAAGAAGTGACTACGGAAGTGGGGGAAAGAATGACCTGGGCCATTTGGTCTGGTGACAAGAACAGCTCAGCTGTGACTGCGCTTACGCAGCTCCCGTTCGTTGCCAGGCGCGGTGCTGAGAACATCACAACATGCTGTCGCCTGCTCATAGCAGCCACCAAAGCAGATATGCTGAGACCTCATTTTACATTTGCATAAATTAACACTCACGTAATTAAAGGATTTACCCAGTACACCTGACTAGCAGAACTGTCACTTGAGTCTAGTTATATATAGCCGGAAAGCCCATACTCTTTCCACTGTGTCAAACTGCATTTTAGTGACTGCAGGTAAATTAAGTTTTACTTAAATCATTTAATTTCATTACAGTAGAACCATCAGTCCTAGTGATTTCGAGTCATTCAGTCAATACTGTATTCTGTCAAGGAGACGGGAAAGGACATACGTTTTTGGAAGATTTGAATAAAAAATAGTTAAAAGGAAAATGGTTTTGGATTTCAGAATTTTAAGCGTTAGTTATTGGAACATCGACCTATATGGAGTCTTCACTGTTGCTGGATAAACGGGTTATTGCCGTGGCTGTGGCAGTGCAGAAAGGAAGTGATCCCAGTGAACAGGTTCTCAGGTGCTCTCCTTCTGTCTGCTTTTTCCAGGAAACAGTTCCTCTGGCATTACGCCGCCACGCACGACTGCCGACCTGCGGCGTTCTAGAAGCCTGCCGGCCCTGCCTACTTCTCCTCTAGCGCAGCCACAGAAGCTGACTGGAAGTTCGGGTGGTGGTATCGACAGTTTACAAAGTACTGCAGATCATCGTGTCGATTCCCAGCCGGAGAAATGGGGTCCTCTGGGGACTTCTGAGACACTGAAAAAAGGCCCCGAAGACGCGTTCGTCAGTAGCTGTGAGTCTGCAAAAACCGTCTGTGAGACAGAAGCCGTCCTTTCAGGACAAGTCTCTGTCAATGGCGTCCCCAAAGGAGCATTGGAATATCCGGCCGTCAAAGTAGATCCTAAAGAGCCGGGAGCAGAACCCAGATCAGACGATGACAGCCCTGGGGACGAGTCCTGCCCACGCCGACCCGACTACCTGAAGGGACTGGCCTCGTTCCAGCGAAGCCACAGCATGATTGCGAGCCTGGGGCTAGCTTTCCCGTCTCAGAACGGGGCTGCAGCCATCGGCCGCTGGCCCAGTCTTGTTGACAGGAACGCCGAGGTCTGGGAAAACGTCACCTTTTCTCTTGGTTATGAGCCAAACTGCGCTCGAACCGCAAATGCTCACAGGTACGTACGTGTTTTTGCATGCCCCCTTCCGCTCGTTTACCGTTCTTTGAGGATTTTTTCCCTTTTTAAAACTTTTTTCTTTTTTTCCTTTTTTCCGTTTTGCCTTCCTTTTTATTGCCAACCGGAAGGTTTCTTTTTTTTTTTTTTTATTCTTAGTTATTTTTGATTTCGTTTTTTACCCAAGGGTTAAACCCCTTTTGGTTTTCAAGGAAAAAAATCTTGTGTTTTATTTAATTATTTATTGTTATTGGAGAAAAACTCTGAATGATAAGATTTATTGTTGTTTCCGGAAGCATCTGAGGCATCACATTCCAGTGGAACTTCCTGTGATGACGGAAGTGTTTTACCTGTGTTGTCCACCACAGCGGGCACTGGCCGTGTGAGCCTGTCGAGCACTTGAAATATGGCTGGTGCAGCAGAGGGCTGAGTTTTTAATTTAATTTTA
>NW_011889060.1:281079-311978 GCF_000151845.1 Pteropus vampyrus | reverse complement strand
AAGGGGGAGCAAGTAAGCGCAGAAATAAAAGAATATTCTCTCCCAAACCAGAAGCTCGGCAGGATAGTTAAACTGATATTTCTGCCTGCGACAGAGAGAAATGTGTCTCGTTATTATTAAGTGTCTCCTGTTTATTAAGTGGGACGATTCCGACCTTGAGGAATTTACTTATTAACTGCACTAATGGCAGCGGCACTTTTCATTTGCACACAGCTTTTGGCTCTTTCAAAGCAATTCTACGTCACCTCATCTGATTCTCACAACAGCCTTCAGAGAAAGTAGGGGAAATGTCACCGCCCATATCTGACAGATGAGGAAAGTGAGGTCCCAGCGCCCGAACAGTCCCCCTCCATCGCAGAGGCAGGCACACGGTACTAGGACCAGAACTCAAGACTCACTCCTTTGCCAGACCGCGCTTTACTGTCTCACTGTCTCTCAAGCTTTTTCTTCGTGCACTTGTTACGTAGACCCCGAAAACAGGGGTTCTTTGGACACCTAAGGGGCCCACAGACAAATTAATGAGAGTCGGTTAAAACCATTGTTTACAATTGTTTATGTTTCGTTTCAATGTTTACGTATTTACCTTGGGTCAAACTTCTAGCAGTATCTTTTATCTTATTGTTGGAGGGGTCTATGAGCGGAAAAAAAGTTAAGAATTCTTGTTCCCCGTGTTTATTTTTTATAGCTTCAAAGCCAGGTAAGCAAAACGGCCTATATTGCAATAATTTTTTCTTATTTCATGGTAAATTACTTCTAACGTGCTCTTAACTGTGTATTATTTATTACAGATTTGATCTGGAAGATGTGAAAAACATGGGACTTTTTCAGAAGTGGTCTGTCATTCCGATTCTGGGACTGATAGAGACCTCGTTATATGACAACGTGCTCTTGCATAACGCTCTCTTACTTCTTCTCCAAATACTAAATTCCTGTTCTAAGGTAGCAGATATGTTGCTGGATAATGGTCTACTCTACGTGTTATGTAATACGGTAGCAGCCCTGAACGGATTAGAAAAGAAGTAAGTTTCAAATCCTTATTTAAAACTACATCTGATAAATGCTTTGGAAAGGGAAAACTTTAGTGATAGGTTACGTTAAGCATCTGGTTTTTCATAATACTTTCAAAGAACTTCTTTCCCATAAAACCGATTGAATTAAATTAAATTAAATTTGGAGGGTCCTATTTTCTATCATTTTCAACAAAGTTTGGTTAACAAGGTATTTACATAACCTACTTTTAGGTATTTAGAACCTGAAGACAAGTCGAGTAAAAGTAACTGTCCTCAAATATATTTACCAAGCTTCCTTTATAAGACTAGGAAACTGATGATCAGAGAGAGATAGTAACTCGTTGACCATCACACAGCTCGTGAGTAGAAGAGAACTTGAGACGGAACGCGTCTCACTTCCAAAGCCCGTGTTCCGAACTCACCGTACCGTCCTTTTAGCATATTGTGGCTCTGTCTCCCACCAAAAATTAATTTCTAATTGCAAGGTACCTTGGCAAATGGCTGCCCGCCAAAGTGATTAACAGCTTTAAAAGTGTTACAACGTGTGTTTTAGAAAATGGCTTTTAAGTTTTCTGTTGTTCTCTCGTAATTAATGCGATTAAAGTATCCTGAAGACCATCAGTGATCTATACACAGTGCTGACTAATAGGAAATAATGTAGAATGAGAAATAAGAATAAGAAGATTTGCAGAGCTAGATATGCTAACTACCAGATTTACAGAAGGTTGTCATACACCTAGGTGTTCAGAAACCATTCAAATTGAGAAATGGGAATGGAACTTACTGAGGATGCTTTCAATGTTTCCTAAACTGCAAATACAATAAGTGAGCAAGGCCTGACTGGAAGACGAAGGATCTTCCTAGGATGCTTATCTCCAATGACATCAGCACTCCAGACCTTCCAATACCTGGCATGGGAGCTGAGGCAGAAAGTTATGTTCCGTTGATTGTATTTATTCTTTTTCATTCATTAGTGTAAAATTTTATACTAAATAACAAGTTTCTAAGAAAAGAAGAGAGAAGATCAAATGAAAAATAAGAGATCTTATACTTGAAAAGTTGGACTTATTTAAAATAGTGTTTGCAAAAGTTAGGTAAAGGGCATTAATTAATGCATGCAAAACTTACCTCTGGTTGCCGAATATCTTCCTAAAATAAAACATAAGTAAGAGAGTGTGGTATGGTTTGCTAAAATACTTGTTAGGAACTTTGTTTAGGCTTACATTAACTTGGAGCACTAACTAATATCAGATCACTTATTGATAAATGACCATGCGCATGCACTTGTCTGAGAACTTTATGCGATTGATATTATTTAATCCTGACAGCACTATGGGAAAAACATATTAGGTTATATTTTTATTTGAATTTTGTGTCTTTGGTGTTTGTGTTCATGATGTACAGTATAACATTTTTCTTAGCATACTGTTGAAATATAAATCTCCATCTTATTGCATGTTCAAGCATTAAACGTTATCTACGTTTTTGCAAAGAAGACAGAGCATATCCTTGGCGATCCTCGAGGCCATCGAGGCTCTGTGCATACAAGAGGAACTCCGTGTGCTCAGCGCAGTTTGATTTTTATATTTAAGATCTGTGTGCTACGCATATGAGAAATACAAAAAAATACGAAGTATTATATTTCCTCAAAACACTTAGTCTTGATTACAATACAATGCATGAAATTGATAGAACTTGGGAAGAGTGCCTGCAAGCATCTCCTAAAAGTAGTTTGTTGTTTTATAAATAAATTATACATATGAACGTCCCTAATATGCCGCTCTGTTAATCGGCCCCAAACAGTTGCCATTTCTAACTCACATTTGGTTTGGAAAAAGTAAACGGAGATTAATATTTATGCTTAATATCACACAGAGGTAGATTATCAAGGTTAAAAATTGAGAAACAGAAGTAACTAATTCATATTTATTAGACATTTATAAATGGTTAATATTATTTAAATCTATTATCTCCTTGAATCCCTAAAATAACTATAATTTGTATAAGTGAGATTCAGAGAGGTTAATTAATTTATTCAAATTCACCTTCTCTGAGAAGCCTTCTCCGACTGTGCCTATGTATACCTACAAAATCACCTTTCCCGTGGGCTAGGAACCTGCCTGTGGTTTCCCATAGTGTCTGGTGTTAACCTCTGTTGTTACGCTTAACCATCTACTGTTTGTAGTTAACTTCTTTTCTCGTCCGGTCCTCTGCACGACAGATTTTTTGACAGGAGTCAAAGCGTGTCCTCTTATTTCTGTTTCCAGCGTGCATTTCGCATCACCTGCCACAGCGGAAGCAAGAATAATGTTGAGCGAGTGCGTGCCTGAATGACGGCTGGTAGAACAGGAATTTACAGCGGTTCTCTTTGCCTTAATTATGTGTTCTTTTTCCTTAGCATTCCTTTGAATGAATACAAATTGCTTGCTTGCGACATACAGCAACTTTTCATAGCAGTTACAATCCATGCCTGCAGTTCCTCAGGCTCACAATATTTTAGAGTTATTGAAGACCTCATTGTACTACTTGGATATCTTCAAAATAGCAAAAACAAGCGGACACAAAGTAAGATTTAATTTCTATGGACTTTGTGGGGAGTTGTATAGTAGCCAAAAATGTTATTTGAACCTAATCTCTTTCTTCTTGGAAACTGTTTTGCTACAAGTGTATACTTCATTTTGTGACGTTATCTATCAGCTTTAAAAAGAAGCCTTTTTCAGTGGAAAAAAAAGTGATACTTTTATATAATTAGTAGCAGACAATGTATCATTCAAAGAAGCAGCCGATTTTTCTTACCAAGTAGAATTAAATGGCCCGCGTTGAATAATAATGCCCTTTAGTTTTCTTTAGTGGCAAATACGAAAGTGAATATGAACCAGAAAAATGCGAGAATTTTGCCTTATATGTTAAAAAGCTTGTTCTTTAAAACAGCTATATAAAATGAAATAAATCCTTGCACTAGTACCTTTCCATTTAATTTTTAATAGTGACCATTTGGAAATTTGCTTTAAAATTGCTTTGAAAAACAGTTTTTAAAAATGTTTACTACCAGCAGGAGCCATGTCGATTAGAAAATTTGATGTCTGATAAAACATGGACAGTTTAGCTATTGCTTGATAGTAAAAAATCAATTCAGTTTTAAAAAGTTGACAGCCTCACGGCTTGAAACATCCGGTGCCCACTGTTTTCAGACATGGCTGTCGCGCTGCAGCTGCGCGTCCTCCAGGCCGCCATGGAGTTCATCAGGACCACCGCGAACCATGACTGCGAGCACCCGGCGGACTCGCTCTCGTTACCGTCCGCTCCCCATCACGCAGTGTTTCAGAAGCGCAAGAGCATTGCCGGTGAGTCCCAAAACAATACTTCAGCAACTGTGAATCGAAGGTAACTTGGCTTTCGTATAGTCTGATGCCGTTCGTGTTTTTAAAATATTATCGGTTTAAAGTTTAAGCTATAAAATTTGAGAAAATTTTCCTCCCAGTAGAAGCTACTCTCCTGCTTTCTTTTCAGTGCCATTCTGATTTTCTTGTCTCTTGAGCATCACCCATGTGCTAATGAGCACTGTGTCACGCGTCGACGCGACAGTGACAGGACCTGTCCCCGCGGAGATTGTGACGTCGCAGAGAAGGGTGGGAAGCAGGACTCTGATGGCAGGAGGTGGGGGCGCCTCTGAGGACGTGGGCTCCAGTGTGGGCGAAAGGGCGGAAAGGCGTCTGTGAGGTCACAGGAGGGCGCGAGGCCGGGGACGCAGGCTCGCTTAGGAACCCGAGGAGGGAGCCGCCGGCCAGAGGGCAGTGCGGGCGGGCCGGGCGGGCCGGTGGGGCTGGGCGGGCTGCACCGCGTGGCACGGCCGTTTGCCCGTGGTCCCCGTTCCGGGGCTCAGACTTCATCCTCACGGGAAGTCATCCAAGGCGTTGAAGTAGGTGGCATGGCGTAAGCGGGCTCATTCTGGCTAGACCGCCATGGCCCCTGGGTGAAGAGCAGGTGACGGGAGAGCCCAGGCAGGAGGCCATCGCAGTAGTCAGGGCGGGAGCCGTGGTGGCTCGGGCGTGGGCAGAATGCACACGTCATCAGGGCTTGCTGTAAACGAGTGCGGAGCATCAAAGAGTAAGTTAATATTGTTGGAAATTTCTTATTTCTCCCAGAGAATTCGCTATGACCTTTCTGGATCATACACGTAATAAAAATAGCGTGAAACACTCCCCCACACATAGTGGATCTGTATGGTACACGCATACACGTGTGTCTGCGTAGTGGATGTGTTGTGTACACACGTGTCTCCAGAGCACGTGGTAAATTACAGTCTCAAGGGCTTTTAAATCCAAATCTTTCTTCTGCTTGTGTTAAACTACTTCATTGTCTTCGGCGCTAGGCCAGATTTTCAAACCACGTGAGAAACTCGTCTGTAGAGAAAAGCTGCCCCATCGACATCGTTTTGCTGTAGTCGTTTAGATTACGCTGAATCAAAGCCAACGTGACTAAAACTCCTCAGAGTCCACGTGGCCCCCTGCAGCCTTCCTTCACCAGGACCTGGACAGGCTCTCCCCTTGAGTGGCCTCCCCGTCCTGTCCCTTGCGTCCCAGGCAAAGCTGCACCTCACACCAAGTCGGGCCGTCACGCTCGGCTCCCCACGCGCACGGGGTGACTTGGGAGCGCCTGTCCTTTGCAGGGCGGCGCCCTACATGGCCAGCAACCGCTAAGACGGACCTCAGCCTCTCTGATCTCAGAAGATACCTTTGCCAGGCTTCCTGTCGCTCGCTCTCACGCTCACGTTTATTTCTTCTCCGCCGTCATCCCAGGCCCCGGCGGCCGTCCCGCTCGGCACGTGCCTGGCCCACACAGTGGCCCTCTTGCTGTTTTGCGTTTGCTGTGACTTCTCTAACAGGATGTCTGTCCTCTGTCTCCAGATACTAACGAGCATTTTTATCACCTAGATCCTCAGCACCCAACTTGGCTCCAAGCTTATTATTTATTATTTGTTTGAGTCACTTTCAAGTGGATAACGGACTTTTAGTCCTGTCTCTAAGCCATTCTCCTTTTTATTCTGATTCTTCTCATTTTAAATTTTTCACTTGAAGTCAATGCAATTGCTGTAAACCATGAGACGTATAGAATCCCACAAATTTGATAAAAGACCTTAAAAGTCACGCAGTCTAGCTTTCTCGTTTCATGGGTCCCCCGAGGCGCAGGGTCAGAGGCCGCTGGGACCAGCACACGGCGCGCTTAATTTGTGTCCCTCAGCGGCCACGTCCACCCGCTCCACGTCTGCCGGGTCTTTGGGGCGCATCCTGCAGGCCTCTCCCAAGATTTCTTCCTGTTTTAAACCCTGTCTTACTTAAATTCTGTCTTTGTGAGTCCAGTTTACAAAATACCACTTCAGATGTGTCACTTTGCTGCTTTGTCATTTTTTTCATGTTGTTTTACATACGTGTTCGGGGGAAACCGTGTCTCATTTCTTCACCGTTAGTGAGAAGTGTGCTGGCTTTGTACACTGGGCGTGAGGGGTCCAAAAAAGGAAGCCACTCTGCTTCCAGGCAGTGTGGTCCCGCAGCCCGCTTAGTAGGTTTGTTCTCGGTACAAAAGTGGCTGGGAGGGATTTCTGCTCCCACCATTTCCGTCATTTAGATCAGGGGTCCCCAGGTCTATGGCCTGTTAGGAAGCGGGCCACTCAGCAGGAGGTGAGCGGCTGGCGGGCGAGCAGAGCTTCGTCTGCATCTGCAGCCGCTCCCCAGCACCCAGCGCCAGCATCACCGCCTCAGCTCCGCCTCATCATCAGGCGTTAGATGCTCATTGGAGCGCCGGTCCCTGGTGACACAAAGGTCAGGGACCGCTGATTTAGATCATGAACTGTTCCTTTATAATTTGAAACAAGCTCTTCTCATGAGTGGGGGCTGGGAATGGCTTTTTTCTAAATGGACCCATTCGGCATTTATTGAAAACTGCTGAGCCAAGTGATACCCTCAGGCCCGCTGCCCCTGCCTGTGCCTCCAGCAGCAGTCGTGGGGACAGCCAGCAGCTGCAGCCTCCATTAGGCCCACAGCGTGCGCTTTGACAATAGAGAAATGTGCTGAGACCGGGAACCGGGGTATCCGTGGCTCGGGACCGGCGTTCCTGCTGCAGCACCTTCGTCACATTGGGGCTCAGTTCTCACCCTCTTAGCAGAGTTAGATTCTTCTTTATTGCCAGCTGATCCTCCTCCAGCCTGACTCACGCGTACCCTCCTTCTGCTCAGCAGCCCAGTGGTTCTCTCCTACCAATCAGCAAAGCGCAGACTCCTTACCTCGGTGTCTTTGTCTTTGGTGTGGAGATATGTAAGGGAAAGGTGACATTTGGCCCGAACAGTAGAATACTCTACCTTCTGTTTGTAAACTGACTTCTATTTCTAATCAGTATATTGTAGACATCTTTTCGTGTGCTATAAATACTCTTTATGTTCAACGAATACATAATAATCTATTATCTTGATTTACTATGATTGTCTTTCCTAACGTTTAAGCAATAAACAAAGGGTTTTTTTTACTTTTTTGTGTTTATGATTATAAACAGGATAGCAATGTACATTGTATGTATTTTTTCACTGCTTATGAATATGAAAAACTGCATGTCACCTTGATGCATGAAGGTAGAAGTGAGTATTAGGATATGATTTAAAGTGTACACATACATTTAAACTATTATAAATAAACAAATATGTAAATGTATTATTATTAGTATACAAATGAACTTCCTTTATATTTCAACCATTAATAGCAACATCAACTATTAACAACTTCTGATTCCTTATATGAGATAAGCATTGTATTTTATGTCCATCGTTTTATTTAAAGCACAGAACAACCTCTTTATCCATTCTTCCAAACATCAAATCTATTGAGCATCAGCCGTGTACCACTTATCATTTTATCCGCTCTCATGGAACTTATATTTTATTGGAGAAAATGGTCAGTAAGCTCGTAAACTATTACATTTAACATAATATCTGTTAGTGACAAATGTCTACCTGTGAAGCAGGCTCTATTTTACTTCCTAATACATATCTTAACATGAAGAAACTGAGGCTGGGAACGAAGTGTACTTGAGGCCACACCAGCTCAGCGCCACTTCGCAGCACGAGAGCTGCAGTACCCCCTTGAAGTGCGTAGCACTGCCGAAGGCGTAGCATTTCCTTGTCCAGTGTGTGGCTGAGCCTCTGAATTATGACTTTCAGCAGCTTACACAGAGGAGGGCTGTCAGGTAGGCATTAGGAAGAATTTTCTTAAAATAAGGACACAGTGTGACAATATTATTGTTGAATATAATATCCCGGATATGATTATTTTTTCTTTTTATTTGCTTCGTTTTGTCTCAGAGGTGACTCTGCCCACCAAAATGTTAAAAATACGTATTACCTAAAATGCTGGGCAATCTAAAATGCTATTAAGATATTTAAATATCCTGCAGGACGAGTCATTAAAACCTGTCATATTTTAGTCATATGTAAGTAATATTTATAGAGGCTATTTATGGAAATTGATATGTTTTCATAATTTGAAACAAAGGTTCAATTCCCATGAAGGGTTCCACTGTTCCTCACCTACCAAGACGCCATTTTCGTTCCTACGGCCACCTTCCGATGCCCTTCAGTTCGTTAAATCAAGACTCATGCTCCCCGCTTTGTCCTGGATCCACTCCCTGTGCGGCACCTCCCGGAGCAGGTGCAGTAATGGTGCAGGAACCCCCGGCCTCCCTGCTCAGTCTGAGGAAGCATTCCTCAGGAGATGCTGTTCGTAGGATTGAATTCCAAGTGATGCATATGCACCAGATCATTTAAGAGCAAATCACTGGAATGATATTCACTTTTCTGGTCTCCATCTTCATCTGACTGATTTCTACTATGTCACTATCTACATTTCTCAAAACTACTGTATAAAATCAACAATGGTAATTATCCGGAAATACTCATGTTCTTACTGAAACACGATGTGCTTGAAAAATCTGTTGATTATTTTGGAAAACAAGGAAGTGAAACAGTATGTGAAAATATTTTGTCAAAGCATTCCGAACTACTTACATGTACCCTTCTAATTCGTTGAGTTCTTTAGGAGACTCAAATTTTGCCCAGTGGCAGCCGCCCTACTAAGCCGTGTCGCTACCTTCAGCATTCTTATTGGAGACTCTGAAACCAGAAGTACTGTTGCACTTCTTCATAGGGGGAGAAAGATCACTTTCTCTTAATCGCTCTCTTTCCTTTGAATAAATTACCTTTGTGTTAAATAAGATTCTTCGCGTGGTCTGATAATCAAAAGGTTGCAGCAAAAATCGATTCCTTGATCCTTGTTAATTCTGGCATTTGATGTTTTAATTCATATATTTGAAGGTCCTCGAAAATTTCCCCTTGCTCAAACCGATTCTCTTCTGATGAAGATGCGTTCGGTGGCAAGTGATGAGCTTCATGTGATGATGCAGCGGAGACTGAGCCAGGAGAACCCGGTCCAGGCCAGCGAAGCCGAGCTCGCACAGAGGCTGCAGAGGCTCACCGTTCTAGCAGTTAACAGGATCATTTATCAAGGTAGGACTAGAGAGTAAACCTGTCTTTACTCAGGTATTGAATTAAAAGGAAAATTAAGAGGGAACCGAATAGGTTTCAAATTTTTAAACGGTATTACTTTTTCGTTCTTGACATCCATACTATTAGAAGAATTACTTATTTGGAACGAATGGTCTTGAATAAAAGTCCACTTTTCAATACGTTACATGCTGGCCTAGATTGATAGTATAGTCGATCTATTTATTTAACTTTTCTTAGAGATAGAGCCTTCTCCTCACCCACGGGGGACACGTTCCCACATCCCCAGGGGACGCCCGAAACCGCAGACAGTACTAAAGCCTGTACATCCTGTCTTTACTGTGCATACGCACCTTTTCACTTAAAGGAAGCGCCCCACGGCAGCGGGCCCCAACCTTTTTGGCACCAGGGACCGGTTTCATGGAAGATAATTTTTCCATGGATGGGGTGGAGGGGGGGCGAGGGGTGGTTTTGGGGTGATTTAGGCACATTGCGTTTATTGTATACTTTATTGCTATTATTATTACATTATAATATATAATGAAATAATTATACAGCTCACCATAATGCAGAATCACATGCCACCAGATGCAGCTGTATAATTGAAGTACAACAACTTACTTGCCACTGTAGAGCCTGCCACCAGATGCAGCTTAATTGTCACTTGCCACTCACTGATACGGTTCTGATATGAGTCTGAAAGCAATTGATTTATTATGGTCTCTGTGCAGTCGAACCTCTCGGCTAATGTTAATCTGTATTTGCAGCCGCTCCCCAGAGCTGGCATCACTGCCTGGGCTCCTTCTCAGCTCATCAGGCATTAGATTCTCACAGGAGCGCAAACTCTGTGGTGAACTGCGCATGTGAGGGATCCAGGTTGCGTGGTCCTATGAGCACCTAACGCCTGATGATCTGAGGCAGAGGTGATGTGGGTCCGAGGCAGCGATGCTAGCGCTGGGGAGCAGCTGCAAATACAGATGAGGCTTCACTCGCTCACTGGTGGCCCCTGTCCGTGGCCCAGGGGTTGGGGACCTCTGCTTTACGGCTTCTCTTTGTCATATCAGAATCACCAGCATCACTACGCCTGCGTTTGGGGGTCATTATTAAATAAAAAAAACAAGGGTGACTTGAGCATAATCATTGTGATACCATGATGGTCGTTCTGTTAGCCAGGATGGTTACTAAGTGATTGACAGGCGGGGAATATGTGCAGTATGGAGACACTGGACAAAGGGCCAGTTCACATCCCGGGTGGGACAGCCGGAGATATCCTCATGCCACTCAGAACAGTGTGCAATTTCAATCGTATACATTGTTTACTTCTGGAATTTTCCATTTAATATTTTTGGACTTCGGTTGTCATGGGTAACTGAAACTGGAAAGCGAAAGCGTGGATGAGGGAGGATGACTGAAATCCTAGGTCCGCACGCAGTTGTTGAGAGAGATTACAGAGGGAGCGCGTGTGCCTCGATGGGCCTTGTAGAGCTACCAGCATCCCTGCCCGGGTAATGGCAGCGACAGTCAAGAAACAGAGCTTCCGTCTCCACGAGGACCCCGATGTTCCACTTTCTTCCCACCGCCCGCTTCCGCAGCCTCTGGCTACCTCTAATCTGCTCTGCATTTCTATTTTCATCGTTTCAAGAATGTTACGTAAATGGGATCGTGCAGAATGTAGCCTTGGCTTTTTTCACTCAGCTTCATTTTCTGGAAAGCGGGCCTGGTGGTTATATTTTCGTTCTGCCGAATGTGTTTCCATAGTGTGGATGTACCGCAGTTTGCTAAACTGCGCACCTGTCGCAAGGCCTTCTGGGTGGTTTCCAGTTTTTGCCTCTTACAAATGAAGCTGCTGTGACACTTATGTGCAGGTTTCTTTGAACATAAGTCCTCATTTTCCTGGGATGAATGCCCAGGAGAGCAGTTGTTGGGTTGTGCAGTAGTGTGTGTTTTGTTCTTGTTAAGAAACTGCCAAACTTTTCCAGAGCGAACGTATGGTTTTTACATTTCTATCAGCAGTGTGTGAGTGATCCAGTTTTTTTCACATTCTTACAAGTATTTAGAGTTGTTACTATTTTTAATTTTAGCCGTTCCGATAGCTGTGTGATGATACTGCATTATGGTTTCAATTTGCATTTCTGTAGTGTCCAGTGACTTATATGTTTATATATATAATGTGTTACCTAGAGCAACCACTAAAAAGCTATGCAAACAAACACACTCAAACCTCTACAGATGAGTCAAAGTGGAATTCTAAAAAACGTTTAAATAACCCCGAGAAGGCAGGAAAAAGAAAACAATAGTTGTTAATCACTAGAAAAACATAATATATCTAAGATTTTAAAAACTTTTCTGATTTATATTTGGAGCAACTGGCCCCCAGGCTAAAGTTCATAATTGGACCATTTTTATCAAAGGCACAGCACCTAACGGGATGGCACGCGCGGTGGGACAGCTCCGCAAACCCATCTGACGTAACCATCATGGGGTCTTTGTGTCTGATTTGTACAAGAACCTCGTGGCTTTAATAACATTGCAGTTTGATTCATCTTCATCAGTAAAATGAATCTTTAGAATTGCAAGACTTAAGTATGTTTAAATTCCTATATTGCTTTAGGTGAGTTCACTTTCTCTAGTGTGCTCTACGTGTAATCCACCTACTACACATTCATATGGTGAGCACTGAACAGTAACTTCGTAGAATTTTACCAGCATCATTACATTTGCAGTGGGTAGATCTCAGCGAGTTTTTATTCTTTTTGTAATTCAGACTTTAATCCAGAGATTGTTGACATTTTGAGTACTCCAGAATACGCCACTCAAAGCAAGACCTCAGTTTCCCAGACTGAAACTTCTGAAGAAAATACTCATCGTGAACAGCCTTCCATTTTCAATCCATTTCAAAAAGAAATACTGACGTATCTGGTAGAAGGATTCAAAGTATCTATTGTAAGTAAATGAATTAAATGGGGAATTTTCATTCACACAGGAGTAGAGGGTTTGTGCTGTCTGTACTACATGTTTCGAGGGTGTAATTCAGCGGTGCTCGGTACCTTCGCGCGGTCGTGCAGCCGTCACCACCGCCCCCTCCCCAGCTTTTCACCTTCCCAGCCTGCCCCTCCACCCGTGAAGCAGCCTTCCCCGTTACCCCCGGCCCCGACAACCGCCGCTCTGCTTCCTGTCTATGTGAATTTGATTCTTTACACACAATATTTCATATAATACCTGTCCTTTGGTGTGGCTTGCTTCGTTTAGCGTAACGTTTTTAAGTTCATCTGTGTTGAAGCAGCCCTCAATCCTTCATTCTTTTCTAAGGCTGAATAACGCCCCATCCTGTCTGTAGACCACACTTGGTTTATCATGTGGCCATCAGGGCACGTCTGGCCTGTCTTGAACAGTGAGTGCTGTTTGGGGCTATTTTGAACAATGCTGCTGTAAACATCGGTGTGTGTCCATCTGTTTTAAACATCATTTGTATGGATGTGTATGTCTTTCTAATTTAGACTGTCTTAAAAAGTCTGGCATAAAACATGTCCCGTGATCTTTAGTTCTGGGTTGACATTAGCATATTATTGCTTAGAAGTCTGATCCCTCTTCCTTCCCATTTTGGTTTAAGGCTTCAGGTAAAGGCAGTGGTTCCAAGCAGCAGTGGACTAAGATCTTGGGGTCTTGTAAGGACACCTTCCGAATGCAGCTCGGGAGACTGCTGGTGCATGTCGTGTCGCCAGCCCACCCTTCACAGCAGAGGAAGCAAATTTTCGAAATAGTCCGTGAACCGAGTTACCAGGAGATACTACGGGACTGCCTTAGCCCATCCCTGCAAGTAAGTGTCTGAGCATTTCATAAGTAAGAACGCTTGGCAAAACACAAAATCGTACACAAGAACTGAAATCAAACTGTATTTCTGTGCCAAACATCATAACTATAGTTTTCTTACCACATCACACCTGAGATCTCCCTTCAGACGCTCTGCCCCAGACTCAGTTTGACCTCTGTTTATTTCCCATTCCATTTCCAGTGCTTAAATTAACTTCCGTGTGTGAGTTCCTGCAAGACCCTGTGTAGTTTATTACTAAATCTTGAAGTGTTTAAGAACTGTTTGGAGACTTTTTTTTAAAGCGTTACATTATTCATGAAACATCTGTACCAAATAGCTCAAACAATAGTACATATGCCATATTTCAAAAAATATTTATAATTAGTTAAAATAGAAAAACATTTGTTGATCATTTAGACTAATCAAAACCAAATGCTTAAAAGAATTTCACAGTCTATAAATCCTGTCACTTCCAGAGTGATCGATGAAGAATTTAAATGGTGTAACCGTTTTAGAGAGCTAGTTAGCAGTTTCTTGTATACTTAACCTGTGACCTTAAAATTCCATTTTTTGGTATTTACCAAAGGGAAATTAAAGCATACATCTGTAAAAAGATTTGTACAAAATATCTGTGGAGCCTTTTTACTAATAGCTAAAAACTGGAAATAACCCAAATGTCTATCAACAGAAGAATGTGTGAACAAATTGTGATATATTTGTACAGTAGAGTATTATACAGTCATGAAAAGGAACAGACTACTGATACACCTACCGTTATGGATGAAGCTCAAAAACATTGTGTCGATGAAAGAGACAGCCAAACACAAAAGAAGACGTATTGCCCAAAAGTCCAAGAACAGGCAGAATTAAGATATGCTGATAGAATCGAGGACAGTAGTCGCCCCAACGAGGAGGAGTGGGGGTGGTGGGAATCGAATGGAAAGGGGCGCCGGGATGTCTTAATTTGGGTAGTGGTCACGGGGGGGTGGGGGGGGTACGCAGTTGTCGAAACTCACAGAAATGAACTCTTAATATCTGTATGTTGTATTATATGGAAATTACACCCATATTATTACAGCAATAAATGCTACATCCCTTTTAATATCTGGGAGACCCAGATGTATCACATTAGGAATTAAAAGGCTATAGCTTTGAAGCGACATACCTAGGTGCTCTTTCCAATGTCGAGTGTCTCAAGTGCACGGGGGGTGTCGTCTTCCCTCTGCCAAGGCAGAGGCACACCCAGCCCCATGGTTTCCTCTGATGGCGCATTCGAAGTGGTCTTTCAGAGGGAGCAAAGGCGCCACCACCCGACCCCAGCCCCGTTCTGTTTATCCCCGGCTGCTTTTCTCTGCTACTCCGATTCTGTCAGTGGAGTGTTTACTGATTTCTGCCTGAAACGGTGGAACTGTGGTTGACTGTTTCTTCTCTCTCGAATCCGTCTGGCCGCCAGGGCCAGGCGTTTATTTAGCCAAGTCCTTCTCTGAGGTTCACCTGCCCATCCAAGCTCCTGTGTCTACCTGAGCACTTCACACTGCCACAAAAACCTCCTCTCCACCTCAGGACCAAATTACTGTCCTTGATTTTTTTTAAGTTTATTATGGAAACGTAAAACATACCTTAAAGTTAGGAGAGATCAAAAAAGAACCCCACACGACTATTATCCAGCTTTAATTTTTCTTTATATAACTTTGAGATAAATGTCAGGTATCAAATCATTTTACCTATAAATAATTTCAGTATGTACCTCTGACTGATAAGGACTTTTTTTAACTTATCACACTCGATAATATTAACGATAATTCCTTACTATCATCTCATATCCAGTCGACGTTTAAATTTTCCCCTATTTCTTATATTTTTTAAATAGTTTGCTAGATTTTGCATCCGAACAAGGCCCACACATTGCATTTGTTAGGTGTGTGCCAAATATTTTTAACCCATGACAATTACCCTCCCCAAGCATTTTTTAAATGTCATTTATTTGTTAATGAAACCGGGTCGTTTGTTCTGTAGAATTTCCCACATGTATTTGGCTGAGTGTATCCTTGTGGCTCTATATCTAGAGGCTTGACTAGATTCTAGTCCTTGGTTTCATATTTGTTTTGTGTCTGGGTTTTTTGTTTTTCTGGTTTTTGGTTTTAGCTCAGAGTGCTTCACATCTTCCACTCTGCCAAAGCGGGAGGCAGAGAATGTTTATTGGCCCTGCTTTTCAAGATGGGATTAGCCTGATCCACCCAGTATAAAGTTCCCCCTCAATCTTTAACCTAATAGTTTTAGCAGCTGTTCATGGTAGTTGCCAAGATCCACTTTTTCGTTAGGAGTCGTCTCTAAGTTTCTCATTCCACCAGCATCTCTCAGCTCCATTTCATCTATAAGGAAATCTATCAACCATTTGGCTACCCAAAAATATAGTCTGTGTTGGAAAGGCAAGGTAAACGCTTTTTTCTTTCCCTTACATATTTTTAGAATAATGAATCGGTCCTAGCAACCTCTAATTTTTGTATTTGTTTTTATTTTTGAAGTATCGTTATGAACTTAGATATTTTTAATAAATTTTATAAATAGTTTCAAACTGTTGTAGTTATAACTCTGTTTGATATGCAGATGAACGCCTCTGTAGATTCAAGTTATTGTGTCCTTTTAACGTGGCTTTTTAAGTTTTCTACTTGTTATATGATTAACTTTCTTGCTTTCTGGAATGGAAGGATGTCCCAAGCTCAGCCTGCATGTTTCCTTCCCGACCTGGAACCAAGCTTTCTCCCAGGAAACCCTTGTTTCTTTCAATGAGATAATTGCATTTAGAGACCACAAACCCAGGCGCTAGGTAGATAGGCCCGCTTCTATTAGGTTATCATTTCTTCTCGGCCTTTTAGTGGACAAAGCTGGGAAGCACGTGTCTTTTTAGGAAAAAAATTAATAAATCATGAGTTCGTACTGATACGTCGCTTTTTCTTGGATTTTATATTTGTATTTATTTTTATTAATGTTGATAATATTGATTCTTGATGATATGACCATTGCTGATTTGCTTTATCTTTCTATATCTATCTATAACATTTTCAAAGTGAGATGACCACCATTATCACTAATGACAAGGCCGCTGCATGTAGTTTGAGGTTTCTTGTGGTTTTGTTCTGAGGTTCTTTTGTTCTTATGGGTGTGCCAGGAAAATACAGTATTGTAAAGCACTTAAAACAATTTTCTCTTTGGTTATGCCACCAGCTTTAACTAACTAGTTAGGTTCCTTTTTTTTTTTTTTTTTTTCCAATTTGTTTTCTATTTTTAGGGATTCCATTGGGTTTTATTTGTTTATGTAAAATGTCTACATGGTTCCCAAATCAAAATTATGAAAGCAGTACATTCCGAGGGTTTCTGGCTTTTATCTCTAGACCCTGTCCTCATTCTCTCCCTTTCCCCGTAAGTAACCATCTTCCTTTTATTTCTTTTGGAGACATAAAGAAATCTGCGCGCACACACGCACACGTGCAGACGCACGCGCGCACAGGCACGCACACGCGCACACGCGCGCCCCCACGCGCGCGCGCGCGCGCGCACGCGCGCGCACACACACGCGCACACGCACGTTATCTCCCCCACGTCTCAACACAGAGAGACGGCGAAGTCCACACTCTGCTCCGCACCGCGCTGTGTGCACCTGCCGCACGGCCAGAGGTCGGTCCTTCCGCGGCGGCGTACGGGGATCTGCGGCCCTTCTCCCCAGTTCCAGCCCGGTTAACTCTCCAGCCGCGCCGCGCAGCCTCCTCTTTCCAGCGCTTTCCCGCTGCCGCGCCCTCCGCGCTGGGCGGCCCTGCGCCCGCGCTCCCCTCCGCCAGCCCGGCCCGTCCCTTTACCCGCCGCCCAGCTCACTGCTCGCGGCTTCAAAACCTTCCTCCCTTTCTCTAGCCCGCTCAGAACCCTTCCTTCTCAGAAACTTCGTGGAAATTTTATTATTTTCAGCATTTTATTATTTTCTAGGGATTTGCGTTCAGAAGATTCAATTCAGTTAGTTTTTCAAGGACTGAAAACAAGACTTTTTTTATATTTGCATGGCTCCTCAATCACACCTTTTCTAGTCCCAGGAGCAACGATTTAAATAAACGATTGATCAGAGGATGTTAAAATGAGATATTAGAAACAACTTCAGTGTCTAAGAAAAACGTGTTACTTTAGATATTCAGAAAGAATAAAAACATTTCCGATAGTTTTTCAAGATGATTTTAGAATGTCACCGAATACTAAACGGAAATGTTTTCAGAGTTATATTAAGAACCTTGCCTTTAAGACACATATGAAAATATTCCAGTCATTTACCATTTCTCTTTATTTGCCAACTTTTCAGGCCTTTTACTCCACAGCATCTGTTCAGTTCTCTCTTTTGGTCATGAAGCAGCTGTCTCCTGACTCATTTAAAATGTTGCATTAAAATGAGCTTTGCTATTTTCATCATCGCATATGTTCATCTTATGCTTTTGGGAAATGATAGGATGCGATTCAGTGTGTTAATTTAAATATCACCCAAAATGTAACAGTTTCCAAATCGGTTTGTTGACATTTAATAGCCCTCACAGTTTAGAATGTCATAAAGCCAAACGCAGTGGTATTTGTATCAATGCAGATTTTTAAAAAGTAAAATTAAGCGTGTTTAACTTGTTGACAGAATTAATGTCTAAATAGTACATTGTGTACACATAACAATTGGGTGTAATATCTAGAGCACGAAAAGGCCACTTAAAAAATCATGAGTCCAAGTTTGGTGTAGGTTTATGCTGTGAAGGGCAATTATCACTTCCTTAAATAACAACAGTCTAGTTCTGATTATAGGGTCTCTTCATAAAAGGTTGTCCTAAACAACACTTCTGTGGAGATGCACGTGGAACTGCATGCAGACGTCTCACTGGTTCCAGACTTTCCCCTAGGGGGTAGTGAACGCTTATAAGCTCATCCAAAGATAGGTTTTTGTTCTGGAATTTTCGTGAACTTTTATTCTACCAAGCAGAAGTAAAGGAGAAAGAAGAAATAAGCATAACTCTCTCACTTTAAGGTTTAAAGGAAAGTTCCTTTTCTAGTTAAGATTTTCCCATGAGAATTATTATCCCTCATTCTAAGCTTCTTTCTCATGTTCCTTTAGCAAATCCTCCCCAAATTTCTTTCCCCAAAAGCTTACTGGCTTTTCTTTTTCTTTCTCCTTCCCGCCTTCCCTCCTTCTCTCCCTCCCTTCTTTCCTTTCTTCCTCCTTCTTTCTTTTTTTTTTACTGTTTACAATGAAAATTTTCTAACGTACTAAGAAAAATAGAATAAAATGAAAACCATACTACCATCGTCCAGATTTACCAGTTGTTAATATTTTTAGCATATCGGCATCAATTTTTCTTTTTCTAAAGTAAATTATAGTAATTTTAAAATAAATTACAGAAATCATAACATTTTCAAGACATTTTCTTATATAACCATAACAACATTGTTGCACCTAACAAAATTAGTGTACCCCCTGATGCCATCATATATCCGATAAGTAATCAAATTTCTGCAGTTGTCTCCAAAATGTCTTTTTTAGCTGATTTATTTAAACCAGATCTAACCAAAGAAATCTAGCAATGTAATTTAATTTAATTACTGTTAAATAATTTAAATGTAAGAAATAAAATTTCTTTATGACTAAAAAACAAATTGTTACTTTTTTTAAAGCATGGAGCCAAGTTAGTTTTGTATTTGTCAGAGCTGATACATAATCACCCAGATGACTTGACTGAGGAAGAACTGGACACAGCAGAAGTGCTTATGAATGCCTTGAAGTTATGTGGCCATAAGTGCCTGCTTCCCAGTGCATCGGCGAAGCCAGAGCTTCTTAAAATGATCAGAGAGGTGAGTCCGTGAACCCAGAAACGATTTTCCTATCCCATTGACTATAACGCAAGAATGATTGAAAGCTTGTGCTCTATTATAGAGTATCATTGATGATGAAGTGAAATGATCAGTTTTTTTACTTTATATTGCTTTTTTTTTTTTTTTTTTTTTTTACCATGAGAGAACAAACAGGCTTATTTTAAGGAATGTTTTATCCTCCGGTCATTTTTATCCATTATCAGTAGCTTTCAGTGAAGGAAAAACATAATGACAAGCAGATTGAAACATCGACCTTGAATTATGGGTCCCTTTAATGAAAAAGCAGAATAAAGGAGCAGACAACTAATACAAGCCCATCAAGTTTGGGGACTCTGGCTAACTGCTCTGCCCTAATTCCTGTGACCCAAATTGTGTGCGAACAAAGGGGAATTATAACATTATTTAAGTGGTTAATGTATTTTAATATTCTTGTCTCCTGGGGACAATATTTTCCATTGTAAACTTGGTTTTAAAATCTGTGTCAGTGTTAAAGGATAAATAATAAGCACTACATTATTATTTAAATATTTTAGGAACAAAAGAAATATGAAGCTGAAGAAGGTATGAATAAAACCGCATGGCAGAAAACAGTTAATAATAATCAACAAAGGTAGGATTATATGTGTTCTAAAAGTCATATCTTTTAGGAATCCATTAGATTTCACGTGTACTTTTAATTTTAAAATATCATGTTTTGATGCACATTTCATGTTCCACATATGCTTAACTTATGGATAGTCTTGTTTGTTTAGTCTCTTTCAGCGTCTTGATTCAAAATCAAAGGATATATCTAAAATAGCTGCAGATATCACCCAGGCAGTGTCTCTCTCCCAAGGAATTGAGAGGAAAAAGGTGATCCAGCACATTAGAGGGATGTATAAAGTAGATCTGAGTGCCAGCCGACACTGGCAGGAACTTATTCAACAGCTGACACATGACAGGTGAGCCGAGTCAGAGGCCATTTCAGGTCGTCTCGCGTGAATACTTTATATACTGATGTTAAATACTATTTTCATTCGGGAATAAAGACTCATAACGTATTTAGTTAGTTTAAAATTTTTAAATCATTTGTGATTCATTTCATCTTGAAAAATAATCCTATGAGAATTTTTTTTTTAATTCTCAGGTGGGGAAAGTAGAGACAGAGGCATAAGCTCTTCCAGATGGTAAAATCTGTATATTGGCTTTAATTTTAAAATGTAATCTTTGCAAAACAGTGGAGAAATCACTGAAATGGGGTAGTCGGGCAATAGATCTTTTGTTAGCTAAGACCTTAATGATACATATAATTTAAAAGATGCATTGCGAACAATGAGAAGAGGGAAATTAAAGTGTTATTCTCTAAATTTGGTTAAGATAACTGATTATTTTTAAATTTACTTTTCAGTTATAGTCGACACATACAATATTATATTAGTTTCAGGTGCACAGCATAGTGACTAGACATTTGTCCCCCTGGTAAGTCTGGTACCCACCTGGCACCGTAGTCATCACAACATCATTGACTGTATCCCCTGGGCCGCATTTTCCATCCCACGACTATTTTTAAAACTGGCAATTTGTACTTCTTAATCTCGTCACCTTTTGGCCCATCCCCGCAACCCCACTCCATCTGGCAACATCTGTTTTGTTTTTTGTACCTTTAAGTTTGTTTCGGTTTCGTTTGTTCTTTTATTTTGTTATTTAGACTCCACATATAAGTGAAATTATACAGTATTTATCTTTCTTTCTCTGACTTATTTCACTTAGCATAATACCCCCTGGGTCCATCCGTGTCGTCAAATGGCAAAATTTCAATCTTCTTCATGGCTGAGTAATAGTCCATTATATGTCTGTGCCACATCTTCTTTACTTACCCATTCATCTATCGATGGACACTTAGATCGCCTCCATACCTTAGCTGTTGTAAATAGTGCTGCAGCGAATATAGGGGTTCATATATCTTTTCAAATGAGTGCTTTAGATTTCTTTGGATAGATACCCAGACATAGAATTGCTAGGTCATACAGTAGTTTTATTTTTAACTTTTCGAGGCGCCCTCATGCTGTTTTAAGCTGGCTGCACCAGCTTAAAATCCAGCCACCAGGACATGAGCATTCCCCGTCCTTCATGCTCTTGCCAGCACTTGTTTCTTGTTGATTTATTTGTTAACAGCCATTATGACAGGTGCGAGGTGATACCTCATTGTAGTTTTGATTTGTATTTCTCTAATGATTAATGAGGTTGAACATCTTTTCCTATGTCTGTCGGCCATGAGATAAGTGATTAGTATGTCTTTGGGGTGCTAAAACATGCTAAAACAAATTTCAGGTGAACAGAAGAATTAAACTCAGAAGTTTATAAAGTAGGAGAAAATAGGATATTTATCAATTCAGTGGACGGAGAACTTTCTGAGATCAAACACAATAGAAGAAACTACAGAGAGGAAATGAATGGATTTGAACTTTAATTTTTCTAGTGTATTTAATAACTATAAGAAGCATAACAAACTATGAAAAATTTATTTTCAGCAAATATGTCAGTTAATTTTTTTATAATTTTAAAAATTCATAATTTGAAAGTAAAATACTAAGGTCCCGAAAGTTTGAATAAACAAAAGACATGAATACACTTTTTATATAATATAAACTATTAATAATCAGATGGGAAAATATTCAATATTGCTGAAGGCTAATTTGGTTTTTTAAAAATTTTGAGACCATATTTTATGTTACAAAAAATATTTTAGGTGCTAATATCCACAGCAGGAAAAAACTTGTCTTAGTCCTTGGTCAGAGGTTTGGTGATTTTTGTACACTTGGACATAATATGTCAGGAACACTTCAAACATTTTATCTCTAGCTCCAGTTATCCTGTTTTGGTGATTCTATCCTAAGGAAAATAGTCAGAATATGGAAAGGCAATAAAAATAAAGATTTTCATCTCTATATTATTTATGCGAGTAAATGAGTTAGAAACAACTTAAACATGTAATAATAGTAAAAGAGTTAAATGCATTATGATGCATCCATTCAATGCGGTATTAATCAGCCATTTAAAATGATGATAATTAAGATTATAATGTGTTCAGTGAAAGAAGGTAGGATATAAAAATGCGTAGATATGATAATTATAATTGTAACTTTTAAAAAAGAAAGTAATCACTACCAATATTTTGATATGTTTAAGGTAGTAAGATTAAGGGTAACTTTTTTTTCTCTTATCTTTTTCTGAAGTCTGCTATTTTCTTTCATTTAAAATATTAAAGTAAATATTAATAAAGTAATAACTTTGATATTTAATAAGTTATTGATAAAGTATTAATTTATTTTAAAATCTTTTAATAAATGTGATTTATACTACAAAAATAAACTAATTTTGTTTGTTATAAAAATTAATTTGGAAAATGGTTTTTTTTCTCTAGTTAACCATATTAAGCCCACTGTACTGCGAAAGCATAAATGTTGCTAAAGCGTTCATAGTGGTCATCTCCATATTTTTTACATTTTAGTAGATACAAGAAACTGGTCACATAAGTGTCCTAGTCTCCCAGCCCCTGTGTAGAGGGGCTGGGAGACTAGGACACTTGCCGTTTTATGTTATTCTTTTGTACTATGTGTGTGCATCTCCTGGTCTACTTATATAAATAGTTGGGGTTTTAAATTGACTAGATTAATTTTAATTTATTCAGTTGCTCCAATGATTGTTTTAAAGCTTCAAGTACTTCAGATTGCCACTGAAAACACTGTCTTGTGTTGGCTTGCAGAGCAGTCTGGTATGACCCCGTCTACTACCCAACTTCATGGCAGCTGGATCCAACAGAAGGGCCAAATCGAGAGAGGAGGCGTTTGCAGAGGTGTTACCTAACCATTCCGAACAAGTATCTCCTTAGGGAGAGACAGAAGTCAGAAGGTGCTAGTGGCTTCTCGACTGAACATATAAATAGAGCACATAGCGATAACCAGTAAATAAAGACAATACCCACTCTTTCCTCCGCAGATCTGGTCAGACCGCCACTGTCTTACCTCTTCGAAGACAAAACTCATTCTTCTTTCTCTTCTACCGTAAAGGACAAAGCTGCAAGTGAATCTATAAGGTAACTTGGAATCCATGAGACGTCTTCTCTTTTGTCGAAGGAGTTAAAGATTTTCCCATCTGTGGTAGTGCCTGTGTCGTATTTATTTTAGATAATGCTGTGGTTTCAGGAAAAGTCCTAAACGTGGTTCAAGGGTGGACAAAGTTGAATGGCCAAATCCAGAAGGAAAAGACACTCCCAGTTGGGAAGGGTTCCCTGGCCCTTGTCCTCGCTCTGGCCCTTGTCCTCTGTCACCTCTGGCCCTCCTCAGTGACACTCCCGACGGGAGGGGTTCCCTGGCCCTCGGCCGCTCTCTGGCCCTCGTCCTCTGTCACACTCGCCCTCGTCGGTGACACTCCTGACGGGAGGGTTTCCCTGGCCCTCGGCCTCTCTCTGGCCCTCGTCGGCGCACGTGTGTTTCTGCAGGTGGCCTTTCCGACAGCTCTGTGAAGTCGACGGCACTGCTGGTGGCGGCAGGGGCCACCCAGCATGTGATCTGGGCCCCTCCCTCGCTGTCTGATCTTGGGGAAGTTACTCTCTGTGTCGGTTTCCCTATCTTTTTTACACGAGGAAGGTACTCACACCCACGGTATCATAGCATTGTCCCCTAGTAAATGGGTCACTTATTATCATGCCCATTTTATAGATGAAAATCTGAGACTCAGAGAACATAAGTGACTTGACTGAAGAATAGAGGAACTTTTCTGACTACAGGTCTCCTGTTTTTCCTAGAATACTAGGCGTCTTTTATGTGTTTGAAGCATCAGAGGCATGAACCAGCGTTACCTTATTTACTGGAAAATATAAATGATCGAAGTCCCTCTTAAATAACTGAATCTTTGTATTCTGCATACAGAGTATAGGGATTATTAGTCTTTTCTAAAATTTTCAGTCGTTTTTCTCCTCTACTAGAATGTTAAAAAATAAGATAATATTTTTATGTGAGTTTTGACAAGACATCATGTGCTTGAAACTCTAGTTTGCTTTGCTGAAGTCTTTTACTAGATAAAATAAAGCCTATACTTTTTAAAAATGGTCAAAACATTTAATTGTAGTAATTTTAGATGTTTTGACAGAGTGAATCGAAGATGTATCAGCGTTGCACCATCTAGAGAGACAGCTGGTGAATTGTTACTAGGTAAGTCACATTTCGAAGAGTTACACATGTTCACTCGGACTTATTTTATACTTAGATGACACACTGCCATTAAATGAGATACACTCTCTAGCATCTCGTAGGTTATTTTGACTTAACATTATATGTAATGCCTATGACACGTGAGTGTGAAGAAACAGTCTTATTTTGTGAAAAGCACATGAATAGCATTAATTTTTATAAAGTTGACTTCATGAGTGTACATTTTTATATTTAATCATTCCTTTTATCGTATATCAATTTTTATTTTTAAAGCAAAGAATTATTAGTATACTTATGTGCCTACTATTTTAACAGAGATACCTATGCATGAGGAATGTATCCACCTCGGGATTCCTAATTTGTATTTCCTGTTGTACTCCTGAGAAAGGCCAAGATTGTTGATCTCTAGATAACTGTATAGTTACATTTGGTGAGAAATGTTTTCCTTCAAGATATGAAGGAATGAAGTTATACCACTATTCCCTTAAAAACTAATTTGTATGCTGTGGGCCAGTTGTCTTCAAAGCGCGGTCCCCAAATCAGGAACATCAGCATCACGTGGACGTTTTAGAAATGCACATTCTCGGGCCCCAGCCCAGCCTGACAATCTGAAACTCTGGATGGGGCCCAGCAATCTGCATTTTGATGAGCCTCAAATTTGAGAGGCATTGCTATAGGCTAACGCTACACCCCCAGTCCCGAATGCAGGGTTCTGAGCTTGCCAGGCCCAGAGTCACACGACGGAGACAGCGTCCCTCTCTGTGCCAGCCATGCCCAGGCCCCAGGGTGAGCAGCACACAGCGTGGAGCCCCGAGCAGCTTCTGCCACTTCAGATACGTGACGTAGGGACATGTGGTACCAACAGGCTGTGAAGCAGGGAAAGTTGGGCATGATTTTTTAAAACCTTTCTGCCCTATCGAGTGTTTAAGTAGGCAAAATCATTAAGGATTCCTCTTTTGCTAGAAAATTTGGTTTACAGCTTCAGTTAATGTGTAACAAAATCAGGCAATATAATACGCTAGTAACAGGGAGAATACTGATAATAATAAATGGCCATTTGTTAGCACCGAGTGCCAGGCATTATTAATAAGCGTTGTACACATAGTCTAAGTTAATTCTCATAGTAACTCTGTGAGATAGAGTCCTCTCCCTACTCCGCTGTTTTTATAAGAAAACTAAGACACAAAGAAGCAGAGCCGCCTGCCTAAGCTTTCACGGACGCTGTTCAGAAACAGGTACCGAGTGTCAGGGCCTGTGTCAGGTGCTGGGATGCGAATGCAGGCCACAGACTCCAGGGGGCGAACTTAGAACCACATCAGGTCACAGTGCGCATACATTTTTAAACTCATCCACGGTTATCTTCTGCAGGTAAATGTGGGATGTATTTTGTGGAAGACAATGCTTCTGATGCAGTCGAAAGTTCGGTAAGTAGAAGGTTAATAAGTTTGCACTAATTAAATCTGCACCAATTCCCCAAAATGTATAAAATCAATGTCACCAGATAGCAGGTGGAGCTATTAGAACTCACTTATTGTCATCACTCTATGTGTAGATTTGTCTGAATTCCAAAGATTTTTTAAATACTTTTAAAAAAAGACCACGCCGTCCCTGCTGGCTCCCGATCTGAGTCTCATGGCAGGTGGCGCGACGGGTCAGGCTCCCTGTGCTCCTCCGTCCTTTGTCCTCGCTGTCCTCAGGAGCAACAGATACCTACTCCCGGCCACCCCCGTTTGCTATCAAGCACTCTTGCCTTCGAAAAGAAAGGAAAACATTATGCAATTGAATAACTTAAGTTATTCTTATATTCACGATGCATAGTAATCATCATTTTAGTCTTTTGGAATACTGATATTAATCAGAAAATACAAAGACTTATTTCGCATTTTTAAAAATTTTTATTGTTAATTTCAAGTATACAGTACATTGGTTAGACATTTAGCATTTTTTATATAGTAAAGCTTTTCATCCGTTTGAGTTCTCGCGCATGGTTTTGAAAGCCTTGTAATAGGAGAAAGACTTTTTGTTTCTGAAAAGGTCTAAAGCCAGAAATTCCTTAAGGATATGCCAAATAAGATTATGTATGGTTTAATGGTGAATACATATTGATGCAAAGAAATTAATGAGTGAACGTATAAAATTTCATTGTAAAACAAATAATATAAAAAAATTATAAAAATATTTAATGTAGCCTTCAAAATTGTAGACATTCTTTCATGATTTAATAGCAATTACCACAGCATTTATACCAGTTAGTGAAAGTATAGTTTTGTTATTTTTCATGTTGTTATTTTAACAACAAAAGAATAGTTGATATATGAGGCAACGTTATTCTGGGTCCAAAGACGACATCGTCTTCCTTTAAAACTCTCCTAAAAATACCCTTCCTTTTAAATGGATTGCAGGACCCTTCCTTCCTTTGTGCTTTATAGCATTTGTTCTTACTTCACATGTGACATCTGCTATCTTACAAATATTTAGATGTGTGTACGAATATCTATGCCGCTTTTCATCACATACAGATTGATTTCATGCGGAGCACCTCCCCTGTCCATGCTAAACAGACGTCTGTTAAATTAAATGTATGTTTAATGTTGAAGTTAAACAAGGAGGAATTCAATTTTAAGTATGATACTATTACATTTTCATCAAAACATTTATTTCGTAATAGATGTCCTGACGCTACTTTTAAAAATTAGTTGGGGGCCAGCGCATGGTAAAGCATACATAGACCACAGTCACTTCCTCCTTACTCTGTTTTTCAAATTTCCTTTTATTTTCGACTCTTGGATATTTCATTTCCCTAAGTTTCTTGCAAGCTCAGAAGCTCCACTTAAAAGAATATTTGCTTAGTAGAAGATGTCAGTCTGAACAGGCTACATACTGTATGATTCCAACTCTGTGACATTCTGGAAAAGGGAAAACTGTGGAGACAGTAAAAAGATCAGTGATTGACATGAGTTCGGGGGGCGGAAGGGATGAATAGATGGGGCACGGGGGAATTTTAGGGCAGCGAAACTGTTCTGTGTGATACAGGAGTGGTGGATCTCATTAGACATCTGTCAGAACCCATAGAACTGTATAGCACCAAGGCTGAGTGAGCCCCGATGTAAACTGCGGACTTTAGTTAGGGATGATGTATTAATATTGGCTCATCAATTGTAACAAACGCACAACAGTAACACGAGATGTTAATAACAGGGAAACTGAGTGCGGAGAGGGATATGTGGAAATTCCGTACTATCTGCTCAATTTTCTTAAACCTAAAAGTGCTCTGAAAAATAATCTATTAAAAACAAAAATAAAATCTATTAATAAAAAAATTCCCTGAATGTTATTCAGCATTTCGAAATGTTTAGTAGTGGGAGGATGTTCTGAGACTCTGATCTGCCATTTTTCCATAAAAGGCAGACTTTCTGTTGCATTGTATTCTTTTTTTAAAATCGAAAATGAAAATGATTATTTACATTTCACGTAAAGCAAGCACTTTCTTCTCTTTCCTTTGTGCTAGAGCCTTCAGGGAGAGTTGGAACCAGCATCATTTTCCTGGACCTATGAAGAAATCAAAGAAGTTCACAAGCGTTGGTGGCAGTTGAGAGATAATGCCGTGGAAATCTTCTTAACAAATGGCAGGACACTCCTGCTGGCGTTCGATAACACCAAGGTAAGTTTGGCTTTATTAATAGATGTATTTTTGGAAGTGATTATGGGACCAGTGTAACTCTACTCACACTGCTTAAGTGAAGGTTTAACTTATTTAAACTTTCATTCACTGAAAGTTTATGAAATCAAATAAAAATTGCCTTCTTTCTAAGTCTAATTAAAGTAAACCCTTGTTTATTTTAGGATTATTTTTGTCCTTCAAAACTGTATTCAATTTCGATTTCCCAAAGTGACTGTATCTGCAAAAAATAACCGAGCGGATGCAGAACCAACCCGAAAGTAGTTTAAACGTCTTTCGACTGTCGCAAAGCCTCTCGGCCCCACGCCCCTCAGCTGCTCTTTGTCCCCTCTCCGTCGCAGAAAACCTCTGGAAAAAGCTGTGTCTGTTGCAGGTCTCTGCGTGAGCGGCCCAGCTGGTTCCCTTCTCAGCACCCCCTAGATTGCCCTGGCCAGAGTCACCAGTGACTGCTCCATGCAGCTAAACCCTCTGGCTACATTTCTCAGTCCTCCTCTTACCGGGCCTGTCCACAGCACTTGACACTGCCGATTATTCTCTTTCTTCAAAAAAATTCAAGAGAAGCGAAGAAGGCGGACCACCTGGGCTTCTGGGGCGTCTCTTTCTCAGTTCTCAGCCTCGGCTTTGCCCCTGTTCAGTCCCACTGCTGAGGCCCCCTCCTCCCTCTGGGGCTCAGTGCTCACTCTTCAGACCTCTTCTCTTCTCGTCCTGCCCGGTGGCTTCAAATACTGTCTGTGTTCTGACAGCTTGTCGATGCACACCTCTACCCCAGCCTCTCCCCTGAGCTGCAAACGCTGAACTCCCTACCGAGTCTCCACTTGGAAGCCTAATTGGCATCTCAAATTTAACATGTGCAAAACTGAACTTCTGCTCTTCCCCCAAATCTCTCTGCAGTTCTCCTCGTCCCAATAAATGCCAGAAACCGTGGGAGTACCCGGGCCCCTCCTGTCCCCCAGCCCCGCATCTGCTCTATCAGGAAGTCCCGCTGGCTCCCCACTGAAAAATGCGTCCAGACTCTAAGCACTTCCGCTGCTACCATCTGGGTTAAGCCACTGTCATCACTCGCCTGAACCACTGCCCTGACCTGCTAACTGGCCTCCCTGCTTCCATCCGACCCCGTCCCTTACACGGTTCTCAACGCGGCAGCTGAAGTATGATGTCAGATCGTGCCATTCCTCTGCTCGGAGCCCTCCGATCGCTCCCTGTATCCCTTGGTTAAAGCCAGAGTCCCTTCACAAAGGCCTGACAAAGGGTGTACAATCTGGCACCTTGTTAACTCTGGCCTTACCTGCTACCACCCCATCCCGCACTCCATCTGCTCTGTGCCTGGCGGCTCCCTGGAGCCTAGCTGGTGCGCGACGCCTCGGGCCTTTGCCCTCCCTGCGCTCTGAATGCTGCCTGGAAAGCTTTTCCTCCTAGAAACCCACGGGACCCGCCTCCTTGCTTTTTCCAGATTCCCTGATCAAGTGTCTCCTTTTCAGAGAGACCTTCCCTGACTGCTCTAAATATCGACCCCTGTCTCACTCCTGCCCCCAAGCCTCCCTTAGCTCCTTTGCTTTGCTCCATGTTTCTCTGTAGGACTTGATATTGCCCAGCGTTGCCAGCCCACTAGGATAAAAGGGCTTTGGTTCAATGCTGCAGCTTCGCCTTGACCATACTGGCACATCAGTGCCCAGTAGATATTTGCCGAATGAATAAATGCGCCCTTTTTCTTGCCGAGTTTGTCATACGGACCATCATAAACGCCCTTCCATCAGCCTTAGCTTCAGCAGTTGACAATCTTCAGATTTAGACCATAGCTTTAGGCTTTGGTTTTAGTTTGGTTTGGAGTTTTGTTTTTTTTTTCCTTTGAACCTATTCTTTTTTTGAGGTAAAATATATATGTAACATAAGGTTTATAACACTAACTATTTTTAAGCATACAGTTCAATAGTATTAAGTCTGCTCGCGCTGCTGTGAAACATATTTCCAGGCTCAGGTTCTTAGACACTCCGTGACCTCGCCTGGCTCATAACTGTAGCTCCTTCTCATTTGCTGTTAGGACTGTCTCTGTCCACGTCTGTGTCTCTTCTTCCTAAGCCTGAAGCACACGCACATTTAAGATGCATATTTCAAATTCCTTTATAGCAAAGGCCTGACTTATTTTTTTTTCCATTTATTACCGATCATTTTATTGCTTTAAAAGAAATCAGAATACCCCTTTTTTGTGACTACTTCTGTGAATCTCTAAAAAGAGAGTTTATATATTAGTGTTCGGTCAGTAGTGAAAATCAAATATCTTTTACATAGGATATTTTAGTTCATGCTCATGAAGTACATATTATTACCCCATGTTACAGATATTGTAAGTGCAGCACAAAGGATTTAATCAGGAAAACAGACCAGGTCTGTCTAATTCAGAAAACTGCGCTCTTTTTTCTACATCATGTTGCGTTTATTTAGATGCAAAAGATGTTTAGGACCGGTAGGTAAGTGACTTTTCTACACGAATGGTTCTTAGTTTCTGCTGAGCAGGTAGATCCTCCAGCAGCATGGCAGGGCGGCACGAGCCTGCCTTTGGCGGGAGGCCTACATCTGGACCTGCATCCGGGCCTGCATCCAGGCCTGCTTCCGGGCCTGCATCCGGACCTGCATCTGGGTCTGCTTCCGAATCTCGGTCCCCCACTGGTCCGCGCAGTTGGGCAAAACATCCTTCCTCGGCGGACTCAAGGTCTACAGCGTGCCTGTGCTCCCTCGGGTCCTTTGCAGGAAGGTGTCACTAAGCCTAAAAGTTAAGTCT
>NW_011889060.1:269152-278264 GCF_000151845.1 Pteropus vampyrus | reverse complement strand
AAAAAAAAAAAAAAACTTAATCACGATATATTTTGAAGGCCCAAAAAACAAAGCAAAACTAAACTCATTGGCCATGATTGGATCTAACTAAGGCACCAATTTCTTACTTTTGAAATTTGGCAATTAAAGGAAAAGAATTAGACTTTTATTCTTCCTTTCGTGAATTACAATTTTAGTGTAATCAAATAGCCCTAGTAGATGAGGGAATATTCTGTTTATTTAGTTAAAAAAATTCTCTGGCTACCAGTATTGGCGAGGCTGTGGAGAAAGTGACCCCCATGTACTGCTGGTGGGAATGTGATTGGTGCAGCCGCTATGGAAAACAGTATGGAGGTTCCTCAGAAAATTAAAAATAGAACCACCATGTGACCCATCAATTCAACTTCTGCATATTTATCTGAAGAAAATGAAAAAGCCAACTCGAAAAGATATATGCCTCCTTATGTTCATTGCAGCGCTATTTACAATCGCAATCTAAGCCTAGTTCAGATGGTTTTCAAGATACAGAAACAACCTAAGGTCCAATGAAATAGTATTCAGCCATAGAAAAAGAATGAAATCTTGCCATTTACATCGACATGACGGAACTTGAGGACATTATGCTAAGTGAAATAAGTCAAAGAAAGACCAATATCATATGATGTCACTTATATCTGGAACCTAAAAAAAAAAAAAATCAAAAAACCTAGGTCACAGGTTCAGAGAACAGACTGATGGTTGCCAGAGGCAGAGGATGGGGGTCAGGTGAAATGGGTAGAGGGCTCAAAAGGTATAAACTTCCAGTTATGAAATAAATAAGTCCTGGGCTGTGATGTACAGCATGTAACTATCATTAATAACGCTGTCTTACATATTTGAAAGTTGCTAAAAAAATAAATCTTAAAAGTTCTCATCATAAGAAAAAAATTCTGTAACTACGTGTGGTGATCTATGTTAACTATACATATTGTGATCATTTAGCAATATATCTAAATATTGGACCATTTGTACACCTAAAATTAATATAATGTATGTCAATTATACTTTAATTTAAAAAAATTCTCTTATTTAGTTTAAAGAAAAATTGACTACAATTGTTCTACTTGGTGCATTAGGGTATTTTAATTATCACTGCTGAAAGGTAGGCCTAGTTCAGACAGGTTTTGAGAAATCAGATTCAGTTTAATGTATTCGTCGATTTGAAAAAGAACAAATGCACGTTATTTATATTCTAGACATTTTTACACACTGCTGATGGACATTTAAATTTATACACTACTGGTATCAGTAGTGTATAGCCAGGGAATAAACTCTTCAGTGTGCACACTCTGTGTTAGAGATTTAGCTTCCAGGACTTCTTCTCAGGAAATACTTAAGGTTGAGGCAGATGCTCTGCCAGAAAGGTTCCCACTGGAAGTGAGTTTCATGAGGCAGGAACGCGACTTGTCTGCTCCACTGCTGACGATGGCGCCTGGCACCCCAAGCAAAGATTTAGCCATGAGGATAGTCCTCATGTCATTTTTCAAAGTGCCTAAATTTAGAAACAAACAAAATGCCCAACACTAGGTTTGAGAAAATTATTATATGTTGCAGCCATTACAAATTATATTGTAGAAACGTATATGATAGGCAGGCAAAGATGTTCTTTTTATTTTAAAGTGAAATGCATACGAAGACAAGCAGGAAAACATCTGGAAGGGTGACGCCAAACGTGCCCGTGGTAGCAGCCCTGTGGCTGACTTTTGCCTTATTCTGTTTGCTCATCAGTAATTTCTGATTTTTCAGTCACAACAGTAAGTATTGTGTTCAAAATAACCTAGTTAGGCTATTTAGGAAAAATTTTATGCCAGGATTTTAAACATGATTTCCCCTATTTTGGCATGTGAATTCATGTTTATCCTATAAAACCGTTTTTACTTTTTAGCAAAGTCTTTAGGATTAGAAAAGTCTCAAAAACGAAACTAGTATGTTTCCTATCACTAATTTCAATCTCTCTAGGAAATAATTATCAAAAACAGATAGATATACCAGTATCTGGCTGGGCAGATAGGGTTCGACTGTCCAAACCGCCCCTCGCTCTTCACTGTGGGACTGCGAAGTGGGGACAGGACCCCCAGGGCTTGGCAGGCCGCGCTGGGCGTGGTTCTGGAGACGTGACGGGGGAGGGGACAGCAGCTCCTCTCGCAGAAGCTGCGCTAAGCCCGGAACTGCCGGTGCCGGCTGGATGGGTTTGGAGAATTCTACCCTGGTAGTTTGTGACATGGTCATTTTGAATGGTGACCGTTAGGTGCAAAGCAACACGTGAAAGCACTAGTCAGCAAGGACTTTTTCTATCGCTTCTTTACATAAAGGATGCAAACGTCTAGGCAGCTTAATCCTGACAGTATCAAAATACTTCCTGTTTTTCCATCATCTCTTCCTTTGTAGAAACCTCTCCAAGCCCATCGCTGTGCAGTATAAAGAAAAAGAAGATCGTTACGTGGACACGTACAAGGTAGGTTTAGTTTTTCTTCATATTTTGATAAATGAAAAACGAGTTTTGTTGTATAGACTTCTGTTTTACCTGATTTTTCTGTTTTTCGTTTCCTTGTGCTTTGACTGACAGATAACTGGAAATCTCATGCCTTTAAATATTATTCTCTATCTCAATTCTCTGAAAATACTTTGCCCAGAAAAAGAAGTATGCTTCTTGTGGCATAAATTAGAAGTTAATCTCCATTGTCATATTGAAAAATAGAGATAACTATATTCCTTATAAAACTCACAGATTCCCAGAGATGCACTTTGTGTAACCCAAGTTATTTCTGTGACAGGATCACTAGATCTGTGATGTACCGTAATCCCTTCTTATTCATAGTCAGCCAATTATGCATCGCTATATTAACAGAAATTATCAGATTTTTGATGTTTAAAAATAGAAATGAATTACATCTGCGAAATTAATATTAATGAATCTGTTCGGAATTCAAGCAAACGCATTAGTCACACGCTGCATCCTTCACAACAGTATCGTCACATTCACCACGTTGTTTCATGTCAGCGTTCCAGAAAGTTCCCTCCAAGCATGTTATAACTATCACTGCTTGGTTCTCTGTCGTCGAAAATGGGGCAGTGCTGTGGGGATTAAGGAGAAGTGACTCCAGAAATTCAGCATCACCTGACCTCGTCATCAGAGCCAGGCAGCAGCCCTGGGAGATGAGAAGGGTGACAGATTAATATGTGGGTGGGAAGACAGGAGTGGTGGGAAATCACCAGGTTCCTTCATCTCTGTGGAACTACCCCGCAAAACGGCCATAAATGTTACGCGTGATGGTTTTCCACTTCCGTGCAGTTGCACTGCTGGAAGGCACTTCCAGAGGGCACAGCGCACATCCTGAGCCCGTAGTGACACCGCCATGTCTGGTGGTGGCAGCAGCTCTGGTTCTCTGGCTGCTCCATGGGCTTAGACACCAGGGACCCTGAGCCGGCGGAGCTGGGGGAAGGTGCAGATCAGGGAGAGGCGCCGACGGGCCGACGCCTCCTGGGTGGCCGGGCCTCAGCCAGGCACTGGGAGGAGACCCCGGGACCCTGCAGGCGGGAGGCCACCACGGAGGATGGTGTCACAGGGGCAATGGGGGAGCATGGAGGAGAAGACAGGGGAGGCTTTCCCAGCTTCGCCCGGAGCTCGCCGTCCTGAAGTCTCTGGACCCCCTGTCCCCTTCAGTACCTGGAGGAAGAATACCGCAAGGGAGCCCGCGAGGACGACCCCCTGCCCCCCGTGCAGCCCTACCACTATGGCTCCCACTACTCCAACAGCGGCACGGTGCTCCACTTCCTGGTCAGGATGCCGCCCTTCACCAGGATGTTCCTGGCCTATCAAGGTAAGCCATCGGGAGCGCGGGGACTTCCTGAGAGCGTCAAGGTAAGCCATCGGGAGCGCGGTGACTTTCTGAGAGCGTCCGAGACCAGCCAGACCCAGCAAGAGAATTCCGCGTGTTCCTCCAACAAAATTCTTCTCAGAAACTCTGCAGTAAGCCACATCGTCTTGCAAATGTCTCAGATTTTAGCTTCAAATTGAATAGGTCTAAGTTTATAAAAACGGAATTCACTTTTAAAAATTACGACGTAGTTCACATACCCTAAAATTTGCCTTCTTTACCCTTTAAAAGTATATGCAATTCACTTGTAAAGATGTTTAACTTAACAATGATTCCAGGTCACGTAAGGTGTGTGAGAGCCCTACATCATGTTGTCATTTCTTATAAATAACTCCTAAATAAACCTAGGAGAGCCACACTGCCACCTTAGCTGCAGTAACTTTTATCCAGGTAGTAACCCTCGACCTCGGTGTTTTGAGTGGCCGCCTGCAGGCCTGAGGATGCCAGGCAGAGGTGAGATTGCTGACGTGCGTGCACACAGGGACACACCCACGGTCTCCAGGGAGCAGCGTGGTGTTCGCTCTGCACCGTCCCCGCGGCACCCACAGTCCTTCGTGGACTCGGGACCCACTCATCTATCCGCCCTCCTGGAACTTCTTTGAATGCCGCACTCACGTGCGCGCTCTTGGAGGAGTGAATTTTGTATTCTCTCTCCTCGAAGGAGTACACAAAACAAATTTCCCTCTGTGAGTACACAAAACATATGTTCCACAGGACGGCCATTCAAGTATTTGAAGATTACTGTCTCGACCCCTTTCTCCCTCCCAGTGGTGATTGTCCCCAAGCTAATTATCCGTAGTTAATTTGACATCAGGTCGAGAGCCTTCTATATGCCAGGTCTGAGCCCAGCTGCTGCCAAGAATGCAAAAATAAATAAATAACCAGGACAGTTCTGTGCTTCTGTGCTGAGGAAGGAGTCTTCAAAACCAATGTTCAAGCCATCCTTGTTGGCTCGGTTTCCAAACCTGTCATGTTCTGATTATCTTTCTGGACGTGTTCTGATTCGTGAATGCCTTAATTAAAAAGTGGCGGTCAGGGTGAAGAAGAATTTTCAGGTGTGGTTTGGGACCCCTGCGGTGTGTAACGGAACCATCACTGCCCTCCAATTCTTTTAATGCAATATGAAAGTCCCAGCCAAGTAAAATTTTTAAATTATTATTACATACGTTGTTATTAAGATAGGTTCTCTTCACTGTGTATTTAAGATTGGTTAATTAAAAAGACAGGGACTCACTCAGCCCCCATTCAGTGCCATCTGATTGGCGTTCAGTGATTACTGCTGGCTTTGGGTTTATTTCTAGACGTCTGGTTGAGACGTCTGGGCACTGTAAGTCATTTGAGACGTCTGGGCACTGTAGTCCTCTGTCGGGGCGTCCTGGGCACGCTGACGGTTAGCAGTGTCCCTGGCTTCCACCCACCGGATGCCGGTGGCATCTCCCTGACCGGCTCTGAGAACCAAAAATGTCTCCAGACAGTGCCAGGTGTCCGTGGGAGGCGAAATGCTACTGGCTACAGGCTGCTGGTTTAACATGTGCATCGTAGGAATTTGTGGTGTGACCTTTTTTTAACTAAGAAATTGCAGAGAATCTAAAATTCGGAACAGAACCCCCCGTGTGCCGCCTTGTACCCCAGTTCCGCAGCCTCCACTCCGGATGCTGTGACTCCACCACTCGCTTACAGAACTGCCTCTAACTTTCCTGCAATCCGTGTAGATTGGTAGCTTTGGTTCCTGAGTGCGTTAGGAGATCGTTTTTAAGTGGCCCTCCCTGCTTTCTGAGAGAAGGGCCCTTGTAAACCATTCCTTCGCACTGCTGAGCAGCAGCCGGTGCTCGTGCAGCGCGCTGCGTGAGCGAGTCCCGAAGGCGGCAGAGCCGTGCAGATCGCGGGAGCTGGCTCGCCTTTTACACTGGTGCCTTGCGTGATGCTGAGGTTGGTCTGGGACGGTTTCCAAACGACAAGACGTGCTCAAATTTTCAGCCAGTTCCAAGGAGTCTTAGGGAGCCGACTCAGTCCCTAAGAAGCAGCCGCACTGCTGACGTCTTCAGGGGCCTGGGCCGCTCTTCCTGTCCCCGGCCTGCCTGTGGCTAGAGTCTGACAACCGTTGATGGAAAAGAGAAGGGTCGAAACTCAGTTATTGGTTACGATGGTCTACACCAGAACAGCTTAGCAAAGGAGTGATTACGCTTAGTTCTATTTTCATTCATAAGAAATAATACTTAACTATTTAACATAGAGTTAGAATATCTAAAAGCGATGCCCCCCCCCCAAAAAAAAAAGGAAGGAAAAGTAGTCTTAACAGTTAGAAGTGAAGGAATAATTGCTTTCTGATAGGGAGAAAACCATTTGCCCACTTGAACTTTAATTTTACTTCCTTATCATTCATTCACTCAATAAACAAACCGTCACTGAGCACCTAGTATGTGCGGGCGACGCCCCAGGAACCTTCGTCCCACTCGGGTGGAAAGTCACCGATTAAACAAGTGACACACATGCATCCAGGTATGTGAACTAGGAAAACGTAATACGGATTTAAAATAACATGACATGGTCTCAAGTTACATATGGAAATATTTATTTTCAACAAGAAATGGATGTCTTTTAAACTGCGGACAAACAAAATGAACATCATTTACATCTTTTTGAAGTAGCAGAAATAAATGATGACAGACTTCAAATGGAATCAGGTCTTTGTGTCTTAATTGCGTTATTTGTATTTCTTTATAGATCAAAGTTTTGACATTCCAGACAGAACATTTCATTCTACAAATACAACGTGGCGTCTGTCATCTTTTGAATCCATGACTGACGTGAAAGAACTCATCCCAGAGTTTTTCTATCTTCCAGAGTTCCTCGTTAACCGAGAAGGTATCACAGTAAATCGTTTCCAATTTATGTTTCCGAGGATTTATATCTATTTTATAATTTTCCAAGAACAAAAATAGCTTTTGTAAGTTATAAAATTTGAGACTATAAATGAGAAATACCTTTATTAAGTGTATAATTTTATTTCCAAGTGAGCTCAAGGATTTTAAGTATTTTATAAGACCAAATACATTTGGAAAACTAACTTTTAACTATCAAAGGTATTTGTAAGTATGTATTATGATTTTGTTACAGAAATTGCTTTATTTTTTCTGATTGCAAAGGTTATAGATACGATCACTGTTTTAAAAAATGAGTCATGAATTTATTGAAAGCACAGTGTAAATTAACTAAAATCTCAGTGATTTAATGAGGAATGACCGAGTTAGAAATGAAACGCTCTAACCAGAAATATAATAACGAAAAGGGATACTATACAAGAAAATCAGATTTCCTGTGACTCCAGAGACCAGCAATCTTGGCCAACCTCACCTGTTCTTTTAACAGAAGATCAAGTAACCCTTTAAGAGGTATTTTTGGGTTGTTTTCCAATATTACGCAATTCTACATTTTATGTGACCTTTAGGAATATATGAAATTGAGAATTATATCTTTAGAGAAGTTAGTGTTGGGCAAATTCCTGTAGAATTTCATTCTATAGTAACAGGCCCGTCTGGAGTTGTTTGGAGAATTGTTAATAAACAAAGCCGCACACGGACCCCTGGGGCACGCTTCCTGGCATCCCCGTGGGACCGGAACCAGTACCTGCAGTTTGGGGCCCGGCCATGTGGCTTTCGGTTTGGGGCTCTTAGTCAAATCTATGCTTGTTCTCTCTGTCCGTCACACTGATAGGTAAGTTCCAGTTCTGTGACTGCATAGCAAATAACCCCAAAACTTTGTGGCTCAGCACAATAAATGTATTATGTATCACAGTCTTTGTAGTAGAAGCTCGGGAACAGCGTGGCCCGGTGGTTTTCCTGGTCCGGCCCGGGGTCTCACGCAGCTGCGATCCGGTGGGAACGGCCAGGGGAGCAGCAGCCCAGGGCTGGCGGGCGCCTCCCTATTCGCAGGGCAGTAAAGTTGAAAGATCTCGAAGCTGACTTCGTAGCGTCCATCCAGGCAGCCCTGTCGCTGGCCAAGGACGCAGGGAGCGGTGGTGTTACTGTCCGCTTTGCTGCTCCTGTTCCTGGTCATAGCGTACAGCGGCTGTTCCTGTGAATGCTGGAGACCCGCTCAGAGGGCCAATGAAGCGTGCTTTGGGGGAGATAAACATTAGTATCTGCCTTCTTCCTCAGGTTTTGACTTTGGGGTGCGGCAGAACGGCGAACGGGTTAACCACGTCAACCTCCCGCCGTGGGCACGGAACGACCCTCGTCTCTTCATCCTCATCCACCGACAGGCCCTAGAGTCTGAGCACGTGTCGCAGAACATCTGTCAGTGGATCGACCTGGTGTTCGGGTATAAGCAGAAAGGGAAGGCTTCCGTTCAGGCCATCAACGTTTTCCATCCTGCAGTAAGTGACTCTGAAAATCCTCTGCGTGTACACCAGGTCGACTCTGAATACTGAGAGCGTGGCTGGTAGGCTGTTTCTTTAAAATACCTGAATTATCGCAGAGAATTGGCGGTGACACTAAATGGTTACCCAGGGTTTTTCAGGTTTTATATTTCACCTCTTTAAAAATGACTAAGATGCTGTCTGTCCCCAGTTGGGTGCAGACTTAAGGACTCAGCGTATGCTCGTGCTGACAGCTGAGGTCATCACAGTGACACGGATGCAAAGCAAAATCAACAAAAGGAAGAGATGCCCAGGGCAAGCTTCCGAGAGCTTCTCCCAGGGAGTCACAGAGCACACTTCCTTCCTCCAGGGCAAATTACGACAACGTGTCATCTATCAGAGAAGCTCGTTAGGGACTCAGTGCCCAGGGTTTTGACAGGGGCTGGTCCCGTAGGCACCTCTCTGTCTCTTGTGCTGCAAGTCCAGACGCCCGGGAAGAAAGCAGGTGTTGAGTATGAACCAGACGGTTTCGGCACAGGGGGCCACTCTCGTCAGGTAGGGGGCGGGGGAAGTCTCCTGAAACCCACGTTCCCAGGTGCAGCCGAGGGCCAGCCTTGCGAGCAGCCCTTTCCAAGCAAAGCGGTGAGGCCTGCCGTGCCAACTCCTGTCTGCACTCTGTCCTCCACACGTGTTCTGTTTCTAAAGGGCATCATTTTTTCTTACTGTAGAAATGGTGTTTGTGCCTTGTTAGAAAAATACATACGATACAGACTACAAAAGGAAGAAATTTAAAAATCAACTTTGATATCACCATCCAGATATAACTATCAAAACCACCTTCTAGACTCTTTCCTATCCA
>NW_011889060.1:254025-267312 GCF_000151845.1 Pteropus vampyrus | reverse complement strand
CTGTGCCCAGCTGCCGACTGCCAGCTTTGGAGATAATTCCCGTCACTGTCCCTCTGACCCTAAGGGTGACGACACTGAGCGGAAGGCGTGGTGACAGCCTCCACACCAGCGAGCGTGGGATTTCCACTGCGACTCCCTGACTCGCAGTTTTCGTGAGGACCACGGAACTCTCAAAACCCTGCCGACACCGCCACCTCAACTTCGCTTTTGCCTTTTCTGGATGGCACTTTAGACAAATCGCTTTTTCCATAATTTAGTATCATACACGATGTCTCATATGACATTCTCTGGTCTTGAGCTGAAAACCAGTTTTATGAGCATACCTACCCAGCACCCAGTCCGCCGAGATGCGTTATTTTCCCTCGCCCGTTCAGAAACATGGATTGCTCCTGTTCTGACCCCAGCGCGACCCCTTAAGCCCCTGAGCCTGAGGGAGAGCGTCGCGGGGTCGTTTCCATGTCAGACAGGAGGGCGGACGGCCGGGAACCGGGCAGGTGTTTCTGCCATGGGGTCCTCGCCGCCCTTGCTGGCCACAAACCTCCGGCCCCCTCTGCTCTCTCCTCTCAGACGTACTTTGGAATGGATGTCTCTGCCGTCGAAGATCCCGTTCAGAGGCGAGCTCTGGAAACCATGATAAAAACCTACGGCCAGACGCCGCGGCAGCTGTTCCAGGCGGCGCACCTGGGCCGGCCCGGCGCCAGGCTCAGCCTCGAGGGCGAGCTGCCGGCCGCCGTGGGCTTGCTGGTGCAGCTGGCTTTCCGGGAGAGCCGCGAGCAGGCCAAGGAGATCACCTACCCGGTACGTCCTTTGGGTTTCAACAGAGCTCAGCAGCACCGATCCGCGCCCCGAGGAGTCGGGCCCCCGGGCAGGCTCGGGGCCAGCGCGAGTGGCACAGTGGCCGCTGTAGGCGTGTGCCAGCCGGTGGACGCGGCATGGCGGTAGCAGCGGGGTCCCTGTGCAGTGGGGTCCGGGCCAGGGATGGGGAGAGGGCGCTCTGGGGAGCTCAGCTCGGGTTGTGACCTTGGAGGGTGACCTCCAGGGGAGCCCCCGTAAGGAGTGATGTGACAGGGACCCGCGGACCAGAGAGGCACCGCCCAGGACCGGAGGACATTCGCCGGGTGTGCGGTGCCCGTCTCCCACCGGAAGCCCCCACCGGAGGCGTGAAGGTTTCGATTTACCATTAACACGGAACCTTTCAGAGTCTTTGCCCCCACAGACCGCAACAATGAAAGTATTGCTTCTTAAAACAGGAACTAGGTATAATTTTTACTTTGAAATGGAAAAATAAAGCCAAAAAACCTTAAAAGGAAAATGGATTCTAATCCTCAACTAAATTCTCCCTATGAAAGCAGCGTAAGATGGGAGACTGTGAGGTGAATAGTGTCACGAGGGTTTGCCACGGGGACGGCAGAAAACGGGAGGCTCAGGAAAGAGGTTGCAAAGGACCCTGGGGTGAAACGAGGCGGCGTGCCTCAGACTGGCCTGCGATCTGTCTGAAGAGGAAACAGTTTTCACAGACCTTGTTTTGACGATTGTTTCTTCTTTTTTTTTTATTTTTTATTTTTTATTTTTTACGCCTAGAGCACCTGGTCTTCCTAGGTGGTCTCCCATCCAAGTACTAACCAGGCCCGACCCTGCTTAGCCTCTAAGATCAGACATTATCGGGCTTATTCACGGTGGCGTGGCTGTAGACAACTGTTTCTTAATAATAGTTAAATACACTAAATGCAGAACTCAGAGCCCTAAATGTAAATTCTTTATGCTCAGAGCTCACAGATATCAAGCTTGCACGTTCAATTCAAAGAAAACTTACACTACCAGTAAAATTCCAATTTAAAATATCAGTACAACAGATGACACTTTCAGTGACATCAGATCACAAGTGCTGTGTTTCATAGTTAAAAGCTGTGTCTTATGTTTTGTGGGTATGGATTTAACTCAGAAGATTTGAAACCTCACAAATCATTTTAGTCGTTGTCATTACCAAGTCCATTCTTTTTAACCAGAATCTATTATTTCAACATGTCAAAATAATTTAACAGTACATCCCAGAAAAGTAACAAATGCCATTTCATTTACCACGGTCCTCATTGCTAATCAGCTCTCTTAAGTGGGCGCACGTGAAGGGTCTGAGCGGTGTTTCCGCCTGCGTGGTAACGTGGTGCCCACCTGCCTCCGCCCGCCGCACGACCTTCGCACTGACTGGTCCCTCCACCGGATGACCTGTCCCCAGACATAGCCCCACTCTGCTCCCCTGTTTCACTCAGGTGTCCGCTCAGATGTCACCTCAGAGGGTCTCCCTGACTCCCACGTGTAAATCGGTCGCCCTGCCCTGTTTTCCTTCACAGCATTTCCTCCACCTGACGTAGACGTATTCGCTTATGCACCTGTCGGCCGCCCGCTCCTCCCCTCCCCAACTAGGACACAACTCGGGGAACCGAGACTCTGTCTTGTTCACGTCCAGCAACGAGGAACACATATTTCTACCTGCTAAACAAGGGGGAAGTAAAACAATGCAAAATCGTTTTTGCCCACAGAGGCTTTTCATAGGTTGCTCTCTCGCTTTGTGTAGAATTTCAATGAGAAATAATTCTGTATTTACTACCTTTTTTGAAAAATCATCCTCTTTCCTTCCTTCGGTTTCAGAGTCCTTTGCCATGGATCAAAGGCTTGAAGTGGGGGGAGTACGTGGGCTCCCCAAGCGCCCCAGTGCCCGTGGTCTGCTTCAGCCAGCCGCACGGAGAAAGGTTCGGTTCGCTCCAGGCCCTGCCCACCAGGGCGATCTGTGGTTTGTCCCGAAATTTCTGTCTCCTGATGACGTACAGCAAAGAACAAGGTAAAATAAAACGTAACGAAAACCATTCCGGCATCTCCCAAGAGATCTGAATGTTTCCAGCTTATTTGTGCTGCTAGTTGGTTTTATTTCTAATTTTCCTGAGTCCTTGGTGAAAACTCTGCTCAAATTTGTGGTTATTTATTATAAAGCAGGAATTAAAACATACTATGTGAAAAAAATGGGAATTAAATGCAGTTTCATTGGAAATGAGAGCAGTGTGAAGGACGCACGGTGAAAACCATCGCTCTCATGGAAAGGCACACGTTGTGGCTGTCAAACCCCAGTGCAGACGACTCGTGTGACCAGCGAGTCTAGTGTCTCGGGAGATACAGTTACAAGAGTCAATTGGAGAACAAAGGTCCTGACAGCCCGGAGGATAGTTTTTAAAAACACACAAGCCCGGAAAGCAGCCCTTTCTCACTCTCTGTGCACCGACTTACTAAAAGCAGCGTGTTCTAAAGTGCTGTGCGGTCGAGGCCCTCTTTGTGTTCTGAATGTCACCTGGACACCGAAAAACTAGGGCCGTTTTCCACCGAAGACTTCCCCCAGCCCTTCCAAATTAGCCATTTCAATAAGTGCAAGAGAACCCTCCCTACTTAGCAGGCGTGGGCCTCGCCCGCCTGAAACGCACGCACACGCTCATGTCGGGCGTGTGCAGATGCGCCTGACAGCCAGCACGTGGACCAGGGCAGCGCTCACGTCAGGCGTGTGCACATGCGCCTGACAGCCAGCACGCGAACCAGGGTAGCGCTCATGTCGGGCGTGTGCACATGCGCCTGACAGCCAGCACGCGGACCAGGGCAGCTGCCTCTCAGCCGTCACACGCCAGCATCGAACGTCGTGTCTGTGCACTGTGCTCCTCGGGGTCCATGTAGCGCCCACTGCAGGCAGCACTGACAGGGATGCTGGTACCCACACCGGACGTCGGTCGTGTAACTGGAGTGTGCCGGCTGGGCCACAGTTCTTCCAGACTCCCCCTTAACTCTATCCTAAAGTGAATGAGTGTTCATTTTATAGTCGTTAGAACTAAGAGAGACTGGATACCACGTCATTTAAATTTCATGAGTTAGAAGTAAATCTGTTTCATCATGATTATTGTGGTATCAGTGATTTATTCTCACTAGTATGTATCAATGAGCCGTGTAGTGTCACCAGTAATGATATTTAAAGTACCAAAATGTGTGAATAGTTTACCTTTAAAAAAATTAGAGTGGATCGAAGTTTATCTATTGTGCAGACGAGAAAGGGCTAGTCTTACCACTTAGCGTGATGGGACTTAAACGCGTCAAATGTACTGTCCACCCATCTTATATGTGCCATGCAGTCACGGCCTGAGTGTGCCCTCAATAGCTGTGTTCGTTCAGACTGCACTGTTTCCTTGCAGAACGTATTTGGGGTTTGCCAGAATCTGGGCGTGTCCAGGGCGGTGCTGTAATCAGCACTGGTGGCTGCGGCCTCCAGAGGCACAGTGCCTGAGCTTGCTACTCAGTGCTGTGCGACCTTGAGAAACTTGCTCACGCCCTCCGGATCCTGGCTTTTGACCTATAAAATGGGACTAGCAAAAAGGTTTACCTCTCAGGGACATTGGCTGTAAGGATTCAGTGAATCCGTGTGGGGAGCTATCAGCACAGTGCCTTCCTCATTCCAGGTGCTTCAGAAATGTCCTCCGGCCGGAAGGTCCCCGGGGCAGGTCTGAGTGAGCCGTCACTGCAGCCGTGGTGTTACAGCCCACGTGGACATGCCAGGGGGGCCTTGGGCGAACGGGAGGGAAGCCGGGTCATGCGCTGACAGCTGCAGTGCTGAGCACTTGCTGTATGGAGTGACTGTAGTTTGGCTTAGTTATACGTACATAGTACAATGTAACCACCAAACAGTCCTTGTTTTAACAAACAGCGATAGGCCAGTTATTTGGGAATTAACCGTGTTTCATACCGCCTGAGGCGCTTCTGTCCAAAATATACTTGTTTGGGTCCCATTTGAGACACACTACACTACAATCTCTGGGGCTTGAGTAAAAAATTCACTGTTCTAATAAGTAAAGGAGAAGTTTATTTAAAAAACAAGCAAACAAAAAAAGATGCTAATAAGTACAGGAGGAAAAAAAGATGCTGCGTTTTGCGTGACCGGGATGGGACCCTGGGAACAGTTATGAAATGTGCCTGGTCCGTGGAGCAGCGCCCCCTGCCGGGCGTTCCGGTAGAGTTTGGGGCGGGGGCGGTCCCCGGCGCTCACGGGGTGTGGTTCCTTCCCCTGCAGCTTGTACTTAGAAGAACATGTACTTACTTAGCGTTTTGTTGCCAAACTGAAGTCAGCATTTGCTACTCACTCAACAAAATCTGTGATTCTGTTGTCAATGTGCCGCTGACTCGTTTAACAAGTATTTATTTGGTGTGTTTTCTATACGATGGTGTTAGGCGGTCCGGGGATGGATGAAGCACTCCCTCTCCGTGAGGGACGTAAAGCATTCCGAGTTGCAAGGGCAGAGCCAGTTACAGCACGGATGCTGCAGTAGCCGCGCTCAGCATCCCAGCGAGGCAGAGCCTGCGAGGAGCACCGAAAAGGAGAGGCAGAATGTCCGATCTCTGTCCCGAGGGCTGTAGTACTCAGCTGTAAGGAAGAGGGAGGAGAAAGGGGCAGACCTTGCTGAATGAGGGTCGTCCACGCCATCCCGACAGCGGGGGCCCCTTCTCATGGCGGCTGTGGCTTCCACTCCAGCACTTCCCTTCCTGGTACCCGCAGTTGTCATAGGCTTTCTCAGCAGGGTCATCTCGGAAGCATTTAAACAGCATCTAGTTCATATTTATTTTTAAAGGTAAAGGTGTCGCTGAACATGAACGGAGTAAATAAGCCTGACTGTTACCGTCTTTTATAAAAATTTAACATAAATCAGTGAATACAGTTCCACCCGCAGAATTTCCTTAGCATTCAAGGAATGAAACGAACATAAATCGGTCTATCTTGTGATATAAAGATGATTTTGCCCCGGAACGATACCGTGTTCTGCTGTGTGAACTTCAGCCTCTAGGCTGTGGCGTCGGGGGCTGTCACAGACCCGCCGAGCGGGGCATCTGACACTTTCCTTCCTCCCCTTCTCCAGGCGTGAGAAGCATGAACAGCACCGACATCCAGTGGTCGGCCATCCTGAGCTGGGGGTACGCTGATAACATTTTAAGGCTGAAGAGCAAACAAGGCGAGCCTCCGATCAACTTTATACAAAGTTCACAGCAGTATCAGGTAAAGTTAATGAAGTGCTTCATAATAATAATGAACTATAATGCTTTAAATGGGGGTCAGGATGCTGGCGGCCGGTCTTTAAGATCCAGCGATTAGTCCAGTCAAGAAGCTGCTGACGGTGGACGCGCCTTATTTACAGTGCTTACGGACACCCTAACTACCACCGTTCTGCCGTGTCCCCAGAATTGGCTTCTGCCCTTTATCTCGCTGAGATCATATAATAATCCCCTCCTCAGCGTCAGCCGAGGGCTCAGTGTTTGAACAAAGTCGGCCTTGCTTGCTTCGCAGTTCTCACCCGCCTTGTGTCATGGCGTCATTCTCCATAACCAGAATGCCGTCTCCGATGCCTGGTTTTTCCTAAATGGAGCTGGTATTTAGGCATCGGGCCCAACTAAACCCAGCGACCTGCGACGGTGTCCCGGCTTGGTATTTGCTCTGTCCCCTTTGGCAAGCACCTTCCTTCACCTTCGCCCTCCCCTCCTCCTCGAAGCTGGGACAATCGCACTTAACCACTCACTCGTTAAGCTGTTGTAAGGTGTTTCCGAAATGTGTGGAAGTTACTTCTTGCCCTGTAAAACACCACGCGTCTGCGCGTGCTGCCACAGCTACCAACGTGCTCGCCCAACGCTCTTCCTTTGTCTGTCTCTCCACGGAAGTTCCTTGACCGTTCTCAGACTTCCATTACCTGCGCAGCACCTGCTGCGCGTTCGCGTGTCCTCGTAATCGTCCCTGTCCCCATCACACTTCAGAAATGGAGTAAGGGGCTTTTGGGGAATTTTTGGCAAAGCGAGAAAGGACAGCGATGACTTGTACTTCACTCTAAATATACCTGAAAAAACGGTCAGTGCCTCGTGCTATCTGGCTTACCAGAAAGCCAACAAAAGTAAGAATAAAGGACGGTGAAAAACCACCTTATTAGAAATTTTGATTAGAATTTAAGCATTGCAGAATTATTCCTACCGTGAAGTTTGGCACACAAACATTGTTAAAGATGAAAGAATCCTCTCCAAATCCTAGCAAAACAGGGCGATTCAGATTCTCTTAGCAAAGTACTGTGTGATAAAAGCACTTCCGGTCAAATGACTGACCGGACGAGAATACCATATTTCATTTTCTTTGTCGGAAATCTGTTGTTCACTCGTTAGTTCTTCAGTTTGAGGAAATCCCTCTAGGAGGCGATATGCGGACTCACACTCCGACCGACTTCATCCATCGCCGTTAGGGTCTTGCTGTCCCTCCGTCTTCTTCTGATGGATCACAAAATGGTGAAGCATACTCCTCTGTCAGTTTTATTTTTTCTATTATTGGTAGAAAATGAAAACTGCTGAATTTGCAACTGTGCTCAATGAAAGCCAAAAGCAGGCTTTAGAAATGGTGCCTTCAGCCTTCTTTTATACTTTCTTGAAAGATGACAGCGTTCTTAGGACAATGCAGTAAGGAAACGAAAAGGTGACGATTTATTTCACATGTCACATTATCCTTCCGGGAGGTCCATCGTTCTTTCATTTTTTTTGTTTTGTTTTATTTGAGCAGAGTTGGGAATAATCGATGAACAGTGATGAAATAAGTCCTAGAATGATAAAATAGCAGAATATTTCAAGATAAAGGAAAAAATAAGATGGTTAAATTCTGTAACGTCACTTGGGTTTGTAAAAGATTTCAGCAGACCCGTGTGGTAATTGCAAGACAGAATGAGTTTTATTCTCTGTATAAATAAGTACATGTTCTCTTTGTTTTTTAGAAGACCGCTAAGAAAGACTAAAAGTTAAGAGATACCAATTCTTACAAATAGAACTATTCAAGCAAGAAACTCAAAAAATAAAATTGGATTCAGTGACTCTGATGATATATAGAGAATTAAGAGCCAGGGTCAAAAAAAGTCATTTTCTAAGGTAGCAAATACTTGAACACAGTTGTAGGTCTGGGGGAGAAGCCAGCAAAAGACAGTTTGAAATTCTGAGAGAGGACGAGGTTTCTGAGGAACCTTGGGGGTGGGGGCAGGGCTTCCTCCACGAAATCAGGAGAGGACACGGGGACAGTGTGAGGCACAAAGGAGGGGAGAGGATGTGGTCCGTGGCTGGTGACCTCCGTCTTTTTAGCGAAGTGAAGTGTGAAGTTTCGCCGACTGCCGGGGAGGGGCACGTGGGAGCAGAGCAGCCGGACAGCTTGGGGGACGTGGCGTGGGGGTCAGTCAGGGCCCAGGGGGACACTCGTAATCTCGAATGGAGTTGGGGCCCAAGGGTTCATCACCCTGAAGGAATAAGGCCAGATTTTTGTCTCCATGTTCAGCTTTCCTTTTTTTCCCGATTAGCAGTCTTTAGAACTGTTAGAAGCTACCTCTATATGTGCCTTGTTTCCCCACCAAAAAGAGAAAAAAAGAAGTAAAAGTAAAAATCAGTATGTGAAACACACATACACACAATCAACCTTGGATTTGGTCAATCTCAGATCGTTTTGTTGAAATTTTTGAGGAACAAATAGCCGTGTGTTTGTGTGTGTTTGTGTGTTTGTGTGTGTTTGTGTGCGTGTGTGTGTGCACGTGTGCATGTGTGTACAGAAGAACATAAAATCGTAGACAAGGCATTGTAACACATTTGCATTTGGAAACAGCGTTTCGGCGTCTGGCGGAAGTTACAGAGTACTGAACTGTTACCTCTTTGCACCATCCTAGTCGGTTCAAGTAAAATGCTTACCTTAAATTTTGCGATCACATATTTTTTAAATGGTCATCAAAAAAGTAGAAGCGTTTCTGATGCTTTCCAAATGTGATCATCTTTGATTTATCCTTTTCCGAAGGTGACCAGTTGTGCTTGGGTGCCTGACAGTTGCCAGCTGTTCACTGGGAGCAAATGCGGGGTCATCACAGCCCACACGAACAGGCTCACGAGCAGCACGGTAGGTCCAGACTCCCGGAGGCTCGATGGCATTTTCATGTCAGCGAAGAGAAGAAAAACTGTGAAGTGTAATTCACTTTATTTAAGGTTAACTTAACATTTCCATACTTAAATCTTTTATACTTTCAACTTTCTTCACATAAACTCTTAAAATGTAAAAGGGCATATATCTAACTTTATCTTAGGCTTATTGGGGTCGTGAAAAATTTTGAAAATAAGTAGGAAGGTCGTATTTTTTGCGTCAGAGACGGCATTTTGGGTTCTGGTCCGTCCTGTAGTCAGGCTTTTTTGTGACTGATGCCCGCCCAGATTTTCGCTGCCGATGTGACAGCTCAGGCGCGGACACAGATCCTGTAACGTTGGGAGCTCAGGACTCCTGGCGGTCACCTGGCTGTGCGCCCCGGACACATTAACGACAGCGAAATCCACGTAGCCGGTCTTGATTCCTGCCACTTACTGGAAGAAACTTTTTCAGTCATTCACTGAATCTCCAGGATTTAAGAGTGAAATTCTAAAACAGGATAGTGAAAAAAAGAGGACACATCATGCAAGACGTCTTTGAACTTACCGTTGTTCCCTTCTGGGACCGACTGTCCATCGTGCCGTTGAGGACACAGGGCAAGTCGAGGGCGGTGGCTTAGTCATCATCATTCTGATTTCGAACGTTCTCTCTGCTCTCTTTTTCTACTACAGTTTTCGCCATGATATTAAGTACGTTTTACTGGGTGAAACCTGTATCCGCGTGTGGGGTGACACTAGGTTCCTCTGTTCTGAGTTTACTCCCTTTTAAACCTTCACGAAGGTCCTTTGCCTCGATCCTTGGGGCATAAACGTGACCATGTGTCGCTCCTGTCCCGTAGCGTAAGGAGCCCTCGACATGTTTTGAGCGGGAGGGATCCGCTCGGGTCCGCGTGTTAGGAGACCTCTGCGGAGCCTGCGCAGACGATGCGTGGAAGGGGTGTGAGGTGGCGGCGAGGATGGCGGTCAGAGGCCACCGCAGCGGCGCAGGGCGGGAGACAGGCGTGGACAGATTAGCACAGGACAGAGAAGGGTTCGCGCACAGGCTGCAGGGCGCGGAAGAGGCACCCAGGGGGTCAGGGCGCCCGAGCTGGAGCTTAAAGGATCTTTCCAGAAGTGGAGAGAAGAGGGAAGAGTGTTCGGGCAAAGAAGCCAACGGCACGGAGCCAAAGCCACGGTGACTCGGGGTGACAGGTGCTTCGATGTGTCGTGTGGATGCAGCGTGCCGGGAGACGTGGCAAAGCCGGGGCAGGAGAAGCGGGCGAGGGGGGCCCCGGCGCCCCCAGAACGCAGGCCGAGAAGTGCGAGGGGGGCCCCGGCGCCCCCAGAACGCGGGCCGGTCCAGGCAGAGAAGTCTTACCGTCGGGATGTCTCGTTTTCTCCTTTTTACTCCCAAAGGCCTAAAACAGACGTCAATTTGACAGCGTCTCTGATTTTATTTATTTATTTCACCTTCCAGCTCCCCCTTCTGATTCCTTTTCCCTCGGGGCTGTTCTCGTCCATGCTGCTGGAGAGTCGTCCGCTGGTGACTCGGATAATTTCACGTTATGCCACAGACTCCGATTTAAAAACTCGCTTCATCTTTTGTGTTTCGTTTCCCCTTGCTTCTTCCAACACTTTTAACAGCTTCATGCTTAGTTTTTCTTCCTTACATTCTCCCTATAATGTAAAATTTTAATTGTACACTAAACAATGTATAAGTCTAGGTGTAAAAACAAGATAAAGTTGACAGCACAGGAGTAATTATGCACAGCACAGCTTTGCATATAGCACGTCAAAGGTGTCACTATTATCATTCGAATACAGCCAGACACATGCTTCGTTTGGTTTTGAAGTTATTGTAGACGTGTGAAGTCTTATGCTGTTTACCGTTCTTCGGTTATATATTTGCCTTAAAGTAGATTTTTCAGCTAATTTATAGGGTTTTCTTTTTCTCCTAAGTGTTAATAGCATCGGGTAATCAAGTCACGAGATTAACAATTACTGTTTAAACCACCTCCAAAAATGCATCTTAGCTGTGTGGTTTTATGATCACTGGACGTGAGGTTCTTGGAGATGTTGCTGCCTTTTCTCAGGGGCCACGTCACTGCTTTGACGTCCCTAACGCTGCGGCTACGACCCCCGAGCCTGCGAGGTCAGCAAGAGGCGCGTCGTGTTCACTGGTCCCCGTTCTCCCAGCCACTGAGCGCCGTGGCTCAGAGTGGCACGTTCTCATTTGTGTCGTCTTTAACACGGACGGAAGTCAGGCCCCCGAGGTGCCATGTAGGATTTGGCCAAAGTAATTGTTGTTTGAAAATATTTGCAAGATGATCTTAGAAAGACCTTCGTTAGCTGGCGAGGCACATCTGACTTTGGGCACCGTTAATGTCTGTTGAATCTCCCAAGGTTAGTCTTCTTCAGTGCATCCCGGGTGGTGAGGAAGTTGACCCATTGTAAGGAATTGTTATCTACAAGTCATTTACATATTAGAGAAAAATGCCTTCTAAAAGTGATAACTGCAGTTATTTTAAAATGGTTGCTTTTGAGTCTTAGTTTTCACTTTTCGCTAATTAAATAGTGTGGCCACGTCATCTTCACGTACGTGGACACCTGTGTGTTTTCTGTTCTCTAAGCTGCTGGCGGGAGAATGTATATGTTCGCGAATGTATCACGTCATTCAAGAATCACGTCATTCAAGAATAACAGTTTCACAAGGAGGTGGCCAGCGCGGGATTCCCATTCTACCCATGGGAATTCCTTCCTGACCCACCAGGGACTAGTAACTCTAACTTGCAGTCATTTTAAAGTGCAAAATCCATAAAATTGTCAACAATCACTATAGGGGCCCCATGTTTTGTTTACCCTACAGATATTATTCGTGGTCATGGAGTAAAAAAATAAACATGCACACATGTGTGTGCGTATATACACATATGTAAATAAATACGAGATTTAAAAACGTTTTAAGTCGGAAAGAGCTGGCAAGCTAGTAGAGAACCCTCCAGCCGGAGGGGTGAGTAAGCAGGGCGGGGGCTCTCGCCTCGAGGGCGCCTGTCAGTCCCCGATCATGGCGCTGTCCTTGGACAGCCTCCTGACAGGAGCAGAAACACCAGGGACTGAGCAAGCCGGAGCGCCCCGAGGAGGCACTTCTCCTGAGGCTGGTCCCCAAAGGGGGACACCCTGAGAGAGAGGACGAGTCTGGGTCAGATGGGGCTAGCTCTTGCGTGGAGCTCCCTGGGTGGTCAGGATCCCAAAGACTGGCCTTTGGCTAAGGTGTCCCCGGACTCGGGTGGGCCAGGCCATCCTGCAGAAGCAGGGTAGGTACTCAAGTCCTAGTCCACAAATAAGGACTTCCTAGAAATAATTTTTTTAATGTAGTAACGAATACACAAAAGAAGGCCACACAGTTACAGATGAGAAAATGAGTATGTGAAAAAGTCGGTTATCATCAGAAAACTACAATTTAAAGCAACCTTGATTACCATTTAAAACCTGGGAAGTTTTCAGAGATTTAGAATGAGAGGTGAGTCTCAAACTCAAAAGCCGCAGAGCTCAGGCAGGGGAGGGGGCTCAGGCCTTTGGGACGGGGGCGTCCTCGGTCCCAGGCGCCCTGAAGCATGGTGGAAGGGCTTCTGGCCACATCCCTGTGGCCCTGCGGGAGGGTGGCAGACAGACCTGAGACTCTCGTCCTTGGTAAAGGCCCGTCTGGCCACTATGACTGTGTTCAGTAAAACGTCGCACGCCCTAGCTCAGCAGAAGCAGCTGCTGCACAGCTCAACCAGTCATCCCAAAGAAGAATGGGGGGCTATTCTCTCGTCATGTGATTCTTTAGGCGCAAAATATGTATTTTCACGTGAATAAAACACTGGACTACATAGCACTTAAAATAGATGAGCTGCAGCTAAAATTTCAACACATACGTTTCAAAAACAACAGTGAACAAAAAGGCAAGATGCAGAAGATACCTAAAAAACAACACCACGAGTGTAGTTTATCGATGTGGAAAACAACACGATATGTTGTTTATGATTTCAGTAGCACATGGTAGGACGTATGTTCTACATACATGAGAAACGAGTATAATATACAGGAGACTAGTAACTTCTGACGGGGGAGAGGAACTGGGATATAGAACAGTACACAAATGATGCGCCGTGTGATGTTTTCTTAATGTGCAAAGTAGACTGGTCATGGAAAATGTTCGGATTAGTTTCACTGAGTGGTCAGTATATAGTTCTGTATTCTACTTGTTATTTCTACTTTTCTCTATTCTTTGAAATATTGACATAGCGAATGACAGTGAACGGCCAGCCCGGGGAAAACAAG
>NW_011889060.1:242968-253745 GCF_000151845.1 Pteropus vampyrus | reverse complement strand
TGAAGGATTTAATTATGGCATCTATAACCTGTTAAAAATTAGAAACGACTTTTAATGTATCGATAAAGGATGCTCAAGTAAATTGTGGTATACTACCTGTGGAATATAACACTAGTAAATTATTTTGAAGACAATGTGAAAAATGGAAAATGCTTATGTGAGAATGTGTAAAATACAAAATAGACAATCATTTGTAAGGCAGTAGTTAGAACTATAAAAATACATGTGTATTTGGGCAAAGACTGGACAAGAATAGACAAAAATTAAAAGTATTAGATGAAATTATGAGCAATTAAAATTTTTTTTTTATTATTATTTATGCCTACAGCACCTGGTCTTCCTAGGTGGTCTCCCATCCAAGAACTAACCAGGCCCGACCCTGCTTAGCTTCCGAGATCAGACATTGGGCTCGTTCAGGGTGGCACGACCGTAGACCATGGACTATGGGTCCACTGGGGTGTGAACCCAGGACCTTTTGCGTGTAAAGCAGACGTGCTAACCGCTACACTACGGAACCACGTCCAAAAAAAATAATAAAATAAAAAAATTAAATAATAAAATTTAAAAGATTTTAATGTTTAGTTTTTAGAAAAAGTTGAACTGAACTAGATTGAAAAACAGCGTTTGAGAATGTTTGAATCACTTCGCTTGTTTCTATTTTGAGATCAATACCAGCCTACCTTTTATCACTGTTTTGATCTTACACTTAATTTTTTAATTTCAGCCTTCAGAGATAGAAATGGAGTCTCAAGTACATCTCTATGGGCACACGGCGGAGATCACCAGCTTGTTCGTCTGCAAACCATACAGTATAATGATAAGCGTGAGCAGAGATGGAACCTGCATCATATGGGACTTAAACAGGTACCGCCCGGCACAGTCTTAGTGACGTCTCAGTTCGTACTGTTCGGAACAGGCGCACTGAAGTGGGATCTTTATATGGCGATAATTTTAAGCATGAAATACAAACTTTACCTTTGTGATCTTATTGTATTATCGAAACCCAGGTAGGAGCCCCTCGTGAATAATAGGTGTGTGTACTGAGGAAAGACATCTGCCAACGAGATGATAGTCAGTGATCGTACGCAAATCCGTGCCTTTGGTCTTTCAGGCTGTGCTACGTACAAAGTCTGGCGGGACACAAAAGCCCCGTCACGGCCGTCTCTGCCAGTGAAACGACGGGCGACGTTGCCACCGTGTGCGATTCAGGTGAGCTGGCCCCCAGACCGGCGCACGGGGCTGTCGCGCTGACTGCTTTCGGCCAGCTGGCCGCGCCGCCGTTCAGCCGCTGGAGACATCCCGCAGGCCCCTCCCGGTCTCCACGCGCATTAACGTGCAGTGAGGTCCAAGACTGAGTCACTGATTTAGGCTTCAACTCTGTAAAAGTTAGTGTTGTCATCGTTTAACTCTTTTTCTGATATGTGTACGACTGCATGTCAGCACATGTAAGCGAACCTTTGTTATATAATCATCTGAATTCTTCTGGTTTTTGTTCTTTTTCCTTCTGCTTTTTAAATAACTCTGCTACTTTCCTCCTGAAACGAAAAGCATCCGCAGATGATCAGCTTTGACTATGTGTCTCCCAGTCCTGAGAGAGCACAGTAGCGTAGAGTGACAAGTGGAGGTTCAGCTGTCACACGACAGAGATCTGTCTCCCGATCCAAGGTCTCGTTTTGGTTTTTGTTTTTTCACGTGGACACATTTTTTAAAAACTCGATGCATTCAGCAGGAAGGAAAACTTGGAAAATTCATGAATTTTCTGTTTGCATTTCTGTTCCTTGGGATCTTAACGTTGAAAGGGCCCTGCGAAAGCCTGCTCCCGTGTGCTCGGCGTGGAGCGTCCTCGACACGGCCGTAGTGGACAGCCCTCTGTCCTTTGCTTGCATTTCTGGTATTGTTTGGTTTTTATTTCAGCCACCAAACAGTTCTCCAATTCTCCAATTCTGTGCCACCAAGTGGGCATCCAATAATGCAGTTCAATTCTGACACCCACTACTTGAAGTTAGCCAATTTGGGACTGCCATAGACCCCCGCCAGGTTCAAGAATCCTCTGGAAGGATGCACAGAACTAGTAAAACTCAGTCCTTACGACTATAGTTTATTATAAAGGATAGAAATGAACAGTCAGCTGCAGAGGTACACAGAGTGACATCAGCTGGCTTGTCCGTGTGGCGGCAGAGGGTCCTGCCCTCTTGGCACGGGGCTGTCTTCACCAGGTCAGAAACTCGCCCGAGCCCTGGTGCGTAGGGTTTTTCTGAGGTTTCATTAGGTCAAAGTGGCTGATGAGATCACGTGGTGCCGGAGCTGCGTCTCCAGCCCCTCTCCCGTCCCAGCAGGTGGGGAGCTGCTGTGGTTGGTTTTTCTGGGGACCGGCCCCCATCCTGAAGCTGTCTAGCCCCCGCTCCGGGAGTCCTCTCAGTACCATACAAAAGATGGTAAATTACAAGGGTTTTAGGAGCTCTGAGACCTGAGACAAAGGCCAAATATCTATTTTTTATCATTCCACAGACAGCTCTCAGAGTTTTACTGTTGTTTTTACAAAATGTTCATTCAGCCTTGTATTCAAGAAAGTAATGTTTTTAGTCATGCTTAAAGATTTCAGATGCAAAGTATTTTCCAGTCTTAGCCCCAATCATAAAATAATGTCATGAAAACATTTTTATTTCCAGATCAGCAGAGCTAAGAGAAAGTGGAAGTTTTTCGGGGTTTTTTTTTTTTTTCCACTTATTTATATATTTTAAGGGGAAGTTCTTAAACACTTGACTTTGATGATCTGCGTGGGCCGGTGATTGATGGCTTTGCCAACTGTTCTTCCTGGATTTGTACATTAGCAACTTTTAGTCTATCCCCTCAGAGGGAATCTGGAGGAATGATGTAATGGTTATTTATACAGAGTTCTCTACTTTCTTGTTTGGGCAACGTTTGGAAGTTAGGACTGATCCTGAGGGAGCTGAATTTTATAAAGTTAATTACTTCCCTGCTGCCAGAAATGATTTATATATATATGCTGTTATATCAGCTAGTCATATGGGAACAAGAAGCAAAATTACTTTTGCTGCAGTTGCTAACCCACTAGTAGGTATGCAGGTGTCCCTAGGCAGAGCACAGTATAATACTGGCTAGAACACTTTTTTCCAACTTGAACAAAAAAGGCTTCTCGATTTTTAAAGGTTTTTTGATACATGTATAAAGAGAAATTATGAAGAACATTTGGTATATAGAGAGCATTATAAAAATAATTTTTTTTTTTAAAGAGAGGCCAAATTTATGTTTAGCGACCCAGACTAGAATTCATCCTCCCATTCTTAGTCCAGGCGGGGAAGAAAGTGGTCACATTCCGTCTGCCAAAAATCTTGACCCTCTCGTCAGTACTGTCCAAGAAACTCTAAAACCAAAGTTAAAAGTAAATATACATGTCTATGTATATACGTATAGATTGTGTGTTGTGTGTCTGTGTATACATGCACGTATATACACGTATGTTCACACACGTATATTCTCAAAAACTTTTCCATTGAGGCATCATGATTCCCCAGGGCTCATTATGGGATGTGGTTTTTATAGTGATAAGATGGGAAATTTATTAAACCGTGTAAATGCTATATTAGATGGTTTTGCACTTTTTAGAATCATTCCATAACTGGCTCAAACACGTGCCCACTTCCTGGGGTTCGCAGACTGGCCTCTCGTCGCCAGCAGAGTCATGGTTGGTTGGGCAGGTCGCCCCGCCCCCCGCCCCGTTTCTGTAGCATCAATGAAGATCTATAGGAAGAATGGAGTTTTGTTTTGTTTTGTTTCAGGAAAGCCCAACTTTTTGACTTTTAGTTGATGTGCTAAATTATACACGAAAGCAGCCTGGTGTTGGGGGAAGGGCCTTGTTATTTTTTCGTCTTTACAGTCTTAGGCAGGCGTGTGGTTTCTCGGTTTTGTGGCCCAAGTTGCTGGGTGACCTGCTAGGGCAGTTCTTTGCCTACTAAGTTCCAGCCCGTGCCCCAGAGCGTCCGGGACGGCATCCAGATTGTGTGTTTTGAAGAACTAAGCTGCGCAGCAGCCGTGGATTACAGTGGCCCAGCCCTGCACCATAACCTCTGTGGCTATGGAGCCAGTGACGCTCACAAGCCTTCTAACCGTGCTGGTACACACCTGCTTGCTCCGTGTTAACATCCTTTATCAGATAGCAACTTCAAAAGAAAGAGTGACATAGCGTCTGGTCATGGAAAAGATGAGTCTGTCGCCTCCCAGCACAGCCTCCTCCATCTTGATGCTTTGTTCAGATGATCTCTCCTTATCGGTCTTCTCCAATGGGAAGTCTTAGAACATTGGGCATTTTTAAATGTGTGTGCATGTGTGTGTTCAAATATAGTTAACATAAAAGTTGTCATTTAGACCATTTTAAATTACACAATCCAGTGACATTATTACATTCACAGTGTTGTATGACCACTGTTTCAAAAACTTCCTCATCACCCTTTTGTGTCTGGCTCATCTTACTTAGTATGATGTTTTCAAGGTTTGTCCGTGTTGTAGCCTGTGCCAGAACTTCGTTACTTTTTATGGCTGAATAATATTCCATTGTATGGATACACCACATCTGTTTATCCATTTATCTGCTGATGGACATTTGGGTTGTTTCTGCCATTAGGCTGTTGTGAATAGAGCTGCAACACTCTAGGCATTTTGGTCTATGATATTTGAAGGTCTTCAGCATATTTTTAAATAAAGAAGTATTTCCGATATTTGTTCCTTTACTATAAAATATGAAATCTTTTCATTGCCTTAGTAAAGGACAGACATAAACTCTCCGTTCATTCTAATAGAGAAATAAAATTAAGTGTAGTAATAACCCTGTGTCATCCAAACTTAATCACGCCTCTCACCCTCTCTATCAGCATGAGAATCTTTCTCCGAAGAAGGCTGGTCCCATCGTCAGGAGGCCCCAAACCACCAGCCCGTTTATAGAGGATGACGAGCAATTATTGCCCCCTCTCCCCCTGGAAAACTACCAAAAGTTTGGTTACTGAGTCTTTGAAAAGAAAAAAATTAGTTTAATAAGACGCTGATTTATAAGATTCAGTCTCAGACATTCTGAAGAATGAGTTCTTCTTTGAAGAATTAGTTTTTAATTCAGCTTTTACTGTAACTTTTTTTCTTCTTCACAAGTCACAGAAGTCACTTCTTATAGATCATTTCAGCTTTTTCTTTTTTTTTCCTTCTTTTTTTGAGACTGTTTAGTTTTCTGGGTACTTTCAGATTCAGATTTGGCAGTCCATATGCTGGAATAGTAAGATTCATGATTCATTTACCTTGTTGCTCTCTGGCACAGATTAATTTTTCACTCTTTCACTGGTCATCGTCTCTAGATAAATATGCAAAGCTCCGTGTGACTTACAGTAATTCCGTTTGTACGGTCTTCAGTCAGGAGCTGCCTAGAAACCTCATCACTTAGAGGAGATTGGCCCCCGGAGCTATCAGTGCCCTCTGGGGCCCGGGGTGGTCGGCTCTGAGACACCCACACTCCGGTGACCTGGGGCCGGTTTTGGCATTTTAGCTGGCGGAGGCAGTGACCTCAGACTCTGGACGGTAAACGGGGACCTCGTAGGACACGTCCACTGCAGGGAGATCGTCTGTTCCGTGGCTTTCTCCAACCAGCCTGAGGGCGTGTCCATCAACGTGATCGCCGGGGGGCTGGAAAATGGCATCGTGAGGTGAGCTCAGTTCCCCTGTTCTTTGTCTGCTTTTGTTCCTAAGGACGTTGCGGTTTCAAAAGTACGTCTTCATAGCGAGGCGTATCAATATTTAATATTTAAAGATTTAACATCGCCTTCAGATATAGGTTCTTCGGTTATTCCTGTCTTATTTCTAAACAATAAAGATGGCTTTGGTTCAGCGTTAAAATGCCACATTGTTCGTTAACTCTGAAAGATGAGCAGTGTGAAGGTCTCCGAAGCTAGGCTTCCTTTCCCCCGTGCCCCCTGCCCTGCAGACTTCCCAGAAGCAACTGCTGTTAATCATCTAGTTTCCTTCCAGATGACTTTTGACAAATACACAAATGCGTAGGTTTTCTTGATGAAGGAGATTTTAGTTTGCATAATTAGATGACCACTTTTTTCTCTCTAGGTTATGGAGTACCTGGGACCTAAAGCCTGTGCGAGAAATCACATTCCCTAAATCAAATAAGCCCATCGTAAGGTAAAGCCCGCCTCCCATTCTTCACAACATACTTTGTGACTGTATTTTTGTTAAGAGAGAGATGGAAGGACACAGACCTAAAGAAACGATGCGAGTCGAACAGCCGACATTTCCCAAACACCAGGTCGTCCAGGACCCGGTGGCAGGAGGAGGCATAGTCCTCGCCATCGTGGAGCTTAAAATCTGAGTCAGGAACCGAGTCAGACAGACAGGCGCCGGGCCGGTGCCCAGAGAAGCACCCCGAGCTGCAGAAGCGATGTTTTTCCCTTCGTTACTGGAAATCCCCGCGGTGACTGACAGCTGCAGGAGTGCGCTTGACCAGACCGATGAACAACCAGTTAGCGCCGCCGCGTCCGGACTGACTTTAAAAACTCAGCTGGGCATAAGCGACTCAGATTCCGCTCCACCGAAAGAAATTTATTTTCAGTGTACTAAATTTAAAGTTTCATGAATCTAAATTAATAATTTATCATTACATTTTTGCCCGTTCCTCTTTCAGGGAAATAAAATATCTCCATAATCATCTTTCATTTCTAGAAAGAGGAAATGTAGAATTGTTACATTTTTTAAAGTTTCCTATGCCCAAATATTTGTCGTTTAAGTAATAAAGCATAAACGAGAAGGAACAAGGAAATATGCAAAGACGGAATGGCACAGACTGACCCCTGGGATCCTGATTTTGGTCTTTCTCACCTGATGAGAACAAGCTCACAAAACCATGTGAATATTAGAATGGAAACCAATGAGCTGCAGGCAGTCTGCTCAGTAAAGATGTCACAACTTCTTTACACTAATTTCTATCTGATCATCAAGATGCTAATACAATTTTAAGAGACAGGATGTACAAATGGGTGTGTTTGTTTTTTTACAGCCTTACGTTTTCCTGTGACGGCCACCATCTGTACACAGCGAACAGTGAAGGGACCGTGACCGCGTGGTGTCGGAAGGACCAGCAGCGCTTGAAACAGCCTATGTTCTATTCCTTCCTGAGCAGCTACGCGGCCGGATGAGGGAGTGTGGGTTCTGCGCGCACTGTGATTCCAGACTGGATCTGTTGACTTCACCAGTTTTAGGAGGTTGAACCCGAAGAAGTAGATGACCAAAACAAACCATCTAACTAATTTTAAAATCTATTCTTCTGCACGAAACTCTGCAGTGTCACAAGATCCTAAGAGGACAGTTTTGTTCTCAATTAGTGATAACCTGGAGGGTTGTGTCAGCATGCACTAACCAGTGTGACTGAAGGCTTGCACAGTAAGTCAGAATCATATCCTTGAAGTTTGTTTGCTACAGGGTATTCTAAAGAAAAGATAAAGGTCTCTCCTTTTTTATTATTCCAAGAGGCTCAGTAGAATTTAAATTGGTTAGCTAATTATTTATACAAAGTATTCTTTAAAAATTATACTGAAAAGGTTTTATCCTGATATAACCCCTCCAAAAAGAAAGGAAAGGAAAGAGTAAGGAGCCCAGGACTCGACAGTCGCCTTCTTTGAAAAGTAAGTTCGGCAGGTGCGTCTGCACCCAGCATTTGTGGCGTAATCCGAACGCTGGAAACATCCGATGACTCGCGTGGTAGAGGCAGGCTCTGCCAGAGGAGAGCCACCGACGAGGACAGCGGCATCTTTCTGTCAGGCACGTCCTGCCCTCCATTAAAATCTCACTCAAAGTCCCTAACACTAGATAGTGACTGTCCTTAGTTGAGTCACGAAGGCTTAAACACAATGATGATTCTTTTAATATCTGCCATTTACAGAGCATTGAAAAGTTAATTTCCAGTAGAAAGCCTCCACTATGCAAAAAGTTTTCACAGACATCAATAATTCAGTCCAGATGAGGCGTTTATCTACTGTGCAGGAAGAGTTTTCTTCCCCAAAACACGACGACAAAAGAAAAGGTGACGGCTTACTTTGTTTTAAACACTAGGCAGAATAATTCCTTTAGGAAACAGTTTCCGCTCTTTCTACTCACCTAGACCTTCTGAGAATTCGAGGAACAACAGAAAAATCTAAGTGTTGGCCACAGCACACTTACCCACCATAAAGACAATTCCTGAAACTCTGGGAGTAGTCTATCTCTTCCACGATCTCACAGCTACTTTTAACTCGGGGTGCTGCTTCACTGGCTTTGAAAACACTGGAAAATAAGCTCAGTAATAAGTCACCGAGGGATAAAAATATGTTCCCGCCCGAGAATAACTTGCGTGTTTGTTATGGAAATTGATTCATACGGTGTTTACAGAACTACTTTTGTACCTTCCAGACTTTCTAAAACATTCTGCTTAAAAACTGTATAAAATGCAATCCCCAAGTCTCTGCCGTCAAGATCAACTCGAGGCAGCGCGTGGCCGCGCGCGCTGGTGACGGGCCGCGTCTGGATGTGCACGCACAGGCGGCTGACGGCGCCGAGGTGCCGACAGGTGCAGAGAGGAGACCCCTGTTCACGTTGCAGTGATCGCTTTGTTCAAAAGAAGCCGCAGCTATCGTCTAGCTTCCATTTTTCTACTGAGAACTTGAAATTAGGCCCCTATTAGAACAGGGTTGCTACTCAGTCTTCTTTTTTTTTTTTTTAAGGCTGAATTTCATCATTTATCTAAAGAGGAAATATGCAAAATAACTGGTCTTGTTAAGAGTGCAATATTATATTTTTATGTAAAAATAAATTTGGGGGGATTATTTATTCAGCATGGAACTTAGTATGTGTCTGTTTGAAACACTTCATGATGTGCATGTGAAGCAAACGTTTCTGTAAATTACCACAAGCTCTGGTACCTTTGTACACACTGCCACTTCAAACTGGGAATAAATTTCATAATAACAGATTCGAAGACCTAGTCTTTATACAATTTAAGTATTATGACCGGATCTCAAATCGGTGGCTTTATCTGGTAACCCACATAGGTTCTCTTTAGCTTCCCTATAAATTTATGTCACTAGGAAAGGATGATTTTCATGTTTTAATTGCGGTCTTTGTGAGAAATTTTATATTTCAAGCTTTACTGCCCTGAAATGGAGTTTAGTCAGCCCCAAAGTCAAAGTGTCATTGCTCCCCACCCCAGCAGGCCCAGGTGGAGCCCCGACTGTGGCACGCTCTGCACTGAGCACCAGGGGCACAGTGTTCCCCGAGCCCCTGGGGGCTGTGAGCTAGTGGAGAACCCCGCTGTGACCACGTGTAGTGTGTGTGGCTACAGCCGTGGTCAATGCTGAGCAGGTGGGGTGTGGGGTCCTCTGAGACAACGCAACAGGAAGGATTCAATTTAGAACAATGGGAGCCCATCCTAAACTCCACCGTGAAAAACGCAGCTACATTTGCCAATACAAAAGACACATTCTTGATGTACATTTAGCTGGGAAGGAGGTGCCACTAATTTCATTGTGTCGTATGACCTGAACAAAAAAGTATATCCGGCCACTTTGGGGACAATGGGTTGTAACTCAGCTATTTGAGAGAAATTAAATAATACAACGTGTTCTTTGAAGCCAAAAGGACTAGAAGATCATTTGAGACTGATCTCTCACGAAGAAAGTGCCGGGCTGATTTCTCCTCTCGTGAACAAAGTTAATTAGAGATGACTTTTAAAAAGACTGTTTTGTGGCAAAGCTTGGCTCATTTCCAATGTAAATTAAACTGGTCTCACCAAGCAGAGCAGATACAGAGAAAAGCACACCACGTCACCTTATAATCATGCTGGGAAAACAATGGCGGAAAGAAAACCTTAGAGCAGACGTAGAAAAAGAGATACATTGCATGCCGAGAAACGGGTAATGATAACCGCAGACTTCTTATGAGAAACTCCGCAGGCACACGGATTGACACCTTTAAACTGCTTCGAACTGTCAAGCTAGAAAAAGATCCCTCAAAAATGAAGGCAAAATGAAGACTTATTCAGACAGACAAAAAAAAAAAATCGCCAGCAGATCTACATTACGAGAAATGTTAAAAGATGTTTTTCAGGCCGGAAGACATGATACCAAATAGAAATTAGGATCTTCACAAATGAATGATCCACAGCAGAAATGGTAGTTATGCAAGGTTTTTTATATTGCCAGAAAAACAGACACACAGGCTAAGGGAACAGAATTGAGAGCTCAGACATAAACCTGCACGTATACGGGCAACTGATTTACGACCAACGAGCCAAGGATACACAACGAAGAAAAGAAAGCCCCTTCAATAAAGGGCGTTGGGGAAACTGGACAGCCATACGCAAAAGAATGGAACCGGACCACTGTCTCAACGCCATACCCAAAAGCAACTCACAGTGGATCGAAGATGAACGTACGACCTGAAACAATAAAATACGTAAAGAAAAGAGAGGCACTGAACTTCTGGACGTTGGTCTCGGTGGTGGTTTTGTGAATTTGACTCCAAAAGCAAGGGAAACAAAAACAGTTGGGACCACATCAGACTAAAAAGCTGCTATACAGCAAAGGAAACTATGGACGAAACGAAAAGGCAACCTACCCAATGGGAGAAGGTATCTGCAAATGGTATTTCCAATAAGGGGTTAACATCCAACATATGCAAAGAGCTCATACAACTCAACAACAAAGACAACTGTAGGATGAGCAGAGGATCTGAATAGAAATTT
>NW_011889060.1:240026-242918 GCF_000151845.1 Pteropus vampyrus | reverse complement strand
GGGGCACAGTGTTCCCCGAGCCCCTGGGGGCTGTGAGCTAGTGGAGAACCCCGCTGTGACCACGTGTAGTGTGTGTGGCTACAGCCGTGGTCAATGCTGAGCAGGTGGGGTGTGGGGTCCTCTGAGACAACGCAACAGGAAGGATTCAATTTAGAACAATGGGAGCCCATCCTAAACTCCACCGTGAAAAACGCAGCTACATTTGCCAATACAAAAGACACATTCTTGATGTACATTTAGCTGGGAAGGAGGTGCCACTAATTTCATTGTGTCGTATGACCTGAACAAAAAAGTATATCCAGCCACTTTGGGGACAATGGGTTGTAACTCAGCTATTTGAGAGAAATTAAATAATACAACGTGTTCTTTGAAGCCAAAAGGACTAGAAGATCATTTGAGACTGATCTCTCACGAAGAAAGTGCCGGGCTGATTTCTCCTCTCGTGAACAAAGTTAATTAGAGATGACTTTTAAAAAGACTGTTTTGTGGCAAAGCTTGGCTCATTTCCAATGTAAATTAAACTGGTCTCACCAAGCAGAGCAGATACAGAGAAAAGCACACCACGTCACCTTATAATCATGCTGGGAAAACAATGGCGGAAAGAAAACCTTAGAGCAGACGTAGAAAAAGAGATACATTGCATGCCGAGAAACGGGTAATGATAACCGCAGACTTCTTATGAGAAACTCCGCAGGCACACGGATTGACACCTTTAAACTGCTTCGAACTGTCAAGCTAGAAAAAGATCCCTCAAAAATGAAGGCAAAATGAAGACTTATTCAGACAGACAAAAAAAAAAAATCGCCAGCAGATCTACATTACGAGAAATGTTAAAAGATGTTTTTCAGGCCGGAAGACATGATACCAAATAGAAATTAGGATCTTCACAAATGAATGATCCACAGCAGAAATGGTAGTTATGCAAGGTTTTTTATATTGCCAGAAAAACAGACACACAGGCTAAGGGAACAGAATTGAGAGCTCAGACATAAACCTGCACGTATACGGGCAACTGATTTACGACCAACGAGCCAAGGATACACAACGAAGAAAAGAAAGCCCCTTCAATAAAGGGCGTTGGGGAAACTGGACAGCCATACGCAAAAGAATGGAACCGGACCACTGTCTCAACGCCATACCCAAAAGCAACTCACAGTGGATCGAAGATGAACGTACGACCTGAAACAATAAAATACGTAAAGAAAAGAGAGGCACTGAACTTCTGGACGTTGGTCTCGGTGGTGGTTTTGTGAATTTGACTCCAAAAGCAAGGGAAACAAAAACAGTTGGGACCACATCAGACTAAAAAGCTGCTATACAGCAAAGGAAACTATGGACGAAACGAAAAGGCAACCTACCCAATGGGAGAAGGTATCTGCAAATGGTATTTCCAATAAGGGGTTAACATCCAACATATGCAAAGAGCTCATACAACTCAACAACAAAGACAACTGTAGGATGAGCAGAGGATCTGAATAGAAATTTTCCCAGGACAGACGTGCAGCTGGCCAGCAGGCACGTGAAAGGATGTTCGATTAGGGACGTGCGGATCGAAACCGTGGTGAGGCATCACCTGATACCTGTTAGAGTGGCTGTTATCAAGGAGATGGGAAATCCAAGTGTTGGTGAGGATGGGAGTTGGGAGAGACCCTCAGGCACTGTTGGTGCAGCCACTAAACAGTATGGAGGATCCTCGACAAATAAAACCTAGAACTATCTACTAGATGACACGGCAATTCCTCTACTGGATGTTTCTCTGAAGAATATGAAAACACTGATTCGAAAAGATACCTGCACCCCTATGTTCACTGCAGCATTATTTACAACAGCCAAGACGTGGAAACAACCTAAGCGTCCTATCGATAACTGAACGGATAAAGATGTGGCACATATATATATAATGGAATATTACTCAGCCACGAAAAGATGAAACATTGCCATCTGCGACAACATAGGTGGATCTGAGGGTATTATTGTAAGTGAAATAAGTCAAATGGAAAAAGACAAGGACCGTATGATTTCATTCATGTGGGGTTAAAAAAAAAAAAAAACGAACTAACAACAAAGCAAAAACTCACGATACAGACACAGAATGGTGGTTGCCAGAGGGGAAGGTAAAAATGGGGAAAGGGTCAAATGCGCGGTGACAAACGGGAACTAGACTTGGATGGTGAACGTGCAAAGTACACAGATGCAGACTACAATGTCGTAGGCCTGAAACGTGCATAACGTTTTTAACCGTTACTTCAAAACAATTAAAAATGTGTAATAAAAGCTACTTTTCGAAATCATTTTAAAACTCTTCAAAAGAAAATTGTCAGCTTAAAGTGAAAAAAAAAAGTATTGAGCTCAGTTAAAGATGCATCGCAGAAACCCTCGAGCAACGAGAAAGGGAGGGCACGAGTCAAAACTTGAAACAGAATTGAATACTAAAGTATTCTGTTACTTCAAAAGGAGGCCGGGGAAAGAAGGAATGAAGAAGACGACAAATAGAAAACAAGTAGCAGGAGGACAGAGGGCAAGCCAGCCACGTGATAATTACGTAAGTAAAGGACCTAACCGGCCCGACCGAAAACATGCAACGCACCTCGGGCTGAATGAAAAGCAAGAGCCAGCTCCACGCCGACCGGCCGCTGCTCCCCGCGGACACGCGCACCCCCCGCCCCGCTCCGGGTGCCCTCCCGGTGCCCAAATTCACGAAACCACCACCGCCCCCGGCCGCCCGCCTGTCCCGGAGCCGCGCGCACCTGCAGGTGAAGGGGGCACTGCGCCCACGGCCCCGGGGCGGGTGACGGGCGCGGGCTGCGGCGCGCAGCCTGGCGAGCCCCGGAACGACCCAGGCGAGGATGGGGGTGCGGGAGGCTCAGGTCCCGGCCCCCGCGAGGATCGCAG
>NW_011889060.1:230164-239581 GCF_000151845.1 Pteropus vampyrus | reverse complement strand
GGGGAAATGCTTTTGGCGAATGCCCGCAGGAGCCCTCTTGAGTCCCAGCACCCGGGACACCTGCCTCGAGAGCGGTTCGGTTCGGGGACGACCAGGCGCGGGTCCGTCCCCACCCTATGGCGTCTGTCCCCGAGGCTGGTGCTGAAATGCGCCGCATTCCCGGCGCGCGCCCGGCGGCTTTGGGCGGCGTTCGTTCGAGAGAATAACGCCGGGCCGGGGAAGGGCGGGGTGCCTGGAGAGGGCGTCGTGGTTTGGGAGGATTTGCTTATTTTCGTGTATCTCGAGCTAGGGTATTGGGGAGTCCACAAAGGTCAAAGTTCGGTGTAGCGGTGGAGGGGGCGCTGGGCGCCCGTCTCCGTCCCCACGGCGCGGTTCTCTCTCGCTCTTCTCTCCCGGGGCTGTAAAACGCTGGTCACAGCCCGTGGCGGCACCGGTGTCCCCATGAAAACGTGTCACTCCGGCCATCTGCTCCTGAGTCCTCCTGTGAGGCTCCCTCTCACAGCGGGACCGGAAAAGACCGTGGCAAACGCCTCAAAACGGTGGCGAGGGCGCCTGGGCTCCGTGCGGGCCTCGCTTGTCTGGGGAAATCCTTTCCCGGGGGTTTGCCGGCTGCAGGGACCGAGGCGCCCGTCATGGGTCTGGGCCCAGCGCCTGCAGAGGCTGCTGTGGGAACAATGGAGGTGACGCGTGGAGAGGCCTTTTCAGTCCGGAGAAATGAGACGCTGTACCTGCAAACTGTAAATTATTTCCAATGTGCAGGGTTGGCCCAGATATCAGGCATGATGAGAGGTGGACATAGTACTTAAAAAATACTTGAAGTCAGTGTAAATACAAGATGCATTGTGTGCTCTGCTAGTGCAGTGAGTAGCCTCACACGGGCTTATCAGGCTGAAATGACTGTGTAGGACAATGGGCTTCCTGTTTGCTCCTCTGCTCACACTTGGCTCCAGTCCTGGCCTCCCTAAAATTGCCCGGAGGAAGCCAGCTGAGAAATAGCTCCACAGAAGGGTCATTCCCTCTGTCCCTTAACTGGCAAGGCCATCACCTTTGTGGACGGTGGAGAAACCAGGAAAAAGCTCTGCCCACATTCCTTTTACAGCCCCGAAAATCTCTGAGCATTCTCTGGGAGGCGGGGTTGGGGAGCAAGTCCCTGAGCCGTCCTGGAGGAGGGGCGGGCTGTAGGAGTGACTGTGTGTGATGCCGCCTCTCACACTCACACACAGCTGCTGTTCCTGAAGAAAGCGGCCAAATGACTGAGGGAAAACTGACGTCTACACCAGTCGGCTCCGTTTACTCATAGCCACGTCTCACTGTCACATTTTTCTCCTTTTCGTTTTGCTGGACGAGGAGAGAACGCCTATGGCACAGGCCTGTCACCGGACTTTTCCTTCAGGGAATTTCGAAACTGTCTGAGATGTTACCTAGTTCTGAACACCTCTGTGAGCACGTGCTATCTAATCGCGCAGGTTCCCCTTTTGTATTTGGCCTTATTATCCACCGTAGACACACACAGGCAGAGAGAGAGTTAAGATTCACGTAAAGAGGTTACTTGTTCAGTTTTTATAAACCAGAAACCGAAATTTGACTTCTTTAATACACCAAAAACACTATAAAATATCCTTTCAACAGTAGCCAGCCAGGGCATTTTAATCGAAAATCGGAGAAGCTGAGTGTCAGAAAAAGAAAAACGGAGAGGTTGACCGTAATGCGCAGACGTCAGCGTAATACGGAAGGTTTCAACTAGCTGTGAAGAATAAACCAAATCTCTTAAAGGATCAGAAGCGAGAAGAAATACAAGTGAAGTTTACATTTGGGGAAGGAAGTGGAGGCAAGAAATGCCGAATTAACCGAATTAACCGAATTGACCGATGACTGCAGGAAAAACAGTGGGGCCTTAGAGGTGAGTTCCACACCCGGGCTGGAACATTCTGGATCACTTCGTCAGGGGCTGTAGTCAGGTCAGACGGCAGCCGGCGTGCGGCCAGTGTGCCTGATGGACCTTGGCAGACGTGGCAGTTCTCGTGCAGATGGGGGTGCGTGTGCGTCGAAGGCATGATGCCTGAGCAGCGGACACAGGGTCGGAGCAGGGCTGAGGAGGCGCGTGTGGCTGCGGAGAAGCCAGTGGCCCCGGAGCGCTGAGGTTCGGGTCCGGGCCCAGCTTGGGAGGGCCAGCCGGGAGCAGCCCAGGGGCCCGCGGCCAGCGCGCGGGCGGGCACATCATGGGGCTGGTCTCAGTAACCCCCCAGCACACCTGCAAAGGCGTTGGCGACCACTAGTGCCTTCTGTCCCGGACTGTTCCAGCACGGGGTGTGGTGGGCGGCGCTGACTTTTACCGACCAAGGAAAAGTGAGCACACACGAGATGAAAAGCGATGTGTGTGCGACCCCCCCCAGGGCTGTGCGTACGCTCCTTCCCCGAAGGACGGGACGCGCTTGTCCCTCGTCCCGGGTCCTCAGGCCACTGCCCCCTGGTGGCTGGCGTGGGTCTCTAGTGGGCCGTGTGCCGTGAGGCCGAGGAAGGTCAAGGACGCAGAAATACTCTAGCATCCCTCGGGGCCCGGCTCGCCACTTCCCCGCCCACGGAGGCGCGACAGCCCCGTCCGCGCCCTGCGCCTTCCTGCTCCTCTCGCTCCGGCCCTCCTGCCCGTCTGTCCCGGAGCTCGCATCCGGTTTTCTCCTCCACGCGTCCCCACCGCCGCCAGAGGGGGAGCCGGACCCTCCCCGACGGCGTCTCTGCTGCTGGAGGACCCCCTCATCTGTGGCGCCGCGGTCACGTGGCCCCCGCCTCCCGGCTTCCCTCTGGGTGAGGGCCCAGGCACCGGTGTCGTCCTCTGCGGTGTTTGTCCAGCCTGGCGCGGGGGCACCTGTCCTGTCACTCCGGGTACCTGCTGTGCACACCCTTGAAAACTGCGGGGGAAGGAAAGCTTCTCCTGTACCCTCTCGGGTTTAGTGCCTGGGGCCTGTGAATTACACTGAGGGCTGGAGAGATTAACAGGAGGACGCGACGGGCACACGGGAGCCTCGCAGGAGAGCAGCAGACGGAGAAGGGCTTGGGCTGGAGGGCGCGTGCGCCATCCGAGCAAAGGCAGTGACAGGCGTGGTGGGACAGTGACGGAGGAGGGGCCTTTGAGCTCCTGGGGTCGGTGAATGGGGGACGGTAGCCACGCGGGGGACACTCGGGGAAGATAAGGGTCGTTCCGGTGAGGTCGTGCGTGCGGACCGCGTGGGAGCCGCTTCCTCCCTCCCGTGACGTGGTCGTTGTCCTTGGGGGTGGAAGAGGGAGGGGTCCCCTTCACAAAGGGAAATTTCTGCCCTGCTTTTAGGCAGAAAGAGGAGGCCAACAGTTCCTCCCGTGTCTGCTGCTGCTTAATTGCCGGCAGCTCAAAGTAATCCTGGCACCGGATGCACGCGGTGGCGCGGCCTCGCCCCGGCGCGTGTCGCCTGCCCCGCCTTTCCTCACGCGGCCGGAGCCAGCACGAACAGCGCCCCGTACAGCTCCACTCACAAGCCAGGGGCTCCGCCATGTGTGGAGGCTGTTGACCGCCTGACCCCAGTGGGCCACACGGACCAGGCAGGGCAGCGTCCTGGTTAAGGTGACCGATGACGCGTGTACGCTCGCTGGTGCAGACGGGGAAAGCCAGGTTACGGGGAGGGAAAGGCGCAGTCAGGCTTGAACTCGCGAGGGCGCTGTGGGTCTGGAGCGTGGCCAGGCGGGGACGCCGAGCCCGAGTGGACAGTCCTGTCCTGACGCGATGAGCCTCCAGGGAGAAGCACAGGGCAACCGATGGTGACGTCAGCCTCCAGACTCTCTAGAACAAGGCGAAGTGTGGGTCCACTGATCACCCTTCCTCAGCTCCACTAACTCTCCTGCAGCTGCGTTTCATCTGACAGGGACAAGGTCCCCGCAGTCTCTGCTCGCCCAGATCTCTGGGTCCGGGAAGACAGCGCTGTGCACACCCCCTAATCTCTGTCTCCGAGCAGCCGCCCCCCCCTTTCCCTGGGGGTTGGGGTCTCAGCACCATTTCTCCCCACGGACTTGGCCGTGGAGAACGGGCTCTGTCTACACCGCAGCCAAGGTGCCCACGGCCGCCGCCGTCCTGCCCCCGCCCCTCGGGACTGTCAGGAGGAGGTGGGACAAAGCGCCGTGTCGCCCGGGGAACCAGCCCTCATGCCCCGGGTTCTCTGTGCTGTCCAGGGGCTCCCATCCCTCCGAACTCCCCCGGTCTCTCCAAGCCCGCTCCTTGTGCTAGAATTCGGTACAGTAAACAGTGTCTGAAATAAACTGCCCGTTGGTCGGGAGCCAGGCACAATTTTAAGAAACACATTTTCTTTGTCGTGGGCTTTGCATCCCGGCCTCTGGGTCCTCACCGTGCCCCGCCTCCCAGTGCGGGCGGCCGGTGCCTGGTTCTCTGGCCCGTTAACTGCAGTCGCCTGTGTGGAAACCGTATGTTTTAAGACATTCATTATGGAATGTGTGACAGGCACCTGCAAACTGTGCACCACGGACTTCAGGCACCGACGACGTCAGGGTGAATAGGACAGTCGAGCCCTTCACAGAGCTCGGGGTCTGGAGGGAATACGTGTGTCCACCAGCTCCCTACCCCTGACCGGTGCCGTGGCAGACGTGTTTACAGTGGGGGCAGCGGGACAAGGCGGGCCTGACACCAGAGGTCATGTCTGCAGGGGCCCTGGAAGGCTGAGTAAGATTTTTTAATCCAGACAAATGAGAAAGGGCTTCCGAAGCAGCGGGGCCAGCAAGTGCAAAGGCTTAGAGCTGGGGGGCGGGGGGGGGGTGTCGAGCAGAAAAGGCAGAGGGAACCAGGTGGCCAAGACGCATGAGCGACACATGGAAGGGTCTGTTCTGAGCGTGCGGGGCCCAGGGGCCCGGTAAGCAGACGCAGGGTGTGTCGGGCCCCGCCGTGGCCTCGATGCCCTGTGGGCAGGTCGCAGGAAGCAGGCAGGAGAGGGCGGGCAGGGAGAGCTGGCAGGTGGGCTGCGGTCTCCCCTCGTGTCGGTGGCACTGCTGCCTGGCTGGAAGGGAAGGGGAGGGGACTGGCAGGTGTCTGGGGAGCCCAGAGTTCCCACTTTGGGCCCCGGACAGAGTGATAACAGGACCAGGTCTAGTGAAAGGAAGAGGAGGAGAGAGCTGAGGGGGCTTGGAGGGGGGACGACCCGCCAGGTGAGGTCGTGGCCTCTGGGTGGAGCAGGAATCCGGCTGGAGGCAGAAGGGGAGTCGCTGGCACCCAGGTGAAGCCACACGGTGGGCGACTGGCCGGCCTGGGGGCTCCGAGGCGTGGCAGACACAGTAGGGAGGCTCCCAAGAGCAGGCATGAAGTTTGGGGCAAAACAAATTATCCTGTAAGACGCATGGCCTTTCTCACGTAGGCTTCCATGCGTTGAGGTCCCTCGGAAGGGACCCCCGCCCGCAGTCCCAGAGGCTGCTCGGCTGCCAGTCCCTGCGAAGCAGCAGCAAACCCAGACCCTCCACCCGCGCTCGATGATGACTCATCCTGCCAGCGCCCCAGCAGTCACGGCTCTGCCTCCTGCTCCTGCTCCTCGGTCCCCCTGACACTTGCGGATCGGGGCTGAGGCTGCTCCCACCACCTCCACTGCCCACCGACGTCCGGGCGGCGTTCGTCAGCCTCCGGGGAGCGGGTGAGTTTTTGCTTTACATCGTCCCCAGCCCCGTGATCCCCCTCTGCCTGCCCCTAAGCTCTGGTGGCCCAAAGCAGAAGGGCCAGTCCAGGCCCTGCTTTGTGGTAGCCATGGCAACTCAGATGGGGGGTGCAGGCAGGCCGGTCTCCCCTGGACCGCTACGGCGGGTCGCCCCACCCCGCCTCCCAGCTCCTCGCTGTCCGCTCTGCCGCTTTCCTCACTGTGCGTCTGCAGCGCCGGGGACACAGCAGTGAACCAGAAGCAGGCAGTGCGGAGGAGGGCGACACACTCGGCCCTCTTAGAAGCTGCGTTTTTGTGGAGGGGTCAGACCAGCGATACGACGACCGCAGGTCAGAAGTGAGTTCAATAAGTAGGTTAATAACTAAGCATCTTGACAGGTAGTAAGTGCTTAGGAGAGTAAAAGGAGGAGGGAGGTGGGGGTGCTGGGGAAAGGTTCCAGATTTTAGACGGCTGCTGACCACAGGCCTGGCTGTCCCGACCTAGGGTTAGGGGACCGAAGTGACCCCATCTGACTGGGAAGCAGGTTTTGACACGGCGGGCGGAGACTGTTTCTGCTCAGCCGCCTTCCTCGGCCCGGCCAGGCGTCCGTTGCCCTCAGCCTCCTCCCGTCACACCCCCAGCAGACAGGACAGCTACGTCCCCAGAGAGCGTTCGGTAGCATAACTCAAGGCAGAGGAAGAGACTCTGAGCCAAGCGACTGCTGCCGTCCCTCCCAGCTTTACACACCTGTTTTGGGAAACGTTTATCTGTAGCACAGTCTGTCTGCAGCCCCAGGCAGCCCCATCAGCGGCTCCCAGACCTGGCTGCACAGCAGGACCACTTGGGTGGTTTTTCAAACTACTGCTTCTGGCCTCTGCCCTGGACATTTGGGCTTGGCAGGTTTGGGCTACAGCCTGCGAATCTGTGTTTTGTTTTACAAACCACTGAGCCCAGTGGTTTCTTTGGGTCCTTCTTCCTTGCATCTGACACCCCACCCCCCATTTCCTGTATCGGCCCCTCCTGCCCCCCGTGGAGCTGTGAGACAGCAACTGCCCCCGGTCACCAAGTGGGTGGCACACTGGCGAGACCCCAGGTCTCCTTTCCAGGCGGAGCACACATGGCCCTGTCTTCCCTGCTTTTCATGGGGGCACCTCCTCGATGGAGAAACAGCTGCTCCGCCAGTGACCCCAAAACATGGACCTCCCCACTACCGGCCCCGCCTGCAGGTAGCAGCAGCCCCGCGGGGTTCAGGGCGCCCCGCCACCTGCATTCACTGTGCCTGCCGTGGAGTCAGGAAGGACCATTAGCCGTCGATAAGACGTGAACCCTTCTCACGCCGTGTGTCGGGGCTGAGAACTCGGAGATGAGTACAAGGTCTCAGCTGCTGAGGAGCTGACGATCTAGTGGGAGAACAGACGATGCTAACACAGGTCCCCCCTGAGCACAGCAGGGCAGTGGACCCAGTCCGGGAAGCTTCCAGAAGGAGGCCTCAGGATTCAGCCAGAGGAAAGCGTTGGGGCAGAGCCATGGAGTGGAGAAGGCTTTCCAGGCCGAGGGTTTCCGCTTGAGCAAATAATAGCTGACATTTATTGAGTTCTTGCTCCGTGCCAGGCTCTAAGCGTTTTATACTGTATTATTTATTCTGTGACAACTATTATGGTAGAAAAAATAATAGCCCCCAAAATGGCCACTCCCTCATGCCTGGAACCCGTGAACACGTCACCTTAAAGAACAAAAGAGCATGCAGATGTGATTACGCTCAGAATCTCGAGATGGGAAAACTATGCTGGATTATCGGGTGGGCCCAATGTCATCACAAGTGCCCTTCTAAGAGAAGGACGGCATTGCCGAAGAGATTGGAAGATGCTAGGCTGTTGGCTTTGAAGGTGCAGGAGGGGCCCCTAGCAACACGAGCAGCAGCTGGAAGCTCAAACAATCAAGGAACCAGCTGGCCCAGAGCCGCCAAACCATAAGCTAAGTTCCTGCCCTGTAAAGATGTCTGTGGCGATTTGTTGCAGCAGCTGTAGAAAACTGATACAATGGCTTCTCTTCCCGTTTGGCACTTGGAGGAAGTGAGAGGTTAAGCCATCTGCCCGAAGGCGCATGGCGAGCGAGAGCAGATCCAGGATTCTGGATTCAGGCATCTGGCTCCGGGTCCCCTCCTGGCCCACTCTTGCTTCTGTCCTGCCTGTGAGGGACCGAGAAGCAGAAGTTCGGGGCACTGGAGCCTGTCGGGGAGACCGGGAGCTTCAGAAGACGAAGATGCAGGCGGGAGCCGGAATCCTGGGGGCCCTTCTCGGTCGGTGGGGGGCGGCCCCCGCAGCCACTTGCCTCTGCTCCTTTCTGGAGGTCTGCTCAAGTCCATGGCCAATTGTGAGTGTCCCCCAGGGTCAGAGGTCCGCTCCCCAGACCCTGCTTACCCAGCTATGCCTGGGGCCAGGTGCAGACTGAACCACTGGCTGATCCAAACCTTTGCCCCCCTGGCCAGGTAGTAAAGAGGGGCTGGGCTGGTTTAGCACGGCATCCTTATGCTTTTAAAATTCTGTCTTCCAACATCTCATTCTACCTCATAATCCTTTCGTTTGATCTAATTCTATCACTCATACATAAAGCACCCCGATCCCTCCGTCTTTGACTGAGATGACTGGTCAGAGGAATTTGGAGGCAGTAGTTTAAGCTTTTTAAAATGTTAAACACATTACCTGAAACCACCCCAAATACGTCTGCTTAATTTGCATTCCAAGTACTTTGCAGGCCAGGCTGAGGTTTTCCAAGGAGCAGTAGCCAACGTTTGATCAGCGTCTTGTCCACAGAGCATCCGCGCACAGCTCACTGGAGTCCTCGCCCCGCCCACAAAGCATCTGCGCCCCGCCCACAAAGCATCCGCGCCCCGCCCACTGCCCGCAAAGCATCCGCGCCCCTCCCACTGTCCTTTGCAGACGTGCGGGGAGGCGGGAACCTTCTCCCCATTCCTGAGAGAAGCTCAGGCCCAGAGTAGACTGGGCCAAAGCGCACACAGCGTGGGTGGAAATGGCGGCTGCGCTTCGTGTCGCATTATGTTGCCTCTCAAGGGGAAAGGAAAGTACCGAAAACACCCTTTCAAGGAATGGGGCGCCAGGTTCTCGGTCAGAGGTGCCCCTCCCAAGTACAGAAGTAGATGGCAGGGCATGTACACACACCGCCTCTCACGTGCTGGGACCCCGCCCTGCTGGAGGGGGTGCCTGCGACCCCCGGGCCTCTGATGTGAGTGGCACACGGGGTAGTTTGGCCGAGACTCGCCACTGTCTCAGGGCACAGGCAGGCCCGGGCGGAGGACCCGCAGTGGTTTGCAGATCTGCTGGTGGGAGCTTGCGCACGGTGACATGGCCGCGCACGGCGACATGGCCCCGCGTGGCCACAGGTTGCTGCAGGCGCGGCTCCCGGTGTGACGGAGATACCCGCACAGGCTTAGTTCTCTCTGCTGCCCTCACACCTGGGTCCCCCAGGTCCGTGGGACGTCCTGTGCTCCTTGCCACACAGTGCACATTATGTTCCTCGCTGTTTCTGAGTGTAGTGGGCCTTAGATGTCCAGAAACCATCCCATGGCCCCGCAGCCATGCAGAGAGCGGATCACGGCCACTCCCTGCCGGCCTGGGGGAAGAACCAGAGACTATGGTTCTTCTGGACACTGGCCAGACCAGTGTCCATGCAGATGGATGGACGTGCGCAGGGGCCAGTCCCTAACGCAGCTGTCGCCACCCAACCCTAGTTTAAGAACACTTCA
>NW_011889060.1:229255-230114 GCF_000151845.1 Pteropus vampyrus | reverse complement strand
CCACAGGTTGCTGCAGGCGCGGCTCCCGGTGTGACGGAGACAGCCGCACAGGCTTAGTTCTCTCTGCTGCCCTCACACCTGGGTCCCCCAGGTCCCTGGGACGTCCTGTGCTCCTTGCCACACAGTGCACATTATGTTCCTCGCTGTTTCTAAGCGTAGTGGGCCTTAGATGTGCAGAAACCATCCCTTGGCCCCGCAGCCATGCAGAGAGCGGATCACGGCCACTCCCTGCCGGCCTGGGGGAAGAACCAGAGACTAGTGGCCAGACCAGTGTCCATGCAGATGGATGGACGTGCGCAGGGGCCAGTCCCTAACGCAGCTGTCGCCACCCAACCCTAGTTTAAGAACACTTCATGTGTGTTCCAAGAAACAGGGGCCCGCTCTGGGGTCTTTAGCAGGAGGAAGATTTACTGTGAAGCCACCGGAGGTTCACAGCATCAGCGGGAGCTGGAGGAGCTTTGCTCCAAGGCAGGATGGAGATGGCTCTGGAGGCTGGGACTGGGGACCATGTGACAAGTTCTCCATGACCTCTGAACACAGCACCAGTGCTGCCGGACGCCACCGCTGTGCATGTCACCTCGCCGTCCCTCTGTCCCCAGATCTTGTTAGGTGCGTGTGGCCAGGCCACTGCAGGGACACTGAGATCTGCCCCATCAGGGTGGGGTCACTGCAGCCTGACCGGTGCACGGACTTCGCAGATGTGGCTGTCACCGCCCCAAAGGGGCTAAGCAGATAGTCCCGTTACCCCATTCTCTCGCCTTCGATGGCCTAAACGTCCTCCGCGAAGCTGGTTTTGAAGCATCGTTGGAGCTGCTGTGTGTCTTGTTTTCACGGAATAAAGTGAGAAAGGCATCAGCAG
>NW_011889060.1:228704-229205 GCF_000151845.1 Pteropus vampyrus | reverse complement strand
GTTCCAAGAAACAGGGGCCCGCTCTGGGGTCTTTAGCAGGAGGAAGATTTACTGTGAAGCCACCGGAGGTTCACAGCATCAGCGGGAGCCGGAGGAGCTTTGCTCCAAGGCAGGATGGAGATGGCTCTGGAGGCTGGGACTGGGGACCATGCGACAAGTTCTCCATGACCTCTGAACACAGCACCAGTGCTGCCGGACGCCACCGCTGTGCATGTCACCTCGCCGTCCCTCTGTCCCCAGGTCTTGTTAGGTGCGTGTGGCCAGGCCACTGCAGGGACACTGAGACCTGCCCCAGCAGGGTGGGGTCACCGCAGCCTGACCGGTGCACGGACTTCGCAGATGTGGCTGTCACCGCCCCAAAGGGGCTAAGCAGATAGTCCCGTTACCCCATTCTCTCGCCTTCGACGGCCTAAACGTCCTCCGCGAAGCTGGTTTTGAAGCATCGTTGGAGCTGCTGTGTGTCTTGTTTTCACGGAATAAAGTGAGAAAGGCATCAGCAGA
>NW_011889060.1:228234-228654 GCF_000151845.1 Pteropus vampyrus | reverse complement strand
TGGCCTAAACGTCCTCCGCGAAGCTGGTTTTGAAGCATCGTTGGAGCTGCTGTGTGTCTTGTTTTCACGGAATAAAGTGAGAAAGGCATCAGCAGGAATCCTCATCGTGTTACGGAGATGACAATGAACTTACAAGGCGATTCTAACTTCATATCTTCCTGTAGAATTCGGATCCTTTCATAATAAGAACAACATCTGTCTCTATTTGGCGGAGTCTGGCCGGAGCTGGGACGGCCAGCAGAGGTGTGCGGGCCAGGGAAGGCGTGTCTGGGAGGCTGGTGGCCTGTGGCCTCGAGACGGCCCTGTTCTGCTCCATGTGGGGTTGGGCTCTTCCCTCTCTGCCTTTAGCTCCTCGCCTCCCTGTGCTCCGACGCGAGAGTCCCCAGGCTTCCAGGGACAGCTGCTGAGCGTCGGGAGAGG
>NW_011889060.1:226467-227534 GCF_000151845.1 Pteropus vampyrus | reverse complement strand
GGCCTAAACGTCCTCCGCGAAGCTGGTTTTGAAGCATCGTTGGAGCTGCTGTGTGTCTTGTTTTCACGGAATAAAGTGAGAAAGGCATCAGCAGAAATCCTCATCGTGTTACGGAGATGACAACGAACTTACAAGGCGATTCTAACTTCATATTTTCCTGTAGAATTCGGATCCTTTCATAATAAGAACAATATCTGTCTCTATTTGGCAGAGTCTGGCCGGAGCTGGGACGGCCGGCAGAGGTGTGCGGGCCAGGGAAGGCGTGTCTGGGAGGCTGGTGGCCTCTGGCCTCGAGACGGCGCTGTTCTGCTCCATGTGGGGTTGGGCTCTTCCCTCTCTGCCTTTAGCTCCTCACCTCCCTGTGCTCCGACGCGAGAGTCCCCAGGCTTCCAGGGACAGCTGCTGAGCGTCGGGAGAGGACGCTGTGGGGCCGGGCCACCCGGGGGCCACCCAGCTTCTGCTTCATGTGTCAGCTCATTCCTGTTGTGATTTCAGGTGAGCCTCAGAGCAGGAGCCCCGAACCAGCCTCTTGTCTGACGACTGCCAGCTGCTGCTGCCGCCAGCCTGTCCCCTGCCCAGGCCCGGTCCAGTGCCGCCTCAGCAGGTAAGCAAGTGACAGGGAGGTGCCCGTCCAAGAGCAGTTCCCGCAGAGCCCAGGTCTTAGCAGCAGCGACGTGTGGGCCCACGTGGGGCTGGGCCAGGTCCTCAGACCGGCATTTTCTCCCCTTAGCAGTTGTCATAGGCCTGACCGCGGTGTCCCGAGTCAGGTCAGGTCAGCGGCCTGGGGCTGGCCCGCTTCGCACACCCGCCCCCCACTCCTTACTGAGTTCCGCACCATGGGGCACCCCCCCCCGTTGGAACCTGCCGTGGGCCGGTCTGTGTGCGCGTATCCCCGCGTGCGTCTGACGCGGGTGACAGAGCCCGTCCCCCGAGCTGTCGTGTCCCAAGCAGCCGAGGGCCGAGCGAGTCGCTCAGTGGTCGCAGGGGCGTGAGCTGCTCCGTCTCCATCCAACCCCGTTCCTTTGTCGTCTTGGGTTGCGGTGGGGTGCACACGCGCACACGGACGC
>NW_011889060.1:223236-225967 GCF_000151845.1 Pteropus vampyrus | reverse complement strand
GCTTCTGCTTCATGTGTCAGCTCATTCCTGTTGTGATTTCAGGTGAGCCTCAGAGCAGGAGCCCCGAACCAGCCACTTGTCTGACGACTGCCAGCTGCTGCTGCCGCCAGCCTGTCCCCTGCCCAGGCCCGGTCCAGTGCCGCCTCAGCAGGTAAGCAAGCGACAGGCCCCGTCCAAGAGCGGTTCCCGCAGAGCCCAGGTCTTAGCCGCAGCGACATGTGGGCCCACGTGGGGCTGGGCCAGGTCCTCAGACCGGCATTTTCTCCCCTTAGCAGTTGTCACAGGGCTGACCGCGGTGTCCCGAGTCAGGTCAGGTCAGCGGCCTGGGGCTGGCCCGCTTCGCACACCCGGCCCCCACTCTTTACTGAGTTCCACACCACGGGGCGCCCCCTGTCGGAACCTGCCGTGGACCGGTCTGTGTGCGCGTGTCCCTGCGTGCGTCTGACCCCGAGCTGTCGTCTCCTGAGCAGCCGAGGGCCGAGCGAGCCACCCAGTGGTCGCAGGGGCGTGAGCTGCTCCGTCTCCATCCGACCCCGTTCCTTTGTCGTCTTGGGTTGCGGTGGGGTGCACACGCGCACACGGACGCGGAGAGGGACGTCCACCTGTCCACGGACGAACGCGGTGTCCGGACGGTCCCCAAGGGCGGAGGGGTCGTTCGGGCGGCGGGCCAGGCGGGGAGGGCAGGCTTCAGGAAGCTTCCGTGGGCTCGTGTCTTCCAAAGGCTCGCTCGTCTTTACTTCTGGTGGCAAAACCACTCCCTCCTCCGGGGCCAGGCACCTCCCTGCACACAGGGCACGGCCTGCGCCCAGAATGACCCCGGCAGTGACCCCATGGCATCTCTGCGTTTCGTTTCTCAGGGGCTGCCTTCCTGAGCGAGAGTGGAAATGGGGGGGTCCTGTTTTGCTGGCGGTGGTCGCCCTAAGGTGGGGAAGAACACATACATACACTTGAAAGTGCTGAGGGGAAGGCATCAGGGACACGGGTGTCATGGGGATCGCGGGCCGAGTGGTGGGCAGAGCCGCGGGGGGCACGGGTCACCCACGTGAAGGACGAGCCTCGGGGAAGGAGGCGCCTCCCCCTGCAGTGACCGGTGGCCGACACACACGGCCCACACTGTGAGGCGTGTGTGCTCGCAGTGTCGAGGGTCACCCCACTCGGGGCTCCAGGTCAGTCTCCCCGTGAGTGTCCTGACTGCCCCAGGTCAGTCCCCAGAGGTCAGGATGAGTCCACCGAGTCTGGCATCTAAAGATGGGGGCTCGGGGGCAGCTGTGGTGGCCAGTGCGGGCCCCGGGGCAGAGGAGCAGCGGCCGCAGGAGCAGAAGCGAGGACACGGTGGACGCGGGAGCTGGGGGAGCAGGAGTTCAGGGGGTTCCCCCTGAGTGGGCTTCTCTCTGTCCAGCGGAAGCGAGGTCGTGCACTCCGGAGGAGAGGGTGACACCGTGAGGAGGTGACAACCTGAGGACTGAGCCGGGAGGGCGGGAGGGTGGCGGGACGGGGAGATGGCCCGGCCTCTCTGAGGACCCGCGAGGCTGGACCGCGGCGCTCATGGCTCCAGCTCCAGCATTTGGGGTTCCCCAGCACGCTCAGCGGCCTTCGGCGTGAGTGGACAGAGGTCAGAGTTGGATGATACAATGTCGGGATTTAGGGACAAAGGAAGGAAGGCGGGTCTCGGGAGAACGTGACGGCCGTGCTGGGACCCGTCACGCTGGCGGCCCGTGCGAGCGACGGGCTGGGAGGGGCTGAGGACACTGCCCTGAGCGAAGCGATGCTTCGGGGCTGAATGAGGAAGGGTCCCAGGACGGGACAGCGGGCGACGCCCTCCTGGCCGTGGACTGAAGTGGCCTGATGTGGAGGGGACAAGGGATGGGAGACCTACCAGGACGGGACCCCCACACCAAGAGGGGAACGCAGCTCCACGGGGGCCTCTTCGCGTGTGGAGCGCCCGGGCCCCCTAGTGCTCAGCAGGGTGGGGGTGCGAACGCCCCTGGGGAGAGCAGGAGACAGCTCTGCAGGGTCAGGGGTTCCGAGCGCGGCCAACCCCACAGGTCCAGGGGTCTGGCGAGGCTCTGGCCAGGCTGCCTTCTCTGTGCTCACATGCGTATGCGTATGCACACGCACACGCACACGCACACGCACACGCACACACTCCACACGCCCTCACTCGGCGCAGAGCCCCCTCCTCTGCCCTCCCTGGTGTCTCTCCTGGACTCAGTGCCTTCTCAGCCATCCCTGTGCCCCACTCCCAGCTCCTGAAGCCCAGAGCCAGTGAGGAGGGAAGAGAAGGGTGGCTTCTGGGGGGTGGGAGTGGGGGCCGGGGACTCAGGGCAGTGGTTTTAGGACCCTTTTCACGTGCGTCAGGCTGGGGACGGTTGGGAACGAGATTGTCTCCTTTTCGCGTGAACACAGACACACATAGCACACACCTCCCCTGAGGGACAGCCACACACGTGCAGACTGGCTCAGGGTGCGCCACACAGGCACGTGGGCACACACAGGGACACACACCTGGACACGCATGCACATCTCTGCAGTGGGGGGGTCGCTGGCTGCTCCCCCAGGTTTCAAAACCCCCAGCCTCCCGACTTTCCTTCTCTACTTGAGTAAAAGTCTCCGGCCAAGGCAGGAACACGCACCTGTTCAACTCTGACTTAGATGGCTGGTCTGCGTCTTAAAACGAGAAACTTATTTTTCAAAAATCGCCTGTGGACAAATGAAGCTGCCATCACACCTC
>NW_011889060.1:220584-223186 GCF_000151845.1 Pteropus vampyrus | reverse complement strand
GTGGAGGGGACAAGGGATGGGAGACCTACCAGGACGGGACCCCCACACCAAGAGGGGAACGCAGCTCCACGGGGGCCTCTTCGCGTGTGGAGCGCCCGGGCCCCCTAGTGCTCAGCAGGGTGGGGGTGCGAACGCCCCCGGGGAGAGCAGGAGACAGCTCTGCAGGGTCAGGAGTTCTGAGCGCGGCCAGCCCCACAGGTCCAGGGGTCTGGCGAGGCTCTGGCCAGGCTGCCTTCTCTGTGCTCACATGCGCATGCACACGCACACGCACACGCACACGCACACGCACACACTCCACACGCCCTCACTCGGCGCAGAGCCCCCTCCTCTGCCCTCCCTGGTGTCTCTCCTGGACTCAGTGCCTTCTCAGCCATCCCTGTGCCCCAGCTCCCAGCTCCTGAAGCCCAGAGCCAGTGAGGAGGGAAGAGAAGGGTGGCTTCTGGGGGGTGGGAGTGGGGGCCGGGGGCTCAGGGCAGTGGTTTTAGGACCCTTTTCACATGCGTCAGGCTGGGGACGGTTGGGAACGAGATTGTCTCCTTTTCGCGTGAACACAGACACACATAGCACACACCTCCCCTGAGGGACAGCCACACACGTGCAGACTGGCTCAGGGTGTGCCACACAGGCACGTGGGCACACACAGGGACACACACCTGGACACGCATGCACATCTCTGCAGTGGGGGGGTCGCTGGCTGCTCCCCCAGGTTTCAAAACCCCCAGCCTCCCGACTTTCCTTCTCTACTTGAGTAAAAGTCTCCGGCCAAGGCAGGAACACGCACCTGTTCAACTCTGACTTAGATGGCTGGTCTGCGTCTTAAAACGAGAAACTTATTTTTCAAAAATCGCCTGTGGACAAATGAAGCTGCCATCACACCTCGTCTGGGCCAGAGGGTTAGTGTGTGCGAGGGAAAAACTCAGAGTGTGTCCTGCCCAGCAAGACACTGGCCGAGCCTTCTCACGCCTCACTCTGTGCCGTGGGAAGCCGTTGTCACCTATGTGACCCTCGGGCTTGGATGACTAGACGTCCCCTGAGCCGTTTCTGTTAGATGGGACAGCTACTCTGCGGCCCGAGCTTTCTCGTGGACCAGTCAGCGGCATGGCCGTCTTTGGCTGGTCAGTCGTGTGGCATCGTTTCCTGTCTCGTCCAGGAGAAGATGTTGCTTCTGACAAAGCAAATCTCTGCTTGGGGCGGGGCGTGTGTGTGTATGTGCGCACGTGCGTGCACTGTTGTGTAAAAATGAACTCCCAGCACAAAGTCTGTAAACTCTTTGGAATGACAGCAGGCTTTAAATTCGTAGTAAAGGGTTTTTATCCCGGGAGACGTGTGCCTGAAGCCTCAGTGGCTGGGGAGGCTGCACAAGACCACGGGGACAGCCCTGGGCTCGGTCCAAGCCCAGAGTCGGGCTGAGTCCGCGTCTGGCTGCGGGGCCTCGCACTGCTGGCTCGATGTCTCTGCGTTTTGCCAGTTTCATGAGCTGCTGGAGGAACGAACGGACAGATGTGTGGGAAAATGACTGATCCCTAAGAAAGTGCCGTCGGGCAATGAAGGGACAGTTCGTGGCCGCGGCCGCGGGGTTAGCGGAGTGGCCTGGGGCCTCTGTGACCTCCTGCCCGCCCTCCCCAGGCTGAGAGTCTTCCCAAACAGAAGCGTGGGCACTCTGGTGGCTGGTGGCACACTCCTTCTCCTTCCCCCGGGGTGGGGGGTCCCACATACCCCAGCGGGATGGAGAAGCTGTCGGTGCTGGGGGCAGTGGGCACAGAGCGCTCGGCCTCGCCTCCAGAGAAGCAGCACCCCCAACCCCTCCGCTCGCTGTTCCAGGGCTGCAGGATGAAGGAGGGCGTGTCCAGCAACAGCACCACCAGCATCTCCCAGGCCAGGAAGGCCGTGGAGCAGCTGAAGATGGAGGCCTGCATGGACAGGGTGAAGGTAGGCACACCCCTCTGCCCACACTCCACCGAGACAGCCCTCCCGGAGAGCGCGTCACCCAGCAGGGCACCCGCCGCCCTCGGCGCTGTGACATGCACAAGCGAGCACTTGCTCCAGGGCTCTGAGTGTGCCCGCGGGTCCAAACGGCACGGGTGCTCAGTGCATGAGCTCCATAGGGGTCTCGTGCCTTCGCGGCCCCGTTTACCCCGTTGCCAGGCCCGTAAGCGAGAAAGAGGTTAACAACAAAACCCGCCATCGTTTCCTGCCTGACCCGGTGGCTTTCCTGCTGGGGGTGGGGCTGAGCCCTGCGCCCTGCTTGTCAGATGCTGCTCTGGGGAAGCAAAGGCAGGTGCCAGGTGCCCCCCACCACGCTCATCTCCGTCCCCTCTTGCTGGGAGCACTGAAGCGAGACGAAGCCACCTCATTTCCAGGTGCCTCTTAAGCAAGCAGGAGGCTCTGGAATGCTGTTTAGGTTCATTGACTGTAATAGGGTTGGAGCCTCGTTGGGAATGTCACAACAGGAAACCCAAATCCGCTGAGCCTGTGGTCTGAGGGGACACACCACAAGGGGGCTCGTCCAGGCCTCTGGGGCTCCAACCCCCAGGCCTTCCGTTGGAGCGAGCAGCCCCGCCCCCCAGACTCCCGTCACCTCCCCGGGGCCCCTGCTTAGGAT
>NW_011889060.1:213041-219954 GCF_000151845.1 Pteropus vampyrus | reverse complement strand
GCCAGGAAGGCCGTGGAGCAGCTGAAGATGGAGGCCTGCATGGACAGGGTGAAGGTAGGCACACCCCTCTGCCCACACTCCACCGAGACAGCCCTTCCGGAGAGCGCGTCACCCACCAGGGCACCCGCCGCCCTTGGCGCTGTGACGTGCACAAGCGAGCGCTTGCTCCAGGGCTCTGAGTGTGCCCGCGGGTCCAAACGGCACGGGTGCTCAGTGCGTGAGCTCCATAGGGGTCTCGTGCCTTCGCGGCCCAGTTTACCCTGTTGCCAGGCCCGTAAGCGAGAAAGAGGTTAACAACAAAACCCGCCATCGTCTCCTGCCTGACCTGGTGGCTTTACTGCTGGGGGTGGGGCTGAGCCCTGCGCCCTGCTTGTCAGATGCTGCTCTGGGGAAGCAAAGGCAGGTGCCAGGCGCCCCCCACCACGCTCATCTCCGTCTCCTCTTGCTGGGAGCACTGAAGCGAGACGAAGCCACCTCATTTCCAGGTGCCTCTTAAGCAAGCAGGAGGCTCTGGAATGCTGTTTAGGTTCATCGACTGTAATAGGGTTGGAGCCTCGTTGGGAATGTCACAACAGGAAACCCGAATCCGCTGAGCCTGTGGTCTGAGGGGACACACCACAAGGGGGCTCGTCCAGGCATCTGGGGCTCCAACCCCCAGGCCTTCCGTTGGAGCGAGCAGCCCCGCCCCCCAGACTCCCGTCACCTCCCCGGGGCCCCTGCTTAGGATAGTCACACCTTTCCCCTGATCACGCACGATCTCAGGAAGCAGGAACCCTGCACGGAAAGCGACACGACCGTGGAGGAGTCAGGAAGGAATATGGCGTGACACAGGTGGTACAGTGGACCTGCACCCCGCACACAGGGAGCCACGGCCAGGCGGACAGCAGTCCTTGCTCCAGGCAGGACGGGGGAGCAAGGAGCCAAGCCGTTCCAAAGCAGGGGGAGAGGGACTTTGGAGTGAGCGCCCGGTGGCTCGCAGACGGGACAGACGCCTGGCCTGTGGTGAGAGCTGCTCTCTTGAGAAGCATCCGGAGCCAGCTCTGCGTAGGCGTGGGTGTGGGCGTGGGCAGGGACACAAAGGGACCGTCCTGCCTGCTGCTCAGAGAAGGCCCCCTGGGGCTGAGCTGCGAGCTGGCGCTGAGGCGGCCTCGCAGGAGAAGGAAGGGAAGGCCGGCCGGTGCGAGCTGCTCACGGCTCCGCTCGGTCAAGCAGCTGGACGGGACAGAAGAGCTGCAGGGTGTGCTGGGAGGGGCTTGGGGCAGCCGCACAGGCGCCCAGAACACGCCGGCGTGAGGCCCAGGCCGTGAGAGGAGCTGCAGAAGCTGCGGGAGAGGCCAGCAGGTGCGTGGAGCAGAGCGAAGGGCGGGGTCCGACGGGCAGACGCACAGGGAATTCGGCAGAACTTGGAGGGTAAATGTGGGTGACGCTGGGGACCGGGAAATTAGAACCGACTGTCCAGCCCCGGGGCCGGAGGACCGGGAGAGCGGTGGGCACCGGCCGTGACAATGGGGTGGTCATCGTGTGCAGGCTCTGCTTTGGCAAGGAAGACGAATGCTGTAATAACGGATCCTCGCCTGTGACGGCCACCCCGCGGAGCCAGTGTCGGGACCAGATGTGCCCCCAGGTGAAGGGCTCTGCAAGGCACGCAGGGCGCATGCGCCGTCTCTGGAAGAAAGAGATGTGCTAAGCCAGTCGGGTCTGTCACTCGGATGGTTTCCAGCGGGGTAGGCGGTCCCAGCGGTGACTGTTGTGGAAATGGTGACGAGGTCCCTCAGAGGGCCTCCCAGACCGGGAGCCGGCCAGTGATGGCCACGTCGGTTCCGGCCAGAGCTGGCACCTTTGTCCGGGAAGAGCTGACACAGGGCTTCCGGGGCAGAGCGACCCCAGGAACTGCCCTGCGAAAGCGGAGGCTTGTAAAATAACACCCGGGACCCTAAAAAGGAAGTAAAGAGCACTAAAGGGTGGCATTGCAGGAGCTCGGTCCCCAGGGAAAGAGCACCCGTGGCCTTATTCTTCTCACTCATGAGAGACCCAAGCAATGTAAAATTCTACCTGGAGAGTACGCGTGTGGCATCGATCACAAACAGGAGACTCTGCCGAGCGATCACACTGGACACGAGCTGAGCACAGCTGGTGGTCTCGCAATGGCCGGTGCCTGTCCGTGATGGAGCGGCCTCCCGCGGGGTCCTCCGCAAGTGGCCCATGGCCTAGCACCCCGCCCTGCCACCTGTGATGGATGCCGGGCCTATGAGGGGTCCCCGCGAGGTTCCCACCAACCATCGTCCACCACCCCATTTCGCCGAGGCTGACCCGGGTCACCGGTGGGCGGGCTGCTGTTTTGGGAAGGCCACACTCCCGTTCCTGGCCAGCGTCGGAGTCCCCAGAGCACTCACTCTCCCCAGGCCTCCAGCAGCGTGATGCCCTGTGACCAGGCTCCAGAAGCCCCAAGGAAGCAGCCTGGTGGCCAGCCCAGCAGAGCCCGTGCGGGGCTCCCATCCTGAGTGACCACCCCCTCCCCCATCCCATAGACTAGGCAGGCCGCAGCAAGCAGAAGCGTTCTTCAGTATCAAAACAGCAAAACGCCAAAAAGGAACTTGAGAGAGCCTCTTTACCATCCGACCACACGCAAGCTTCCTGACGCCGAGTGACCCTGTGCCTTGCACCCAGTGGAAAATACACGGCAGGCGGCCAGCAGCAAAAAGACGAATGAAGGGGAGGGGAGATGGGGGGAGAAGGAAGAGGCGGGGGAGGCAGAGGGGGTCTCCAGAGCTGGCCTGTGCCAGCAGAGGGGCATCGGCTGAAGAGATGCCATCCCACAGCGGGGGCACAGAGGTCAGAGCAGCGCTTCTGGGAGCTGCCTCTCCATTAGGCGCCCCTCAGGGTGCTTGGTTCTGCCGCCCCAGAGGACAGGGGAATTGCTGCCATCGGGCCAAGCCCACATGAGCTCTGGAAGGGGGCGGACAACCTTGAGCAAACCAGGAGCCCTCAGCCGGGGACCAGGAAACAGACAGACTTGCCAGGAAAATTGGCCAAGCAACATATGGCCAGTCTCCCTCATGTGCAGCACGGCCTGTGGCGGGCCACTCACACCGCTGTGGCATGTGTGGACAGTCCCTCGGAGGGCTGCCATGGGGCGAAGATGGTGTCAGCACAAGCCTTACCTGCTGATTGCTGACTGAGAGAGCAACCCGTTCTGTATTAGCCTGTGGACCAGTAAGGAGTGAGGGCGGAAACGAATGGCAGGCGATGGCTGTGCCGAAGGAGAGGTCCCAAGGGACAGCCAGCCATGGACGTCGAGACGGAGGACTGTTGCAGAAAGGCACCGATGTAAACGAAAGGAGATGACACTGTGACAGATGAAGATGGTCATTCCCGGTCCTTCTCCACGACAGGGAAGGTGTGCAGAACATCATTTGAAAAAGGGAAACAGCATTAGGAAAAAAAGGAACATTCCCACTTCCTCTTTGACACTGAGGTTTTATAATTTGGTGCTTAAAAGACAAGACGTGTTCAAAAACTATTTTAGACAAGGTATACAAGGACACAAAAATTGAATTTACAAGTCTTCAAGATACATACGCTCTACTTATTCTGTTTAGATTTTTTTAAACCATAAACATGAGAGCGAGTCAGATATGCACGTAAGCCTGTGGCACACTTCAGGCTCCCCAGGGAAAGAGGCAGAATGTCCGGCAGCCGAAGCGAGAGTCTGAGTATGCGGGAATCCTCACGCGGGAGCTTTAATTCTTGTTTTGAGAATAATGCTCTTTCTCTGTTCATAAAAATGGTACTTGTGAATTTTAGAAAATTTTCGAAACCAGAAAAGTATAAAGAAGAAAATTTAAATGATCCATAACCAGTACATGTTCATGTTTTTCTACCTTACCGTTTGCATATTTTTATTTTTATAAAATTATGGTTATAATATACATTTATTACTTTTTGCAACCTGATTGATCACCGATCAGTATGTCGTGATTATATATCCGGGTCAGTAGGCACTCTCCTAAAATGTCATTTTCAACATTTCTTTTCTCCATCCTCTGATGTACAATAATTTATTTAACTGGTCTCCATTTGGACATTTCCATTAATTCCAATTTTTCAATATTATGTTTTAAAGAACCGCAACAAACAAAACGGTAGATAAAATTGGCACGTCTGATCGTTCCTTTAGGATAAATTCCTACGGACCACAACTTCTTTGGTCAAAGGATATATTATATTCTGAAGTATTTGAATCAGTATCAAATTTCCCTCTGAAATGTGGTACTGATTTTCGTGCTCTCATCAGCAATGTGAAGCGTTTGTTTCCCTGGGCCCTTCCCAATGCCGTTCTGTAAGCCATACCGATTCGATAGATCGTAGATAATAATAACAGCAGTAATAACGGGCAGCATTTATCGAGTGCTCACTATCTGCTGTTCTGAACAATCTCTGTTACATTCTCTCAATTCTCGTCACAGTTTTCAGGGACTGGGCGCTTTAACTGCAGTGAGCAGGTACTGACGCCATTCCTGCTTCGCAGAGGAGGGAACCAATGTCCACAGAGACTAAGTAACAGGCAGGGAGGAGGTGGTGAGAGCACAGAGCTCAGAACTGGGAGTCTGGCGCCTGAGACTCATTCTGCTTTTATGCCACGCGATTTCTTCATTGTCGACAGCTCATTATTTTTCTTTTTTTTTGATATCTCATTTTAACATATGTTTATTGACTCTTATTGTGGTTAAACTAATTTCCTATGTTAAATTCTTCTTCTGTGAATTGTTTTTTCCTACTGACCCACTTTTCCGTTGTGGTACTTAGCGTTTTCTTATTGATTAGTAACAGTTTCTTGCATCTTATATGTTACAAATAGTTTTCCACATGGAAGGAAATCATAAACTAGAAAACAAAGACTGTAAAAATAAAAAAAGGAAAAATAAAAGAACAGAAGCAACACCAAATATATCCATCTTAACGATGAGTACTAAAGGGAGCAACTAATTTAGACTCTCAGATTTCATTTAAAAAACAGACTATAGTTTGCATTAGACATTAACCTAAAATAAAGTGACTCAGGCCGAGTGTACATGGATAGGCAAAGTATACCAGATAAATGCAATATATACACGATCTATATGAGAAAAACTATAATCATGAACAAATCAAAAATCTAAATGAAGAGCTATTCCATGTTCACGGATAGGAAGACTCGATATTAATAAAATCTTCCCAACTCGATCTATTGATTCAACACAATCCCAATCAAAACCCCAGCAAGTCATCGTATTGATATTGACAAAACGATTCTTAAGTTTCTATGAAGAGGCAAAAAAATCTCAGAATAGCCAACATAATATTGAAAGAGAAGACAAAGAAAACTGACTACCTGACTTGAAGACTTACTATAAAGCTACAGTGATCATGACAGCGTGATACTGGCAAAAGAATAGACAGATCAATAGAACAGAATACATAGTCCCAAAATAACCATATAAATATCGTTAACTGATCTTTGCCAAAGGGGCAAAAGCAACTCAATGGAGAAAGCGTTGTCTTTTCAACAGATGGTGCTGGAACAGCGAGACACCTACATGCCGAAAAATGGGCTAGACGCAGACTTCACATCTTTCATAAAAAACCAACAAAATGGATCGTAGACTTAAACCTAAAAGGCAAAACTATCAAACTTCCAGAAGATAACATGGGAGAAAATCTAGGTAACCTTGGGTTTGGCAATGAGTTTTTAGATGCAACATCAAAAGCATAATCCATGAAAGAATATTTGATGATTAATTCAAATTAAAGACTTCTCTGTGAAAGAAACTATGTAGGGGATGAAAAGACAAGCCATAGACCGAGAAAATCTTTGCAAATACATATTGGATAAAGGACTGGTATCCAAAATATACAAACTCTAAAAACTCAACAATGAGAAAACGACCCCATTAAAAGGCAAAAGATCTAAACAGACACCTCACCAAAGAAGATGCACATAGTAAAGAAGCATATGAAAAGGTGCTCGAAATTATATATCACTAGAGAATTACAAATTAAAACAACAATGAGATACCACTACACGTTTATTAGAATGGTTAGCAAATGGAAAGCTGACGACATCTAATGCTGACGGGTATGAAGCAACAGGAACTCTCACTGCGGGTGGGGATGCAGAATGGTACAGCCACTCTCTGGAAGGCAGTTTGGCAGTTTCTTATGATACTGAACATAGTCTGAACATAGTCTTACCATGTAATCCGATTATTTAAAAAATACGCAATGCAAAAAAAAAAACATACACAACGCAAGATATGAAGAAATGTCAGGAAAAATGGGCAAGTTGTGTGAGGGCCTTGTATGTCTTTCTCAGTCGCTGTTAGATAAACTAGACAAAAGGGAATCATATATTATTAACCAATAAAATTAATAAGATTGGTCCGAGATATATGTGTGCATATATGTATAATTTATGTGTACATGCATATAACATAGGTACATATAACATTTTACATACATATGTGTCATTTTATCCAGAAACTACCAAGAACACTTTTCTATAAGCACCAGTCATGGAACGAACGCTTCAATACATTCGAACAAGTAAAAATGGTTCATGCCACATTCTTAGACCCTCATGCAATGACGTTAATGGTGACAACGGTAGAGAATAGACGTCAGCCTCAGCAATTTGTTAAACTCTCTCTTAAACAATGGAAGCGATTTCGAGCATGCCATATGTAAATGTGTAAGACGTGTATTTTTTAAAACAGTCAAAACATAAAAAGGCATAGAAGAAGACTTGAGCAAAGGACAGCGGCACCTCGTTCTTGAATAGGCAGAGGCGACATTGCAAAAATATCTGTTCTCTGGAAATTAATATATAAATTCAGTGCAAATCTAACCAGAATTCAATTTACATTTTTGGAGAAAG
>NW_011889060.1:209197-212991 GCF_000151845.1 Pteropus vampyrus | reverse complement strand
TGGTATCCAAAATATACAAACTCTAAAAACTCAACAATGAGAAAACGACCCCATTAAAAGGCAAAAGATCTAAACAGACACCTCACCAAAGAAGATGCACATAGTAAAGAAGCATATGAAAAGGTGCTCGAAATTATATATCACTAGAGGATTACAAATTAAAACAACAATGAGATACCACTACACGTTTATTAGAATGGTTAGCACTCAGAAAGCTGATGACATCTAATGCTGACGAGTGTGAAGCAACAGGAACTCTCACTGCGGGTGGGGATGCAGAATGGTACAGCCACTCTCTGGAAGGCAGTTTGGCAGTTTCTTATGATGCTGAACATAGTCTGAACATAGTCTTACCATGTAATCCGATTATTTAAAAAATACGCAATGCAAAAAAAAACATACACAACGCAAGATATGAAGAAATGTCAGGAAAAATGGGCAAGTTGTGTGAGGGCCTCGTATGTCTTTCTCAGTCGCTGTTAGATAAACTAGACAAAAGGGAATCATATATTATTAACCAATAAAATTAATAAGATTGGTCCGAGATATATGTGTGCATATATGTATAATTTATGTGTACATGCATATAACATAGGTATATATAACATTTTACATACATATGTGTCATTTTATCCAGAAACTACCAAGAACACTTTTCTATAAGCACCAGTCATGGAACGAACGCTTCAATACATTCGAACAAGTAAAAATGGTTCATGCCACATTCTTAGACCCTCATGCAATGACGTTAATGGTGACAACGGTAGAGAATAGACGTCAGCCTCAGCAATTTGTTAAACTCTCTCTTAAACAATGGAAGCGATTTCGAGAATGCCATATGTAAATGTGTAAGACGTGTATTTTTTAAAACAGTCAAAACATAAAAAGGCATAAAAGAAGACGTGAGCAAAGGACAGCGGCACCTCGTTCTTGAATAGGCAGAGGCGACATTGCAAAAATATCTGTTCTCTGGAAATTAATATATAAATTCAGTGCAAATCTAACCAGAATTCAATTTACATTTTTGGAGAAAGCAAATACTAAATTATTAAAATTCCATTAAATGAGTCAATTATCCAGGAAGTTTTTTTTTTTTTTAAAGGAGTGTATGTGTTCAATGAAATTTTATAGAACTTTCTTCCCAGGTATTAAAATGTATTATAGTATTTTAAGATTTATGACACTTCTTTAGGAACAGACAGATCAATGGAACAGACAAGGAAGTCTCTAAATAGACCCAAGTGTATAAGGCACTGCTATGATCCAGATGGCATCCCAGATCAGTGGAGAACAGATTATTAATAAACGTCGCTAGAAATTGCACTTTGGAAAATAAATAAAGCTGCATGCATCGCTAATTTTATCCAGATAGATTTCGGATGGATTCTGTTAGCCAGCTCAGGCTGCCGCAACAGAATGCCACAGACTGTGTGGCTCCAACAACAAAAGTTTATTTTCTCACAGTTCTGAGAAGTCCAAGATCAAGGTGGCCACAGGGTTGATGTCTGGCGAGACGGCTCTCCTCACTGCCTTTGCTCTGTGCTCATTCAGAGAGAGAGCTTTCTAGTGTCTCTCACCTTTTTATAAACACCCGGTCCTATTGGATCGGGACCCCGCCCTTATGACCTCGCTAATTACCCCCATAAGGCCTGTACCTCCAAACACAGTCACTTCGGGGGTTATGGCTTTAATATCTGAATTTTGGGGGATATAATTCAGTCAAAAGATTTAAGTATAAAGAAAACCATAAAAGTACAGGGAAAATAGGAGCAAATATATTTTTTAATACGAGTTGCGCAGGGCGAAGCATATCACAAAATCCAGTTCGTAAAGTAAGAATTTTGACTGCATTAAAAAAAGAAAAAAAAAAAAAACTTTTTATGTGCTAAAAATCCCCCAGTCAATAAATCAAGAATAACATTTGCTACCTGAATAGCGAGGGGTTACAATTGAAAAAATGCAAAATCGGGAAGTTGTCGTGGTCTGTCTGATAGGTCCCTGGCAAGCGCTGAAGAGGCTGGCGAAGTCCAGGAAAGGGTGTAATTAAGCCCATAAATGACATTAAGGTCGAAAGAATGACATTTGTAAAGGAAAAAAATGCATATATATATATATATATATTTATATTTATATATATATATATATCACACATTCATATATATTATACACACATTTATATATATTATGTCATCTGACCCCACTAAAAGTCCAGAGACAGCACTTACAGATTCGCCTCTCGCTGGGTCTGGCTGGGCTCGGGGGTTACCCGCCTCACCCCAACCCCGGCCAGCTCAGCAATTTAGATTTAACCTTTCTCTCCATTTCCTCATCCTCTACCAGAAACGTTTGTAGCTCTTGCCCAGACCTTTAGAAATTAAACAATTCAGATGATAAACTTTCTACAACCAAATTTAGAAATAAATTTCTAAAAAGGAAATATGAATGAACAATTATAGAACAGTATCGGATAAAAGGAAAAAGTCTTTGAATGAAATCAAAGAGTAGAACGCAGAAGAAGAAGATGAAAGGTGGATTTGAAAAGAAAGGGCCCTTCCCCTTCGGGGGGTGTCTGGTTGGGGGCACTGTGGGCGTCCAGTTGCCGTGATAATTTCTGAGAAACTTCTTCATGTCTGTTTCTCGAAATCTTTTCAGTCCTACTAGAAAGTAGCCAAATGAAAAGTGACATAATGACTCACCGAGTGCCAGCCACGGAGCAGCAGGTGTGGCTCTTCCCATTTACAGGAGGGAGGGCCGAGCATCTGGATGACCTAGCTCAGCGCCGAGGGCAGCAGGCCGGGGACATTGCTTCTTGACTCGGGACCCTGTGCTTCTGCTCTAGAGATGCCGCTCGCATTCTAGAACCCCGTAGAGCTAGAACCTACTTATATGTTCATCTTTCACCTCAAACTAAGTCCCAGAAACCTCTTGAGTGACTCGCTAGTTTCACCAAGTAAATGACTCTTTTATAACTTGGCAAAGTGACTTATGGCTCCTTCGTGGAAAATATATGAAAACAGAGGTGGTCAGGCAGGACATGTAGCACCTTGTTGGAAGGGTTTGGTTAAGTCGACGTCCAGGGTGGATCTGGGTCATTCCTTGTAAACAAGCTAAGTGAGGAATTCGCTGTTCCGGTGGTGAAGGCCACATAATAACAGCTCTTAGGTGAACTTGGGAATATTAAAACTCTCTTTCAAAGATCTCAGATTTGACTCTCAATGTGCAATCAACTTTTTAGGTAAGGAAAAAAAAAAAAAAACCTTTATACCGATGATAGTAAACAGCAGGGAATCTGCCATTATGGACGCTTGACTTTAGAATTCAGAAAGAAACTCTTAGATTACTCATTTGTTCACACGTATCTTCCCCACCTCTGCTTTCCTCCACGTCTAACCTGACCTACTAGATGCTGCCTGTGGCCCAGGACCCACTGGGTGAGCAGAAGCCATACAGGCTATTAACCAGCTATAGAGAGTTGCCCATATCGATCTGGACTGACGCAGAGAAGTCGCTGGATCTGCTGGAATCCATACATCTTAGTTGTTCGGGTCGCTGTCACAGCACCACAGACTGGCTGCCTTAAACTACAGAAATTCATTTCTCATAGTTCTGTAGGCTGGGAGGTTCGAGATCAGTGTGTCAGCACGGTCAGGCTGTGGTGAGGGCTCTCTTCCTGGTTTACAGATGGCCGCCTTCTTGCTGTGACCTCACATGGCAGGGACAGACAAGAGAGGTCCTTCCTGTAAGGGCATTAATCCCATTCATGCGGGCTTTACCCTCATAACCTACTGACCTCC
>NW_011889060.1:203675-208062 GCF_000151845.1 Pteropus vampyrus | reverse complement strand
CAGGGCGCCGTGACGTCATCGCGTACTCGGTCCCGCAGGGCGCCGTGACGTCATCACGTACTCGGTCCCGCAGGGCGCCGTGACGTCATCGCGTACTCGTTCCCGCCATGCAGGCGCGCCCAGCCGAGCGAGCTTACAACTCAGCAAATGCACCTGTTGCCCCAAAACGACCGGGGGAGGCGATCTGAGGGCAGCTGGTTTTCCTGAAGGGAGCCCTGTGGCGGCAAATGCAGTGTCACCTTTGGAGGTGACAGAAAAGGCCCAGGTTAGCCCCGCGTGGATCCGGCAAGGCCAGACCCCGACGGCGCGGCTGCTGGGGACGTTAAGCGCGTCAAACCCGCCCCCAGGGACCCGGACGAGCCTCCCCAGCGGACACGGGGGAGGAAGCGGTGGTCGCAGCTCCGCAGGCCGAGCGCGGGTCTCGCCGCTTCACTGGAGCGCGCGCTGCTGGGAAGCGGGCAGCGCAGGCGCGAAGGCGTTAGCGGTGCCCGGCCGGGGCCACCGAGAAGATGCAGAAGCCAAGCCCGGCCGTCGTGTGGTTGGCTGCAGCTTAAGTGGCTGCCGTGTTTGGCTGTCCGGGGTGGGTTGCGTTTAAGTTTTGCTCCAGGGCCCAGGAGGCACCGACACTGGCTTAGGTCTAAGCCCGTGCAGGCCACCAAGGCACTGGAGCCACCCAGTCCGATGGCGTCCTCGCTTCACGGCCTGGAGGGAGGAGCCTCAGAGGTGACATTGGCGGTGTCCACCCAAGCGTAGGGGAGAGGAAGCGGGTCCCAGCTGAGCAGATTTACGGTCAGGGTTTCCTTGGCTAGACCGTCCCGAGATTAAACGATAGGACCTAAGAAACTCTAGGTTCGAGGCTCTTCCTCTGGTCACGTGTGTCCGCAGGTGGGAGGTCTGCAAGGACAGACTGTGCTGGCCCAGCCCTCGACAGTTCCCGTTTTCACGATCTGTCAGTCAGCCAGGGCAGCCCCTGGCTGGCCAGACCGCTGAGCTTCGAAGTCCGGCCCCTGTCTTACTGGACACGTGACCGTGGGCGGGCTCCGCTTCGTGCCTCGGCTTCCGCCTCCGTGAAGCGGCTTTGAGAATGTCACTTAGGTACTTCGGAAGGTGATGCATTTAGCCCGGTGCCTGGCGCATATTTTTACAGATGGTTTTGCACGGCTCTCTCTCTCGAACTTGTATCATATGGACCTGCCGCACGAGGAGACCCCTCAGTAGCATTCCAGAAAACTGTGTTTCTGCGCCTGCACGCTGGGGACTAGCCTCTGGACAAGGGGCGCAGGGTCACCAGGGTAACCGTCACGGTGAGCTGGATGAGGTCGACAGCCGTCCCCCCGCCCCCGCTATGGCCCCGAGTGGTGCGCAGCTGTTCTTTACGCGGTGATGCCAGTCATTACGGTGACCTCATAACTCTTCCGTCTCCCCATTTAGATCTTCCAGAGGGCAGAAGTCTTGCCTTATTCTTCGCCCTATATCCTCGCCATTAGCTAACAGATTTATTCATCTCAAACTCAGTAAATCCTTCCTGGATAAGATAATGAGGTTTGTAGAGAATTCAGAACAAGTGGAAGCGTGTCCAACAAATGAGACAGATGGGAACAGTGAAGACCGGAAAACCAGAGAGGGGACAGTGGCCAGAGAAGACATTCCTAAATGAACCATCCGGAAGAGCTCACTGGAGTTAGGGACTCAAAGCCAGCAGGTCCAAGAAGACTGCTGGCTCTTAGAGGGACAACGTGGTGGTCCCGTCACCGCCACCCTTTGGTGTCTGTCTGCTGGCCTGAGCATCGGATAAGCGCTTGCAGGCTTCGGAAAGCCTCGTTGGCAGGGTGAGTTCACGCACCGGCCACTCACTTGCCAGCACGTGACGCAGACCCCGAGGGCAGTGGGCTGGTAACTTCGCCTCCTTCTTAGTGAACGCTCCTGGGCACCTTGCCCTCTGCCGCCCAGCTCCTTCTCTGCAGCTCCTGGAGCTCAGCTAGGGGGATGGCTTGGTGTGCAAGAGCCATGTGTCCCCAGGCTTCAGATAAGCCTGGAAGGAAGATGGAGGGGCAAGAGCCTTATGGTGAGGGGATGGCCATTTGAGTTAAACCCTGTGTTCTTATGACCCGTAGCATGTGTGTTACGTGTATATCACACTATGACCCGTAGTATATGTGTGTTATGTGTATGTCACACTATGACCTGTAACGTATGTGTGTGTTATGTGTATGTCACACTATGACCCATAGCATGTGTGTGTTATGTGTATATCATGCTATGACCTGTAGCATGTGTGTTATGTGTATATCACGCTGTGACCCATAGTGTATGTGTGTGTTACATGGATAGCATGCTATGACCCGTAGTGTATGTTATGTGTATGTCACGCTATGACCCGTAATGTATGTGTGTGTTACGTGTATGTCACACGACCCGTAACGTGTGTTACGTGTATATCACGCTATGACCCATAACATGTGCATTACGTGTATATCATGCTATGACCCGTAGTGTATGTTATGTGTATGTCACGCTATGACCCGTAATGTATGTGTGTGTTACGTGTATGTCACACGACCCGTAACGTGTGTTACGTGTATATCACGCTATGACCCATAACATGTGCATTACGTGTATATCACTCTATGGCCCGTAGCATGTGTGTTATGTCTATATCACGCTTATGACATGTGCTGTATTGAGGATGAAGTGTCTCTCCATGTTGGTCACGAGAGTGGATTACAATAAGACAATTAATAATAATAATAATAATAAATACAATCACGCTGGCTTCGTCGGAGCCAGCACTCTGCTTTATTCACCTGGAAATGGCTTCACAGAGTAATTGCGAGGCCGCTGGCCCGGAGCCTCCACTCACCCCTCACCTGGGAGGACAGGCTTTCTGGGCTCCCCTGCCACCTCTTGTTCCTCCAGGCCGTGCTCTCCCTATGGGCAGCGTCTCTGTCCTGAGGGATGTGCCAGCACCTGTCTCCCTGGTCCACACAAAGCCTCTCCCCAGGCTGGGAATGGCCTGGCCACCGGCCACGCACACAGCAAAGCCTGTCCTCGGGCTTGTCCACTCTCCACGTGGACACTCAGAACTGGCCCCTAATCCCGCTCCTGTGCTGTGTCCCCGCAGGTGTCCCAGGCAGCCGCCGACCTCCTGGCCTACTGCGAGGCCCACGTCCGGGAGGACCCGCTCATCATCCCCGTGCCTGCGTCAGAAAACCCCTTCCGAGAGAAGAAGTTCTTCTGTACCATCCTCTGACTGCTTTGTGATGAAGAACCTCCTCTCCTGTCAGTAACGTCCGTGGGGACCCGCATGCTCGTAGCTTTAGGGGCGCCCCCTCCCGTCCCTGCCCAACCACGTTCACAGGGCAAGTCTCGTCTGTCCCTCGATTGTCTTCATTCCATCGATTTCACTTCTTCTTTTCATTTTCTTGTTATTTTCATTATTGGCAAAGAAAAAACGACCTTTTTGTAGCCAAATAACAAATGTGCCAAGTGAAAATAAGTAACGGTTTAAGGGCTTAAGTTTTTAAATATCAATTCCCAAGTTTAAATACATCGAGTTAATACATTTCAGTGGATAATTTATTGAAAACATGTATCTAACAATCTCCGTTCCCAATAACTCAGCATCAAATGAGAACATTTTGACACTGGAACAGATGGGTAAAATTTCAGCCCCTCCCTGAGAAAGCAGTTCTGGAAGCGCTTCCGTCATCCTGTTAAAAAGGAACTAAACCACAGCATCGAAGGGTTTTCTCACCGTGTGTTTTTCTGGGGCCACATGGCCCAGACACCGCCGAGAGCCCAGGCCAGTTTCCCACTGATTGTCACTGACCACTTCGGAGGTGGCCCTTCCACAGATGGGTGGATACTGTAGTAAGCTTGACCGTAAGTGTACACGGCGACAGCCAGCTAGCTGTTCCCGTGCTCCGCTGGCTGGCCACGGGCGTCATCTGCCTCTCCATGTGCCACCTCTCCCTGCTCCCTCCTGTGCTGGCTCCTTGGTCATTCCGACACAGGCCGTGTTAATAGGGGCCATTCTGGGTGCAGCGCTGGGCCCTGTGGGGTTTCGCCGGGGTGGCCCCTGCCCCGAGGAGTGAGTCACAGGGGCAGCAGCTCACTTGCGCCATCCTCTGATCTGGGCATTGACAAATATTTAAATATGTATTACTTATTTAATTCTCTCGCAATAAATAAATGCCGCGAGTGTGCATCTGTTCCAAAGAGGGGAAACCGAGGCACAGAATGATGGTGTGGTCTCCCCAAGGTTATAGGTAGTAAGCAGGAAAACCCGGACTTGAGTGCAGGCCGCCGGGTCCCAGGGCCTTCCCTGAACCCCTGGGCTACGCTGCCTTCCAGGTCTACCTGTTTGCAGGTGGGTGGACCGGCAGAC
>NW_011889060.1:193448-201265 GCF_000151845.1 Pteropus vampyrus | reverse complement strand
TGAGGCAGGTACGTGCCTGAGGTTCTGGTCCCATCAAGAGCAACACCTGCCCAAGCTGACCTGTGCTGGTGTAAGCTGGGGCGTCAGTCACTCCCGATGGGGTGGTAACGGGGCAGGCGAGGAGCTTCTGGGATAGTCTGTTTCTTGATGTGGACACACTGGGTGTGTCCGGTTTGTCAGATTCTTCGAGCTGTACACTTTCGATCTGTGCACTTTTCTGTACTTACGTTACACTTCAATAAAAAGTCGGGTTTGGTGGCTAGCAGTCAAGCGCCCTACTGTTATTTTTTTTCTTTGGGGGGACTTTGCTCAACCTTTTACTCCTTAGGGTGGGGCATTTAAGAGCGTATCCAATGATGTTTTGACGTAGGGAGTACTTACAACCGTAGCTGTCTGGGTGAAGAGCAGGCTCCAAGCACCTGCAGACGGCGCCTGTGAACAGGACATGCGAACGCCATGCTGTGGAATTCGTGTCTTCCGGGAAAACGGAGGGCTCCTACAGGGGTCCCCAATTTGGAGCCGCTGCTCTGTAACTGAGGCGAGTGACATCCTCAGCCTCTCCTGTCTCTGAGCATCAGGAATGGAGAGGATGGCTGCCATAAAACCCAGCTGCCAGACACCCCCGGGGGAGGGAGAGTCCCCGAAGGCACCAGCTGGCTCTGCCAGGACGTGTCTTCCGAATGCAGCCTGGCCTCCCGGACCCTGGCCCATAGGTAGATTCACTGAGACAAATGGCTTCTTCAATGCTATGGCCACCCCCGGGGCTCGGGGGCCCCTCCCAAACCTCTGGTGGCCTCTGAGGGCCCCCGGTGCTGCTTCCTGTGCTCTTGTCTGCCACGTGGCTCAGGCGTTCTTGTCACAGCGCTTACTTGTCGAAAGCCAGGGTGATCACAGAGCGGCTTCACGCTGGGACTCCTGCCGCGTGAGTCAAAGGCCTTAACTTCCTTTCTATGCTCCAGCCCCACGGAGCTCAACAGTGAATCTACATGTTGTCAGCAGCCTCCCTCTGAGGGCACCGTGGCGGGGAAGCAAACCAGAGGTCAGAAGGAATTTCATCCTGGTGACTTCGAATTTAAGATGACGGTAATAATGACAACTAACGTTTTGACCTGAAGAGGATGTGGACTCTGGTAATAGATCCGACAGAATCTGTTTGTCCTTCCATGTCCTTCAGCTGGTCAGGGTGGTGGGAAGACACCAGGTCACGGGAGGTCTTATGAGGGACCAGAACCATGCTCCCTGCTCTGCCCCAAGTTTCAGCCTCCGCCCGGGGGGCGGCACACCACTCTGCCCGCCCCAGGGTACACGGCCAAGGACAGCGGTGGCGGAGGACAAGCTGGGTGTCTGCCCGGTTTCTGTGTTTCTGATGAGTCAGCTTTGACTCCCACTGGGCAGACCCGGACGTCCCAGCCAGCTTCTGATATAACCCTTACCCTTGGTTCTGCTTTAGCTATTAGTAGTTTACTACTAAACTTCTCAAGTCCAGGTATGATGAGTGACCACATGCTATTATTATAACCACTTACCTTCAATGACCCGTTGGTGACAGGGAGTGGCCCCCGAGGCCCTGTCTGCTTTGGCCCCAACTTACTCTCCAGAGTCACGTTCACACCTCACTCGCCCTCAAAACCCTGAGCTCCAGCTACACTGGCATTGCTCGAGCCTACGTCCCCGTCCCCACCCCATCCCCTGCCGCCTCGGAGCCTCTGCACCTGCCTGGTACACACTCGTCCCTCCCTCGCCGGTCCGTTTGGATCCCCGGCCGAGCATGGCTGAATGTTTGAGCCTCCCCTGCTCTCTCCGACCAAGTCAAATCTGCTTACAGGTGCTTACTGCACTGAGAACCTGTCCACACAGCACTCATCCTGCTTGTGATTTTCCATTTGCATATGCACCTGACACGGCACCTGACACATCGCTTGGCACATCTGTTGATAGGCGCTTAATAAGTAGTAGCCAAAGAAATGAGTGCAAGCCACTGCTTGTCCTTTGGAACGCTGAGTGCTTCTCCTTAGCGTTCCCCAGGTGAGCTGCTCACCTGTGCATGGGCCCTCAGAAGACCCAGCGAAACGGTTGCCAAGGGGAGGAGGGCGGGACCTAGTTTGTGCTGAGTGCACCCGGCAAAGGAGTCACTTTGAATCCTCACAATTGTGAGAAGAATCATCGTCATTCTGTCCATGTGTATGCCTCAAAGTACACGGGACGGCAAGTTTGAATGAAAACCGGCCCACGGCAGACAGTTACCAAGTGACTGGATTGGAATCCCAGTCAGTCCTGACCTGACACCACCCCACGCCTGCCTGTCGCCACACGGAGGTGTCCAACAGATGAAGGCTCTCGTTTCCTCCCCTCGACACTTAAAAAAAAAAAAAGTTAATGGGAGACCATGAAGCATGCTCTTGACTTTAGAGCGAGGGTCCCCAACCCCAGGTCGCACAGCAGGTGAGTGGGGGGCCAGCGCGTGAGGCTTCATCTGCATTTGCAGCCGCTCCCCAGCGCCAGCATCAGCGCCTCAGCTCCACCTCAGATCGTCAGGCATTGGATTCTCATGGGAGCACCGGTCCCTGGGGCCGGAAAGGTTGGGGACCGCTGCTTTAGAGTATGGTTGTGCTTTCTGGCCATTTAAAAACTATAAAGCACCTGCTTGCTATAAACGCACCTTCACACTCTGCAGCTGGAGCCTGTTTTAATCATGGTAATTAAGGCCGGGGAGGGAGGGCCGCTTCCCAGCGAGCAGTGGAAGAACAACTTGAAGGAGAAACACTGTCCTGTGAAGCAGGGAGGTGACATTAGCCAGGTTAGTCCACTCGTAAAGCCCATTGTTTGGAGTGGGGGTGTCGACGTGTTTCTGTGACTTGTTTTTATTTCTTGTTTTTATTTCTCTGACTTGTTTTTCCAAATCACGTGGTAGAATTCTTATCATTTACCGGCGCTTTTACATTTTTTATTATGTCTTATTTTATTGTTTGCTTTTTAAGTTCAATTAGACTTCATTCGACTGCATTCTAAGTACAAACCGGTGCCCGGAGCAGGGTAAAGGAAACCAGCGTCCTTGACGAAGTCAGCGTGTCGTGGCTGACACCGCTCTTACGGTACCTGTCTCCTGGTCGAAGGGGCGGTCGTCTCATCTCAGTCCTCACCGGTCTCAAACACTCAGAAATGTAGATTCACACACCAGCACGTCTTCAGTTAAATGACACAGGAACAAGAAAATAAAAGAGAAGATGGGCCCCGTGGTAGATAAATAACGATGGAGCCAGGAGGCAGTTAGGAGACCCCTCCCCCCACCAAAAAAAAAAATCACAGTGATAAAAAGCCTGGGCTTTGAGTCAGAGGGACTTGGGTCCAGATCCTGACTCCGCCACTTCTTAGTCCTGCCGCTGAGCTTTGATCTCCTCATCCCGTTTCACACGGGCTCTTGAGGATTCCATGAAATAACGTATTTGGCATTGCCTGGCGCGTGACGCACACTCCATAAACAGGGATTAACTGTATTTGCCTTGTTCACAACTATTGTGGACACAAGACGAGACGGATGGTCAGAATTTAAACTGAGACTTTGTTATTTACCAAAGACGCATTGAAAAAGGGAGAGAAAGTAAAACTTCCCAGGCAGTAGCAGGGTTCCCGTCCCACGCCAAAGCCTTAACACCCCAATCACAGGCTGTTCCACGCACGAAAGCAACGCGGGAGCCCGCCCAGCAGGCCCTGCCTTAGAGAGAAGGGGCCTCATGAAAAGGGGAGAAGACAGACCGCGCGGGTCATCGGCAAGGGAGCGGGGGGTCGAACCTATAGTTGTGCATTCGCAAACTTCAAAGTTGTTATTTAAAGAGGGCTATGATGTCATTCATTTGCAGGAGGTATTCGAAGTATTTGGTAAAACATTCAGGGTCTCTGAAGGGGCCACAGTATCCCCCCCAGGAAATAGGCCACTGGGGGCCTCTCCGGTGGCTGGACCTTTCCCAGTAACCACTGCCAGGTAGTGCTGTCGATTTTACCCTGTTACCTTCTTTCGGTTTTCACCTCTGACGATTTTGAATGAATATGCCCTGGACCAAGATACCAAAGGCCGGACTCCTAGCCGACAATGCCAGGTCGCGCCGGGACTGAGGCGTGGCTGTCACGGCATCAGGCTGGGCTGATAAGGAATGGCCACCTGCCGCCCAGCCTGATAGCCGTAGGAAGCCACCAGGGGTCTGCCAGCAGAGTCGAAGTGCACAGCTCAGGAAACGTGTCAGTGTCCAGGCACGAATTACTTACTTATCGTCACGGGCTGAATTGTGCCCCTAAAATTCCTATGTTGATGTTCTAGCCCCCGGCACTTCGGAATGGAACTGTATTTGGAGACAGAGTCTTTAAAGAGGTGGTTAAGGTCAAATGAGGCCGTGAGGGTCCAGTATGACTGGAGTCCTTGTAAGAAGAAGAGAAGGTTAGTCACAGACTCACATGGAGGGACGACCACGTGAGGACACAGGGAGAAGGCGCCAAGGACAGAGGCTCGGAAGGAAGCAGCCCTGCCGATACCTTGATCTCCGACTTCTACCTGCAGAACTGTGAGAAAATCCACGTCTGTTGTTTTAGCTGCCCGGTCTGGTGCTTCGTTATGGTGGACCAAGGAGACTGATTCGGGTTTCACATCCTTATGTAGAACCTGCCAGGTGTCACTCCACCTTCTGAGGACTTTGCTAATATCACCTCACAGCTCCTTTTAACGACCCAGTGAGAGGATGAAACCCATTTTAAAGATGGCAAAATGAGGCACGGAGAGATCGAGTGACTGACTTCTCTCCTGAGCAGGAGCAGGCGGGGCTAGAACCCCGGCTGTCAGTGGCAGGTACACGCTTTTACCCACAGTGCTCTGCGGCCCTTGGAGTAGGTGAGAAATAGTTGGACCCCAGGGTTCAAATGAAAATAGTGAGCCGCTGAACAACGGCCCGAGGAGTGTTGGGGCCTTTGGCAGGTGAAGCAGAAGCCCAGTCATCATGGGGACAGGAGGCGTGGGCATGGGGACACATAAACCTTCAGGTAGCTGGGACCCAGCCATGCGGCAGAGTCACAGGGCCAACTCTCAGTTGTGACTAGAGCCACATCCAGATTCATGTACTGTCGGGGAACTACAGTTTGCCAGAAGAGAACTTGGGGTGGAGACGGTAGCAGAAGGCTGATCCTGCCAAGTGGGACGCGCAGGGGACAGGACTCAGGCCTGGGAACTCCCAGGCAGGAGCCTCATGAGCAGAACAGGTGCCGAGCAGTGGCAGAAGAATGTCACAGGGGACAGGTACTGCCTTCCAAGTCAGCCTCATCAGGAAGGGTGGGGACAAACCCCTGCAGATGTGGCCAAGGTTACTTGAACACAGACTGGAACTGAGCGTGTGGGACTCAGGAAGCGCAGCTTGGGGGCCAGAAGCAGCAGGAACCGGAAAGAGTGGAGACCCCAGCACCCTGTGTGGTGGATTTTACTGCCTGAGGAGGCGGCACCTGTTTTTGTAATTTTCCGGAAACATTGATGAGATGGGACTCGACTCCACTAACAGAGACAGTCTTGGGAAAGGTTTACTGCTGTGAGGGGGAGCATCCCCAGGAGCAAACAAATCCGTCTGTTGATGGCAGAGCATCTTAGAAGAGAAGCAGCTTCAGTGGCATAAAGTCCAACCTCCTCGATCTGGGAAACGGTGTCCATGGTCCTTTGAACACCGCCATCTTTTCACATGTTGATATCTTGTATTTTGTAAACATCATATAAACAAGCTATTATTTTTTCTGAAAAGAGCAATCGTCTGAAGCATCTTGGTTGAAGAGTTCTCCAATATAAAGTGGCCCGGATTTGGAATTAGTAATGACTGTGTGATGATAAAGTATGCATTAATAACACTTTTCTTTCTATAATGCAAATGCTGGTAAAATTAGGTTAAGATACACATATTCCATTAAACATGAAGACTAATAGAAAATAAGGCCCCTCAGACCTATTGAAAACAAATGAAGGACTCATTAAGAAAACACCGAGCTTAAGCTTTATCGGTATATTTGTCTTTAAATACACAGATGTGACTAATTCATTAGCGATCAGGGTGAGTCAGATCTTTATCATATGTAGTATATTTTTAGCACTCAGTTGACGGCAGTATATTACCAAGAGTTTATTTGCTCACCAGAGTCTTTATTTACTCGCATATAATTAATGGGAATTTTCAGCATATGTTTTACTTCATCACGGCCATATAAACTTTTTAGAACACATTTGATTACTGAACTACAAATGTTGTAATAAACTATCGTTATGGTCTTTGCCTTAACTGCGAGAAGAAAAATAGGAATTCCAAAATGAAATTCTTTCTAACGGCTAGCCAAACGAAATGCGTATAACGAAAGTAATCTGTGTTAGTTTTAGGAGAATTCTAACTTTACAATGACGTGTCATCGGCATCTGCCTTATAAACATTAGACCACACAGCTCTTGTTAGCTATGAGCTAGTTGTCCTAAGGCCCAAATTAATCTGTGATTTTTAAAAATATATTACCAATATGTGCGCTGGACCTGGCTGGCCCAGTGTTTGAAGTTATGGCAGCAAGAGGCACATGGAGCAAAAAGGCTCTGGACCATAGAAAGTGGGAGAAATGCCAAGAGCAGCCCACAGTCACCGAGATTTCCAGGCACAAGTGAGCATCTGTGAGCGAGCGCTCACAGGCGACTCCGTGAGCCGGGTGCACACGGTCAGTGCTCCTATGCCATAGGTGAGGAACTAGGTGTGGGGAAGGGCAGGTACCGCTGTGCAGCATTCGCCAGTTTCCACAGTGTAAATGCTCCCATCAAGTTACCGAAGGGACATCGACCGGCTTTCAGAGCGCCTCAGAATTTACCGATGGGCTGTCATGTCACCAGCCAATCAAGTCACCAGCTCACGTTCACAGAACACGATCAGTAAATAAAAGAGCTGTGACTTGAGCCAGGAAGTCTGACATCAGAGCCTGTGATCTCGACTGCTATGTCATCCTATTTTTAGGAAGAAGAGGAAGGAAAGGGGGACCCCACTCCACGGGCTGCACCTGAGCGACAGTCGAGGTCAGGAGTGCATAAGAGGCCAACTGCGCTAACCCGAGACTTCAGTTAGAAAAGAGGAGAGAAAGTAAATTGAACTCTCAGGAAGAAACTGACAAAAATTGTCAAGCGATACCTTGTAAGTTTGAAGAGATGCTGTATCTCTTTTTGTTTTTTAATAGAAATGTCCTGTTCCAGAGATATTCCTAGGTGGAGGGGCAGACAGTTAAGCTGCCTTTATTTGGGGAGTCGCCACGAATTCCTTTAACTGACTGGGACACAATCAGGAACAGCAGCACACTGCAGACACGTGCCAGGGCAGTGTTCTGGAACTTTCTTCTTGGCTAGTCTTCCCTCCTCTTCATTCCTGTAAGAGGTTTTGTGGAATACCTTGAGAAACATAAAAAGTATTACTTCTCTCAAATCAATTTTTGAAATACACACATTCACCGCATTTTGATTTATTACCAACAATGCCCCTTGCATCTTGGCTCCTGAAGGTCAAAGATAAATTTCTTTTCTCCATGGCTTTCGGGGCAGACGCTGCCGACTGTCAGGGCTGTCCCCAGGCTGTGGGGGCAGTGGGCTCAGATAAGAAACTGGGACACCCATTTTAGGGAGTTAGGAAGACAGGATTGTCTACACGGAAATCCAGGAGCATTCAGATTTTTCGAGGCCTGAGGCTTGCACAGTCTGGGTGACCCACTTTAAGCAAAGGACTTCCAGATTCCAAAATCACACACCAGGGCTTGGCACAGGCTCGGAAGCTTAAGCTTCG
>NW_011889060.1:189963-191008 GCF_000151845.1 Pteropus vampyrus | reverse complement strand
TTTTGACCGTGGCGCACAAAAAAGAAAGGACAGTTTGTATCACAACTCAGGACATACACACTGTTGTGGTCTAAAATATTTGTGTCCCCCCCCCCCAAATTTATATGTTCAAATCCTAACCCCAAAGGAGATGACGTTGGGCGGGGGGAGCTTAACTCATAGGTTGGAGCCCTCACGAATGAGATCAGTGCCTATAAACGAGGCCCCAGAGTGATCTCTAGCCCCTTCTACCAAGTGAGGATGCTGTGAAAAGGCACCAGCTATGATCCAGCAATTCCACTTCTAAGTATTTATCCAAAGAAAATGAAAAAAATTAATTCAAAAAGATGTATACACCCCTGTGCTCATTGCAGCATTATTTACAATAACTGAGATATGAAAACAACTTAAATGTCCATCAAATGGATGTATAAAAAAGATGTGGTCTGTTATTCAATGGCATATTGTTAAGCCATAAAAAAAGAATGAAATCTTGCCATTTGCAGCAACGTGGATGGAACTTGAGGGCATTATGCTAAGTGAAATGAGTCAGGCAGAGAAAGATAAATATTGTTCGATCTCACTTTTATGTGGACTCTAAAAAGAAAGAGTAAACAAGCTCACAGATACAGAGAACAAATCATTGGTTGCCAGAGGTTGGGGCTGGGAGGGGGTAAAATGGGTCAAAGGGGTCAAAAGATACAAACTTCCAGTTCTAAAATAAGTCAGTCCTGGGGTTGCAACGCACGGCATAGTGATTATAGTTAATAACACTGTCTGCATATTTGAAAGTTGCTGAGAGAGTAGGTCTTCAAAGTTCTCATCACATACAGAAAAAATTCAGTAACTATGTGGCGATGGATGTTAACTAGACTTACTGTGTCGATCATTTCATGATGTATACAAATATCGAATCATTACGTCCTACACCTGAAACTAATGTAAAAAAAAGCTATCTGTCCTTATAGTATGAACATTGCAAAAAATGTATTCAAAACATTGGGTTAGGCCAATGTACAGAGTCCCCTAAGTGGCTGAGCAGACTAATGAGTTAAATTTACAGGCT
>NW_011889060.1:184174-188080 GCF_000151845.1 Pteropus vampyrus | reverse complement strand
ATCTCCACAGAAGACAATCACGGGCTTTGTCCCTTAACACTAGTTCGTCAGGGGAAAGAGAGAGTCACCTCATCATACAGAAGCCAGAAGGAAACTGTTTAATCGTGTGTAAGAATGAGATCTGGCATCGAGAGCATAGAAAAAACTCACCCCAATACTTAGATTAATATGGATAATGAGCCCTAGGCATAATTAGTTACTTAGAATTACCCTTTTATCTTTGAAGATCAAAGTGTCCTCCCGTCCTCTGACTCAGAATGGCTCTAAGGTATTCTTGCCGAACCAACGTCATGTCACTTTGGAAACCTAATGCCATCCTGTCTCTAGCGTTTGAAATTAATGGACCGGTCGGGGAGGGGAGGGCACGGCTGGCTCTCCGCCTGCGGCGCACCCCGCGCGTTCGGTGCTGGGATTTTACACCTCGGGCCGTGAGGTCGGGGAGAAGGACCAGGGGACACTCATCACGTTATGCGTGACGTGGCCGAAAGGGAAACTGAGGCTCGGACCTTCAGATGAGCACAGCGGAGAGGCCTGGAATTTTTAAATAGAAGGGATTTAATACGTACTCAGAGTTGGACCGGATCGATGGAAGACAATTAAGCGTTCACGAAAAAGAGACCACATTTTCCTTAGGTTTTTCAAACGTGCTCATGAGGACGATATATGTGTTTTAGGTTTTTCATTTTTTTCTTTTACGTTACCTTATGGAGCCCGACGGCCAGGCACAGTGTGGAGCACCTGCCTCGCCCGCGTCGCGGAGCAGGTGGCCTTCGTGGTGCGTGGCGGGGCCCGCAGCGCTGCCGTCTCGGGCGGGGATGCTGCGGCTTCTTCCAGCGCAGCCCTTCGCTCCGCAGCTCCGCCTTGATTCCTGCTCCGCGGAGCCTGTGCTGGCCTCGGCTGTCACCTACATCCCCTGCCAGGCGCCTTTATTTAATCAGCCCCGGGGCACGACCCAATGGGGGCCCTCGTCCCCCCTGAGCACCTAGCCGCCCGTCCCCGCTGAGCACCTAGCCGCCCGTGGCGAGAGCTCAGGGCCCCCTCGGGCGCGTTAAAGCCGCAGTTTCAAGGGTGAGGCACAGGTGACAAGCCTCGAGCGCAGAGCGAGTCCGTGGACAGGAAGTGGAAGCAGCGCTTTGTTTGTAATAGTTATGGGATCTGAACACCAGTGGGAGCCTTGCTCATTAATAATACTTTTGTTTAACTATAATTATAAAAATCTCTTTAAAAAAATAGGTGGCAATGCTTACACAACCTGCCAGTTAATTCATGTCAGTGAGAAACCTAGCCACGGGGTGTAACTGCCCACGTGGTGACAACACTATACCCTGAGTCTGATCAACTTTAGAGAAAATAGCAGCCTTTTCCTGTGGGTCGGGTGTGTGTCTTGCTCTGCGTGTGTCTCCCTCACTGCAGTGGAAGGTCCGTGAGCCAAGAGCCAAGTCCGTTTTGTTCTCATTTGTAACCTTAGTGTCCGAGGCGTGTGTAGACACATAATCAATATTCGTTGAAACAAAGAGAAAGAGAGAAGGAGGGAGGGGAGGTTGTCATCCGAGTCTGGCGAAGTTATACAACAGATGAGCTTTGGTTCCGCGGTGCAATACTTAGCCCCAGCTGAGGAACAAAGTCGTCGGTGCCATCAGCAGAAAGACAAGAGCACTTTCTGCCAGTGAGCACACTTGAGGGAGTCTCACAGAGACAACGGACCCTTCTTGTTTGCTGTCAGAGCCCTTAGGGACTCTGGCTTAGCCGGTTGCACACTGGCGGAAGGGCCCTTCTTGGCACCTCTGACCCCCGTCATGTCGCAGGGCCCTGTGTGGGGTGGCCGCCAGGACGGAGAGCACCGCCCCGGATATTTGAGGTGGCCCATGTTGTGCGTTGCTTTTAGCATTTCCTTTAAGCCGAAGAGGAAGGAGTAACAGAATAATATATAATTCATTAAACTGAAAAAGGCAGAATCAGCAAAGGAGTTTGGAGTCTGGCCCTAAACCGAATGTTGCAGAGAAGCCCTTTTGTCTCCAGGTTCCCTTGTGGACAGGATTTACCTGGACAACGGAGATCTGAGATGTAAAGCTGAAAAACTGGATCAAGGCGTGTCCGATCCTTTCTGTTTGCTGTTTTGTTTGTTTTGAAACAACCGTTATTAGAGTTCATCTTTGTGACTTCTTTTCCAAGGGTTAAGCTTGCATAGGCCTCACTTTAGTCTGCACGTCTTCACGTTTGTGTTTAGAGGCGAGTGAGAAACTAACATTTAAATTCTTAAACCGCACGTGTTCTCATTTAATATTCAAATCAACTCATCGAAATGAGCCCGAGTCTCATTTCAAATTAGGGATCTGAGGCCTGAGGGGTTAAATCCTTTCCTTGCTCAAGGTCCCTTGCTCAAAGTCACATAGCTAATAAACGCAGATCTGGGTTTTGACCTCAGATTCGTCTGATGGACCTGCAGAGACTATTCTAATTCTTACAGAGTTTTTCAGATTTTAAATCGTGTGACGGTAGAGTCTGCCAAGATTGCCTGAGTAATGTACGCTCTTTCACTTTACCGTTCTGAGCTTCTAAATTTTTTATTTTTGGACATCTCTAGTCTTTGATAACAAGGAAGTTGGTATCATTTGTAATAGTTTTTAAGTATTTATAATATTCAATAGCGAGGTCCCCCGAGGTCTATCAGACTTGGACTTGACTGAAAATTTACATATGCAAATAAGAAATGTGTGCATATGGCAGTGCACATGCTGAAGTGGAAATGGTAAAGTTAAGAAAAATTATTCTACATTAGGAAGAAGACAGACGTTCCTCTTTTAAAGGTAAAATGACTCAGTGTGAAGATACACTACAACTAAGATTTTATAATTGCTTAAATATTCTTTGTTCTTTGAGGTGATAGAGATACTTCTTTTCTTAAAAAATGGTGCAAAACAAATTTTCCCAAAGTAAAATCGAAATTAAAATCTCCTATTTTGAGCATGCACCCGCGGCTAAACTAACCTTTATCAAGACTTGGTTGCCATCCAAAAAAAAGGCAAAAGGAGGCAAGCTTTTTACTGCCACCTACCGTTAGAAAGTGGAATGGCCTGCTAGGTGCAAGGAGGAATGACTTGAATCGAGCACCTGGGCTTCGGATAGCGAGACCACATGTCCAGGTTACGGAAAGTCGCTGTTGTCTTGGCATCCGACCGAGTTAGCATTCGTCCTGTCCTCGTGTTCTCTCAAAACTCTGATCTGGACGACAGGTTATACGGTGGTTACCGGCTGTTTCCAGACATCATTAAAAGGATTCGAGTTAGTCTTACCTCTGCCACCCAAATGCACAGACACACTTCAGCCTGAGCCCCGCTCTTAGCTACAATCTTTCTTTCCTATCTTTACAATGAAGCTTCTTGCAAAAGTAAATCATACACCACCTCCGCTTCATTTCTTCTATTCCTTCCTCGACTCACGGTTCACTCCCTCCTGCCTTAACCGCTCCTCAGAACGGCCAGTTACCTACCACCCATCAAATCAGTAAACACTTCTCTGTCTTTGCCTTATTAGTCCATTGGGGCCGCTAGAACGAAGCACCGCAGACTGGGTGGCTTACAAAACACTGTTTATTTCTCACAGTTCTGGAGGCCGGAAGCCTGAGATCAGGGTGCCAGCGTGGTCGGGTTCTGCTCGGAGCCCTGTTTGGGGTTGCAGACAGCCAGCTTCTTGTGACCTAGTGACCTAGCGACCTAGCTCTCTGGCGTTTCATCATGGGGGCTCCACCCTCATGACCTAATCACCTCCCAGAGGCCCCGCCTCCTAAACGGTCTCAGTGGGGGGTAGATTTCAACATGTGAATTTAGGGGACACACTCAGCCCACAAGTCTTTCCCTTGCTTTATGTATGGACTGCGCTGCACACAGTTGTTTGCTCTCCCGCCCC
>NW_011889060.1:179657-182599 GCF_000151845.1 Pteropus vampyrus | reverse complement strand
CCCCCCACCACCGGCCTGTTCTCAACACAGCAGTGGGAATGATTGCTAAAACGGGGATCCGATCGTGGAAGCCCCCTCTCCTCAAAACCATCAGCCGCCCACTCTCCATTCATTTCAGAGTAAAAGCCACACTCCTTACCACGATTTATCCCATATTCTTGCTGGAGACTCCATCCCTAACCTAATCCTCTGTCGTTCTCTTTATCACTCTGCTCTCCTCAAACCAGCCTCCTCCTCCTCCATGAACATGTAGTAGGACGATTTGGCAGTAGCTGTTTTCCAGCTCTTCTTGGAGAAGCCCCACGCAAGTAGGGTAATCAAAACAGAGAGCCAGAGGCTGCAGACTGAGATGCTCAGAGTCCTATCGGGTGGTGTAAACGGTTGTCTTCAAAAGATTATCTCATAGCCACATTGTAGGTACTTAAAAAAATTGAACTATTGGTTTGAAAAGATAGAGACGTAATCATTTAAATAGTGCACGTTACTCGGGCAATGTGTGCCCTAGGCAAAGGATGCCAGCAGTCCCGAAAGCCTTGAAAAGAACGTCTGAATGGTTTCAAAGGTTTCTCAACTACTAACCAAAAAGAGTGAACTTTATTGTGTAAGTGACTAGGCAAGATGGTTTCCTTCGAGCAAAGTGATCGGCCGAGAGCTACAGAGAAACGTTCATGATAGAGAATTAGAAGAATTAAATCTTTCTACAGAATCGCATACACAAGACCATGCGTGCTATAGATTTTTGGCTATTTAAGGGATTTTTCAAGGGCAATTTTTAAAAATAAATTTATTTAAATTCGTTTCAGATATACAGTACATTAGTTAGACATCTATATCGTTCATAAAATGATTCCCCAATTGCTCCCTCGCTGCCCTGGCCCTCCACTTAGCCATCACATTAATGCTGACTGCGTTCCCTGTGTCGTGCTCTCAAGGACAATTTTGACTTCGTCGGTTAGCAGAAAGAACTGGACCCTGTACTGGAAAGAGAGGACCGGCAGGAAGTGCCCCTCATGAAGAGCTGAGCAGGCCCTGGGAGGTGGCAGTAGCAGAGGCGGGAGCGGGTGCGTGGTGGGGGGAGGGGGCTGAGGCAAGAGATGCCAGGAGGGAAACTGCACTGCACGGGCCAGAGGCGCAATTACATCTCACGTCTAGATTTAAATTTTCCTTTCTGTATTGCATTTTCTTAGCCCGAATCCTTCATAAAGTCTGCTAAATGTGACAGGCATGTCTCAGCTGTGATTTGGGGGTTAAAGAGAGGTACCACGTCCACGTTTGGGATGGAAGCAGGAGCGGCTGCTGTGGCCTTAAGAAGCTGTTATGGGTTGAGGCGGCTGATGGGGAAAGTCAGAACAGCAGTCTGAACAAGGGGGACAAGTGACAGCAATGATGAACTTGTAGAAAAGCAAACACCCATGCTTAGGGAGGGGACGACGCTCTCTGGAGTTACACGGGTTAAGGGCACACACCGCGTTTTGGGGGATTAAAAGGGAAGGTGCTCCTCCCTTCCTATTACCAGAATAGTAAAGAATTTGAGAAAGTTCAGGATATATGTACAAGAAGAAATATCTACGCTACAGTGCTTAAATCTGGAGAGAAAGATTGGTGGGCTAAAGGAGGATTCTAGCATTATATATTTTGTTTACATTTGTATTTGAGTTTATTATGATAAGCATGTGTTTTTTTTAATTAGACATGAAATCCAGGGAGGTCGGTAACTATGAAAAATTATTATAAAATTCATCCGAAATAACATATTTTTGAGAAATAAGAATATTAAGGGGGGAGAATTGCCCTCTGGATTATAAAATATTATAAAACTACAATAATTAAAGTATTATGGGGCTGAAATAAAGATAGATTAATGCAAAATGTGGCCCAAAAGCAAACACTATCATGTGTAAAAATTTTAATAAGTTAAAGCGACATCATAAAGTAACAGAAACAATGTTCAGGGACAATAGATAGCTATTGGGGAAAAGATAAATCCTCACATCACACCATATCCCAAAATAAAGTCTACATAGATTGAAAAGTTAAATAAGAATATCGATCGGATCTCATGATCAGAAACATCTTAAAATACAGAAAAGATACCATATTGATGATTCGAATTTATAAAAACTGTAAATGTTTTTGTGTCTAAAAGTCAATTAAAAGGCAGGAAAACTGAAAATATTTTCGACATATATAAATGTAAAAGATTAATACCCTTAATATATGAAGAACCCAAACAAATGGCTAAAAGGTAAAATACACAGAGAATTTACAAAAGAATAAAAACAGGTAATAAACATAAAATATTCAATTTCATTAATAAAAAATATTTTGTTCTTTGAATTAGGAAATAATTTTTTTAAATGCCAGAGTAGGTGGGATTAGATAAAACTTGTTGAAGGCCAACATACACATTTATACGATACTATTATGAACAAAGAGGCTTAAAATAATATTTAAAAAGGAAATCATCTGAAATCAGGTGAAGTGTTATGCACAGAAGTGCCATTATTATTATAGTGGAAAAACAGAAACACCTTATCTGTCCAATAATGGGGGCCGGGTAAGAAATTGTAGTGTGGACAAATGAGTACATGATTTAAAATTATATTTTCTAAGACTACTAATTAAATAGGAAAATGATTGTTATAAGGTGAAAGTAAATGGACGTAAATTCACGATTGCAAATTTTTTTAATTAAAAAAAGAAAAATAATACACGATTTGTATTTCGAGTGATTTAGTTTCTTTATATTCTTCTGTAGTTTCCAAATTCCTTTTTATAATCATGTTTTATTTTTATAGTGAGGGAAAAAATCCCTCCCCAGAGCCTTCAGTACCCAGAGCCTTCGCACAGCGCATGACCGTAATCTGGCCTTTGCCCTGCCCACCTCTCGCCTTTCCCTAGCCCTAGCTTCCCGAAGGTCCTAACAGACTGCTTGCCTTTCT
>NW_011889060.1:177211-178807 GCF_000151845.1 Pteropus vampyrus | reverse complement strand
ATTATGAACAAAGAGGCTTAAAATAATATTTAAAAAGGAAATCATCTGAAATCAGGTGAAGTGTTATGCACAGAAGTGCCATTATTATTATAGTGGAAGAACAGAAACACCTTATCTGTCCAATAATGGGGGCCGGGTAAGAAATTGTAGTGTGGACAAATGAGTACATGATTTAAAGTTATATTTTCTAAGACTACTAATTAAATAGGAAAATGATTCTGTTATAAGGTGAAAGTCAATGGACGTAAATTCATATGATTGCAAATTTTTTTAATTAAAAAAACAATACACGATTTGTATTTCGAGTGATTTAGTTTCTTTATATTCTTCTGTAGTTTCCAAATTCCTTTTTATAATCATGTTTTACTTTTATAGTGAGGGAAAAAAATCCCTCCCCAGAGCCTTCAGTACCCAGAGCCTTTGCACAGCGCATGACCGTAATCTGGCCTTTCCCTAGCCCTAGCTTCCCGAAGGTCCTAACAGACTGCTTGCCTTTCTCTAACTGCCCTGTCATCACCATCTGGCAGGAGGGTGGCGGGGGTGGGGGGGGCGGAATCTGCCACGTAGGAAGCAGATTCTCCAGTGCCAGCCAAGCCTCAGATGACCACAGCCCAGCTGCTGTCTTCCTGCAACTCTGTGGGAGACCCTGAACCAGAACGTAGCTCCCCAATTCCTGATCCACAGAAGTTGTGAAGGATAATAAATTGTTTTAAGAGTTTTAGAGTAATCTGTTAGATAGCAATGGATAACTAACAAACATACGACTCTCTTTATAGGAAAAAAATTATTCTGAACCCCATAGTAGTTTTTATTTTACTTAAGTACAAACGGTATAAACTCCTCACGCTTATAGCTTTTATATAACTATTAAACAAAACCAGATTTCGAGATTAAACAACACAGACATTACAAAACGATCCAATAAAAAGTCATTTTAATAGAGGGTTGTTTTGTTGAAATTGCCACTCAATGAGACGACGTTGCTAACAGTGCCTGAGACGTCTCCGCCGGGACTGTTCAGTAACTTGAATAAATTGACTTTTTTTCATTAAGTCTGTTAGGATTTTCTGTGGCTTTCAACCAAGACATTTGAGACACAATTTGTGAAACGTCAAAGAAACGAACAAAATACCATAAGCAGGCATCCTTTCCTGACGATCTGGCCCTCTTCACCCCACCCGCACCCCGCGTCTTTCCCTCGTGAGCCTGCACCTGGGGGGGCGTTCCGCCCGGGAGGGGCGCACAGGGCCCAAACCCGCCCGGCGTCCTCAGCTCACGGGGCCCACGTGCTGCAGGAGGCGCGCACAGACACCTGTTCACTCCCTACTCTGCAGCGCCAGCGAGAACCGGGGCACGTGGGCCTCCGCCCGCAGCTCGGTCCCCTCCCTGAGTGTCTGGAGCTCAGAGCCCGGCAGGCCGCTACCCGCTGCACCAGGACCAACACTAGATGGTTCGCCGCTGGGACGCGGCATCGGACCGCCTCCCCCGCTCTTCCGGCCGAGAATGCATCAGCACGATCCCGCCTCACGCATTCTGTGTGACTGAAAACAGGAGTCACTCATAGCTCCTGAGACCGTCGCCTCAGCTGTACTAACC
>NW_011889060.1:173906-176329 GCF_000151845.1 Pteropus vampyrus | reverse complement strand
GTGTGTTACCCTCACCCCTACTTAAGGTTTCCCTATTTTTCTTGTTTCCTTTTTGAGGGGCTTGCCCCAGAAGGCTCTTTTCAAATGAGGTAATCGTCCTTTTGCGTAACTATGTGGGGATTTTTTTTTTTTTTCTTACCACGTCTGTCCACAACAGCTGTTTTTCTTATCCAGAAGTTTTTAAGATTAGAATTGAATATTTGCAATTCCGAGATGGGTCTGTGCCTTTTAAGGAGAAAGTGGGAGAGACGAATTCGGCAGCCCTCAAAGCGTTCTCATTGGTATACGCGGAGTTCTTTATTCTGGGAACAATGCACTAAAATCTTTATTAGACAAACCACAAGCTCTTTGGAAAGGCTATTCGTGTCACTTGAATAGAATTAAAATACTGTTTAAATGGTGTAATGAAAATACAATGTTACAGATGAGGGTTTTTTTGGGCTTTTGTAAAGTGGGTTCAGGAGAGGCTGCCATTTACATAAAATGCTTTGTAACATTTGCTGGGTTTGGGTTTTACAGGTTTTCTTTTCTTGCATGACGAGTGAGCTCCACTGGAATTTACTTGCAGAGCGTCCTTAGGGTATTTGTGACCTTCACAGTCTTTCAGGTTCTGTAAACAAGCAAAAACCCTGCCTACAAGCTACCACTCGGGTCTGCCAGATATTTTCTCAGTTTGAGATAAGTCTGTCCCACTGCCTTAGTGTTTGCATGATCTCCTCACCTGCCATCTGGTTAGACTTGGTTAGATTTACCGGAAACTAGGAGGTAGGCCATGAAAAGGGACAGGGCTGAAGGGGAGGAATCGGTACTAGTTATATAAGTTAACTTTGGCGTTTGGTGGCATTGTGCATCTAATTAGATAAGAGCATTTTAACCTAAAAAACCTGACAGTCCTAACTTTCCTTTTTCGCTTTTGATACTTTCAAAACTAAAAGCAGTAGAAGCGTCTCGATTACTAAAGTAACCCCCAGCTCCCTTCCCTCGTTGTGTTGTCACCATGTTTAAACTAAAACATTTGGGTATTTTTACATTTCAGCCTTTATACCTTAAGCCTGAACTGAGAAAGAAAGAACCCAAGATTTTCTTAAGTGTTCATCCCTTGAAAATATCGTAAGATTTGCTTTTCTCTTTTCTCTCCTGCCTCTTTGTCTTTCTCCAGTCTCATTAAGTCGCGGCAGTATTTTTTTGAAAAGGAGATTTACCTTCCCTGAATATTAAAGAAGGCCCTCTGACTTGCAGTTGCTTCAGCAAATACATGAGAGCCTACTCTGTCCTGTTGTAGGTGTGGAATTAAGCAGAATCAAGATAAAGTCTCTGCCTTCATACAGTTTACGATTTAGAAAGGAAGACAACACAGGAAATCATTACTGAATATTGAATATCCTAGGACATAGCGATAAGTTTGGCGACAAAAATAAAGCCATGTAAGAGCATGAGAGTGAGGTGCTGCCGTTTTAAATAGGCCAGGGGAGGCCTCTAAAGAGGTGACAGTTGAGCAGGGGGACCTGAATGGAGTGAGTCACGTTTGACCTGGTACTTTTCTAATATAGTGACTCACTTTAAACAGCTGAAGCACAGTCAAGGGGAGGGCTGCTGGTGAAGGTCTCTTGTGAAATCCAGCACGTTTGCGGGTAATGAGGACAATGGAATTTGTTAACAGTTAATTTAGAAAAATGTGATAAAAGAAGCCTTCTCTTTCTAGGGTCTTTGGAAAGAAGCATGTCCAAGAAATGCGTAGGGTGCAAGGTGTTGTGCTAGATATGTAGACTCTGCTTAGTCTAATCGAAACAGACATGGGGCAAGTAGAGGCCAAAGACAAATTGAGCTTGCTTTGAAATTTTGCCTGGAGCTGGTCATCCAGAATCATCCCTGTGTGCTAATCTTGTCTGTGCTTGTTTTCATGTTTATAAAATGATGACTCATAAGGTTTTGCGAAGATTCAATAAAACACCCAGAACAGTGCCTGATTTACAGTAAACTCCATGAACCTTAGGACAGTAGTATAGTGGCTGATGCCTGTGTTGGTGAGGTCCGTTGGGACATATCTGAAATTGACAAGGGCATGCTGGTTGTGTGTATGACGATTGTCCTTACCAGTAGATCTGTGATGAACTTTATAATTTCTTCATTTTCAAGATTTCTGCCTACTTTGATAAATGTCATCTGAGAGCATGCATATGAGGGTGGCAATTTTGGTCTTATTTTTTAAGAATCCTTGGGCTTATTTTAAACAGTCAGTTCTAAAGTCAGTCTCCCTTAGTCTGCAATGAACTTTTGGATGCCCACGCCCAGTGCAGAGCCAGCAGGTTGTCAGACTCTTGGGGTATATTACATATTAAACGAGAAATGGCCGTTGCCTCAGAGAGCTTGAGTGCGGTTTTAATTCTTGACACTGAATATTTGTTTATTGCTATATATCTGCC